>NC_045565.1:16465080-16783588 GCF_009819795.1 Aythya fuligula | reverse complement strand
AAGCTAAAACACTTAGCTTGGAAAGTTTTTGGCCACAAGTTACTAGAAGGTGCAGATACCTCAGGTGAAGTAGCAGTCTGCATTTGCCTTCTACATTAACTCTTTCCCAAAACCTGTGACACTGGTCAGTGCCAAGACAGCGGACTGAATTAGGAGGATCTTTAAGCCACACCTGTGGTTGTATATTCCCATTTACCTAATTTTCACTACAGAGAATTTCCCTTAATGGGAAATTGTCAGTAGTATTAGGTCTATTTCACAAACAGGGCATTAACTATGTACATTAAGATTCCAAGTATCAAACTATTTAGAAATTCTGACCACTAGCCAAAATGAGAAAGTTGGATACTGCCCTTAAAAGTTGGCCTGAGGTGACTTTGTGCTTCCTCAAAGGCAGCACCCGAAGTGTCCTGATTTTCACGTTGCTGCCTATGTCTCTTCCCTGCTATATCATTCACTCCAGTATAACCACTTCATGTGCAAAATTTCTCACCAACAGTTTTTCCCTAACAGATTTCAGAAGTCGTTTTTCCTATTTTCTATTCTCTGTCCCTTTGCCTACAGTTACACTAGCTAACGCGTTCTGGTAGTGAAATCTGATATTTAACATCTAAGCTAATTTAAATACATATGTGACTTTTATATACTGTCAGTTGGCAGTTTTCAATGTAAGGCAAGCAGACAATCACTGGGTAATGACTGTTCTTATAGCAGCAAAGAGCTGGACAATGAAGGTTCCTTTTTTTCTTTTTCTTTTTTTTCTTTTTTTTTTTTTTTTTAAATGAGAGACATACTTTAAAAATAGACTTGTAGTAGCCAAGCATTCACTGTGTGGCAAAAGGCGAAAATGCCCACTAGCTCTTGTTGGTTCGACAGCTGGTGTTAATTAATATTCAGAAACAAGATACTTCTATGCAAAATAATCCAATTGACTCGAGATCCTTTTCAGACTTGGTCTGAGAAAAGCAGCCACAAACTCTGCTTCCCTTCTCCACTTAATTTGAAACTGGGACTTAAGAGCTGTTTGTCTGTCTTTGTGTGTTTAATGTTTCCTGTAGGCCTGCAAAAGCACGCAAAATATTTTAGTTCAAGTTTCAAAATATTTTAGTTCAAGTTCAAGTTTAGTTATGGTTGTAATAGGAAATAGACGTCTCCCTTAAAGAGCTGGGTTAGTATAGAAACAGAGATTGTCTGAATGACAGTGAAGTCTTCAGTGTTTATTTCAAAGGGAAGGAAAGGACGGATAAATATTTACTGCCTTCCGTACACACCGTAGAGTTCAAATGCTGCCTATTTTTGGTTACTTCTTGTGTAAGCAATCTCCAGTCTAAGGTCTGGTACTGTCAGATTTTGTCAGATTTTTTTTTCGTATCAAAAGAAAGCTCCGCTACCACCTTTGCCAGACAGTTCCTCTAAGCTGCAAAACACTTCTAGAAACGAAAGGTGGTTTCTAAATCCTGGGCTGGTCAAGCCTTCCTCCTCATGCAAGAAGCATGATCACCACAAACAAATCAGATCACCAGAATCAAATCACAGACCTCAGAAAGTTGCAAATTATCAAATCACAGACCTTTTGGCCTACCTCAGAAAGTGAGTGCTTCCTGTGCAAGGCTTCACACTGATATTGAAAGAGCCTTGTGGAAAGTGTTTCAGTGCTAAGCTTGAGAAACAGTGAAGACCGCCATGTCATCGAGACTCTGTTTCCTAGTTCCATACCCTCTATACTCTCTCACTTAACCCATCCTGAAGAGCAAGTAACATCCCCTCCATAGCAAGCGCAGGGGAAGCTAAAGCAAGAACTGATGTTCTCCTTCCTCCTGCACAGGAGGAACACCTGAACAATCTTCAGGTCCTGGTCTTTGACCCATTCATGGAAGAAAACTGTGGTCCTAAGTTGTCTTTACCACTGTGTCCTGACAAGTCCATCCTTTCTCTTTCACTTTACCATGCACTTACTGCTAGAGAACCAACAGAATTAAAAGTCACTTTGAGAAAATTTGCCTTTCCTAGATATGGTCCTACCTTCCCTTCTTCAAGGCTTGACTAAAAATGCTATTTCCATCCATTCCCCCTTTCTTTCCCTCTTTTAAATAAGAGTCACACGGTAAATCAAGAGAAGATCAGATGAAATGTCATTACCTTCATGTAGTTGCAACTACACCTCCTGGCAGAAGACATTCAGGGAAGTAGTGATGGAGTAACCCATGTAACTACAGGGCAGGGGAATCTAGTTTATCCCAACAGCCAAGGTGCCATCAGATACTTGGTCAGTAGGTGAATGAGAGCTCAGGACACTGATGGGACACGTTCTTGGATGCTCACATCCATGGACTTTCCTCCTTACACAGTAACTGCACCAAAATCTACTAAAATAAGCAGACTTGTGACAATTCAAGAGCTGAATAGGAAGTCTCTTAGGTGCTACAGAGGGAGATAGTGGTTCAGTGAGTTATGTTCTCCTCTGAACAAGTGCCTTAGCACAAAGCCTTCAAACACATGGACTTGTACAGATAGGAGAGTCACTAGAGGGTCTGAGGGTCCACCCATATAGACTTCTGTATGCCCAGCTGACAAGAATTATACATGCATTATGGTCTAAAGCAGCTTAATATAATTTATTGCAGCAACTGTAACCCAGTAAGATTTTCTGTACAGTTCCTCAGAGTTTTTGTATTGTCTCTTTTCTTTTTTTCTTTTTTTTTTTTTTTTAAGTAATACAATAGCTTAGGTGTATCCGTAAGTTTCTACCAAGTTCTCCTTACCCCTCTTTCATTGGATGGAACAAAGAAATGAAAAGGAAAGGAAAGCAAAGGTATTCAGGTGAAGGAAGGGAAAATTATAGATTGATTTTCAAGGAAAAAATTGATCTAAAAGTTGAAAAGTGAAAAATATTTTTTCCCGGTTTTGAAAGCATAGCACAGCTAATCCTGCCATTAAAATGTAAGATCTTCTTTTGCCACATTGTTTTACAGTTTTCATTAGCAATCGTTGCTTTCCGGAAACACTCGTAACTACTTCAAATTAAATATTGAGAGGGAGAAAGGAGCTGCAATATAAACAGACCGGATGGCTAAATGTATCAAAACAATGACTTTCCAGTTTTTGGTTCTGAAATGGCACGCACTGATTTACTAGTGATGCTATTATCTTTGGAAAATTCCTGGTGACCTTATCAATACCCAGATTATGAACTTTGGCTTTAGACCACCGTTTCTATGACATAATGAGGGGGCTCGTAGGATCTTTCCCATATTTTGCCATATTTGAATTTTTCAAGCCATCTCTATAGTCTACCTTGAAAAACAGCTTTGTGCTTTCACAGAGACAAAGACCACTGAAGGGCTGTTGGTCAACAAGTTATATCCCAACCGGTCTCTCATCACAGAAACTAACAGATAATGAAAGGCCACTGTTCCTTAACTAGCATCTGCAAGCAAATCTGGTCTCCTTAAAAATCAAACATGATCCTGGACTTTAAGTGCAGTAATTTTGGATAAACTCTCAATCACCACTTTCAACCTAACACATCCTAATTCTTTTTCTCAGCAGTGCAATCTTTTCAAAAACATAAACATTTCCTCAACAGAGACTAGCAGGGTGCCCATGCCCAGCATCTTTCTTGACCAAGGAAAGTAATTTATATGGAAGTCCAATGGGATAATTTAATATCCATTCTGAGCACAGAGGGCTCAAGTGTCTCAGGATTCTTCCAAAAAATGCACATGCTGTATAAAACCAGAGACTGACCTAACTCAGAAATCTGGCAAGCTGAGGAAATGCAGCCAAGCATCAGAGATGCTGAACAGACCCTCGATGGTCTGAATCTGTTCTTTGGAGCACAAAGCCTCTCCCTTCCAGCTAACTTCCCCACCCACCCTAAAAGCATTCTGCTTTGGGAGTGGCTCTTCTCACCAGGGAGGCAAAACTTATTTTTATTGTGGTTCATGGAAAGTTTTGTCTTTCTTTCCTTCTGCAGCCCACCTAGCCTGGAAAAAAATATTAGTCCCAACCAAAACGCAGTATTAGCAACTCTTCCCATCTGTGGATAGTTCTTTTCAACTAGTAAGGAAGCAATCCCACAACTGCATTTCTTGTGGTTCATTATGGGAATGGTGCTGTAGCACAACCACAGGAAGACTTGTATTGGAATGGTTTGAACAGTCATTGTAGAGCACTTTGAGGTGCTTTCATCCAAAAAAAGATTTATGAAAATAGGGATTAGATCAATTCTAGGGCAATTGTGGTCTTTAAGTGTAGGAAGACTTCCCATAAATTCAAATGGTAATAAGAGACAATTGGGTACATAGGATGAATTTTATTCCAACTTATCTTTTATTATACATTATGAGATATAGAGACTGAGCTAGGGAGTATAAACAGTACAATCCCCAGGCACAATAACCGAGTTTATTACTGATCCAAAATCTGCTATCAGTAACATGAATCCTATTATTGCTTTCAGTGGGATTTGGATCTGTCTCCCAAAAGCAATGTGGTAAAAAAAAAAAAAAAAGCAAAAAAAAAAAAAAAGGCAAAAAAAAACAAAACAGACAATGGGAAAAAAGACAGTTTAATTTTAGCAATGGAGGGAAAAATTATACTTTTCAGAAAAAAAACAGGAGCTGTTTTTTTCTGAAGGAAGGAGGAGTTGCCACCATTGGTCAGATCATTGATTTATTTAATCTAAAAGCCTTCAGTACCAGAAGCCTCAAAGTCACATACAAGAAATTGATCAGCACTTCTGGGAAAGTGGCAGCTGGGCACCTCTCCTGCTTAAGATGACACAAAGCAGCTTCCCTGCATCAGTGAGGCACCATTTTGTATTTGATGGATACGTTTTTAGCTGGATCAGTTCCCAATTTACCTCACCAGTGCTAGCCAGGAGTTGGATCAGTTTACACTAGTCACGAAAAGATAGCTCCACAGAAGAACTTAAAGTGAAATTTCTTAGAGTTGGAAATCTTTTACCAAGTAGAAACCAAGAAAATAAGTCAGGTTTGGTTAAGACAAACATTTGGGAACAAGTAGGATTGTCTGTATGTCTGGAGAAATGCACCTGGCACTTCTAAAGAGTTGGAACCAAACACCTGAATCTACTCATAAATGCTCTGGTCAAGGTCACCTAAAGAACCTCTCACACAGCAAAAAGCAGAGTCTGGAAGCCCTAGCCTAGCACCATCCCTCTTTGGATGGTTGGATGTTCTCCAGAGAGCTCAGTTCCCTCGTGATTACAGAGTGCTAAGATCCTCTTTGTGAAGGAGGCACCATTTCTGGTAAATCATTCTGTAAACTAACCACCTATCCTGCTTTCAGCACAAATCCAGTGCCCTGTACCTTTCCCCGAGCTAGGTCTGGGTTAGAGGTAGTGCACTACCCACACACCCTCCAGATTTTCACCTTCAGTCTAGACTAGAGAGGCACCTCAGCCACAAAGCTGTGGTCTAGGTCCTTACTCTGCCTGTTTCTCAGGTCTGGCTGAAACCTTACCACTAGCACTCCTCTCCTCTCCTCTTTGTCATTGCAGCTCTGTTGGTCTGCAAGCAGTACAGCTGCTTCTCCTGCCCTCTTGCTGAAGCTTATTTCTAAAGAGCCTCCTCGGAGCAGATGTTTCCCATGTGCTTCACCCTTTATTTTCTTGCCACCCTCCTATTTGTTCCCATGAAAGTAACAATTTATCTCCTTGATCTTTCAGATCCAAACCTGAAATAGCGCAAGCTTTATCAATCTACCCAGCTTGGCTCCAGAACAGGAGAAAAACTTTTTTTTTTTTTTTTTTTTTTTGACTTTTCCCTGTGATAATATGTGGGAAGGAAAAAAAAAGGTTTAACGTTGGCACAGCCTTTGGTTCCCATTTCCCCTCCGCATCACCAGCTTTAGTCTGGCACTTTTTGTTTTCTTTTCAGGAATGAAATTTAATTTCTTAGCAATATTTTGCTAAGCAGAATTACTTATAATCTCAATTATTTTTCACTTTCTTTTCTACCTCTTTCCCTTGTTTTCTAGCTGCCACTAAACTGGGATTTGGAAATAGAAATCTTCAGTTTACGGATATCTCATGTGCCCCATCCCCCTTCTCTGTGACATTTCCCTCTCCAGCTGTCTGTCCTTGGCACCAGGGCCTGCAGTGGCCCTATACTTTTACACAAATTACCTTTGCTCTGCTTCATGTTTCCAAAACTGCTTTCAATATCAAGCCAATTCAAGACAGTTTCACAGTCTTATGCTACCTAAATTAAATCTAAAAGGAACACGCTTTAGCAGACGGATGCTGTAATCCCAGCTTTAGGATATTACAAATTCAGCTACTCTGATGTAGAGATAGGTTTTGCTGGGAGAAAGATGGCTCCCCATGCAGTATGATGTTTCTCTAAGCAGGACTACTCACCTAGGCCAAATCCTGAAAGTGCCGTCAGCCTACAAAGGAGCACATAACTGTGCCACATCGGCTGGTCGGTCAGCCCCGCCACAAACAGCAGATAAGACTATTAATTTCTAGCAGCTTCCAAAGGATCAGATGAAGCTCTCAGAAACATGAAACTAAGTCACCCAGGTTTTGCCCAAACCAGGGGCAGAGAGCTCTAGATGGAGACTTACATGGAGACAGTCTATGAAGTCCTTGTTGACACGGACTTGGTTCTTTAAAGCCCTCACTCTGGTCCCAGCCCCAGGCAGGACCTACCCAGTAGCTATGCTGTCTATGCTCCTGTCCTCCCCATTGTGGCCTTTGTTACACTGCTCACAAATGGACTTGAGCTGGCAGAGCCGGCCAGGCAGGACGGATGGTGTGACCGACCGCTCACTTTGCTGGTAACTGTGTCGAAGTACAAGAGCTGGTGACAGGACGTCCCTTTCCTGACAGCTTGCTCCCAAATTCGCTGCCTCTGTGCAAGTAGCTCTCCAGTGTGTGATTTCTCACATTCCATGAGCGCTCTGATAAAAATTGCTGCATTCAGCCAAATGTTTAGTAACTCCTCTGATAGCTATGTATTAAAAATGACCGTGGGAGTGAGAAAAAAGAGTAATGGTCTGAGATCATTAAGTGCAGTCCTGGGGCAAAGAAAAATTTTCCTCTCCAAATGCCACACGCAGATTTACTGTGGGGACATAATGGGTGGGTGTGTAGGCACTGAGAAGCCCCAGGCAAAAACTTTAGTTTCATTTTCAGCCTTGCCCAGAGTCGATGACTCTCGATGACTTCAGCTAAGTCACTTCATATTCTGCTTTTTCAAAAACAGGCAAAAGTCTACATTAATGCTACATATAGCAAGTCTGTGTATTCACAGTGCATCCTCCTCATAGTGGCAATTGTCTTTCACTGTACTTGCACCATGCCTAGATCTTAGATGAAACCTCAAGGTAACATAAAATTTGCAGAAACCTGTATCATTTCACAGTACTACCATGAAATTACTTGTATGGACTACTAAGAACTAGCACTAGCTGGTTTTAACAGGCTAAAAGCTTCCCAGCAGTATGGACAAAATTGAATGCATCTGAATGATGGATCTGGCTGTGTCAAAGCTGCTGAGGAGCCCCGCTGTTCCTGATGCTGTCAACAGAGCAAAGAGGAAAAATAGAAACTGATGCTTATGGAAGGTGCCACTCCTTTCTCAACACCAACTAGCCCTCTGTTTTATATACTCTTTCTGTCAGCAGTGCCACAGTGGAGTCAGCCTGTTTTTTGAGACCAGAGAGTACCTGTGCCCTAGACAGGTTTGCTTAGAGCCAGCCCCAGATAATACTACCATTATTTCTCTCTTCCCATACAGTTCACTAGACTAATCATGCAGTGTTTTCTGTAGCTCCCTTACAGGACAGGCTCCAGACAACAAATACAAACATCTGTACAACCCTTCATTTTTCAATTCCTTGATACTGCTGTAAGAAAAATAATAATAATAAAAGCTGAGAGGGAACATAGATTGAATGAACCTAGAGAGAATAAATCCAGTACTGGAAGTTCCCAGGCAAACAAAGAAGCTTCCCAGGTGGAGCATAATGAGCTCTTGTTCAGGATAAAGTGCAAAGCTCAGAAGATCAATAGATATTGAAGGAACACTGTTGTGTTTTGATCAGGGTAGACCAAAGAAATTATATTAATTGCTTTTCAAGACAGAGACTTCCACAGACTTTATTCCATTCTGCTATTATGCAGAGAAAGTTGGTAGAAAGCCGTTTAAGAGTGTCCCATCCAGCTTGAATGTTGAAAAAATGGTAAAAACAGAGAATTCTCCAATCTATTTCATGTTAAATTTATCTTATAACTAACAACTTCTTCTTTGTTCCTTACTACCTCCTAACCCTATTTTCACTCTGTTTTGCACCTTTTCATTTTTTATTTCATAGACTTGCAAATCCCCTTCTCCAGTCACCATCTTCTCAGAAATCACTTTTCTTTCAAACTGTTCTCACCCTTCCTCCTACAAGCAGCTGTGCTGTATGTCATCGTCTGGGCATGATTTAGACTGGGAGCTCTACAGTGCAAAGAACAGGTCTTATTTATGTTTGTGAATCCTCGTCTAACTTTATACTGCTGTATAAATGTTTAATAGGTAATAATGCATTTGCTGGAACAAGCTGTGCGCTACTCCTCATTGAGACTGTTTGGATACAATCCTTGCTGACTGTCAGAAGCTTCTGGAATAATAAATAAATAAATAAATGCAGCTGTTTGGTGACACTGCAGTCTCAATGTTAAAAGATGCAATAGTTGAAATGGTCCATGAACATCCATCATAGCACTGGAAATGGCCACATCTCCTCTTTCCAGTTTTGAATCAGCATAGAGCTCAAGAGCTCAGTGCTATGGATGTAGGCTCAGCTTCAGCCATTGAGATTTATCTCCTTGATGTTATCTATATCCAGACCTCCACAATGACACAATTTTAAAGAAGTATTTCAAATTTTTGTTTCCTCTTTAATGTTGGCTGAAGACTCTAGAATGGTTCTGTCCATCCTCCACTCCACTCTTGGCATAATGTTTCTTTGAGTGTATCAAGACCTGTGTTAGAAATAATTCTGAAGGAGAAAGCCCAGTAGCAGATCGGACGCATAGCTTTTATTTCATGGACCAAATAGGAGCCAGATGATTCATCACTGACACCACACAAATAATGAATGCTCAAGCAAACAGGGAATGTATGATGTCTTGGCCTCAGGGCCAATGAATAAAATATGGTGATGCTAACGGAGAATATGCAATAGGGCAGCAAGCATCTCAGGTCTTCATGTCATCTAGCCTAAGGTTAGCACTCATAGAGACAAACCGCAACATAAATTTCCACAACCTGCACAAATAGATATCTTTGGGGTTTGTTCCGCCCATGTTCTTTCTGTATCAGGTTGCTACTGATGGTGAAGCTAGTGATGACAAGTCTTATCCCTTCATCTCAGCAATTTGTGCACTGTTGACATGAAATCCAGGGATATATTAAGAATTGCTACTGTGGCATGCTTGTAGGGGCTCTGAAAGGAGGAGTGAAATGGGGCCCCTGTCTAGCCGTCTATCTCCAATAACACATCTTAGGGTTCGGATCTTTTTCCTATGAATTTTTATACAGTTTCACTAATAAGATATTTTATCCTTGGAAGAGATTTGACTAAGTGATGAATTTAGAAGATTTGACAATTGTCAGTGGGCAGTAGGAAAGAAAAGGAGCTGTATCCAAGAGAAGTCAGTTTAAAATGCAGAAGATGACTCTGTTATGAAAAAATCCTATTACAGGCATATCTCATGGACTTTATATAGTTTCTTCAGTTTCATAAACCACCACTGTAGCAATTTAAAAGTAGATTTGACCAAGCAGTATTGCAGGGAACACAGATATATCATCATGGATGAGCTAAGAACCCCGTTTTCTCCCATTTTCACAATTGTGCATGACAAGATTTCAGTACTAGTCAAAGTTTATTTACCTGTGACCAGCACAATTTTCAGGGTTTAGATTTTAGTGACAATAACAACTCTTTAGGAAGAAAGTTGTCTGCTATTTATCAAGTTAGAAATATTACAGGGGCAAAGAGAGGCATGGCTCCTAAGTGAAGATGAGCTAGCAGCATAGAATTTGGAAAGATCAGAACTGAAAAACTTCAGAAAATCTGCTCCCATATGACTGGAAGCTAAACTGTTTACAGATTCTCACTTACTTGCAAGCATTTGGCTCTTACAAGAAAACTGGCTGCAGTTCTCTACCTATACTAACTGGTATCAGAAACGCATTCCCTGGAGCTATAATAATTTTCATTAACTTTTCATCTCATCAAATACCAGAGCTTACATGTGAAAGCTGTGTTCTACGAGGCCAAATACTTACAATCAAACTAAAACAGGAAGGGTCTTCAAACAGACCACATTGAAAGTCCACTCTCTTATTCTGCCTAGTCAGAGACCATCAAAAAACACTTTTAAGTACAATGTAAGCCTCTTGGTACAAGAGGACAAGTAGTACAATGCCTTCATGCTTAACACAAAGTAATTTGAAGTGAAGAAAATAAAACTGAGAGCTGTTAGTTATTTTATTTTGCCTCTAAAGAACATGGTTTCAAGTACCCAAACGTATAGCTAAAATGAATAGTTAACAACTAATTTTACACAGCTTATTTAGAGCTCACAGCTTGTAGGAACTGCAAACCTGTTGCCCTCTCCTCCCCCTCCGCCACCTCATTGTTTTTGTCAAGGAATCCATATCTAATTCACAAAAATATATTTCTGTAGAAACTATAAAACTTCTTTCATGACCACTTTACTTTGTCTCTAGTTCATTTAAAATGTAACAAGCTCTGACTCAGATATAATTAGAATAATTTGCATTAATTCTAGTACTGAACGATTTATGATACCTCATGTATTCACAGAAGAGTCCCATCTTCAAAAGGTTTCAAGGATGAACTGCTATGCCTCAGAGACAAAAAAAGCCTTTAAGATCGGGGTCAAGCTGGGCATTTAGATTCAAAAATAATAAATAAATCCATTTGGAGACAAAAGCCTATTGTATATTGCTCCTCCAGGAAAACCCATGGGTGGTTGAGAATTACTTGGGAAAACTTTGTGTAAATTAGTTCTGAATCACTCTCAGTTCTTTCTTCCACACTGAAAAGAGGGGTCTGTGGAGGGAGAAAAGCATTGGTGAGTTCACACAGGGTCACGGAATATCTGGCTTTCCAAATGCAGAACTAGAAACCATTCATGCTTCTTGGGATGCTGAAAGGCAGACTGAGCATATTCCCTGCCCATGGCTCACTGAGGAACTGAGGCACCCTCTCTACATGTATCCAACTAAAAATGACGTGGGGGAAGTGGTGCGAGGCTAGAAGGTACAGAGGGAAGCACAAACTGAAGCAGTAAAAGCTTATGCGTTGTGATGGTTCAAAGGCACCACTTCCTGCTCTCTGCTCAAAAGCAAAAAAATAAATAAATAAATAAATAAATAAATAAATCAGTCCCACTGTTCCTCATCCGACATTGCTTTCTCTGCTACTGGGCAGATGGGCAGACATTGCCAAGCTGACAAAGCAGACACATGGAAATCTAGAGTTTGTTACAAACCACGGATTTTTACTCAGGAATTTTGCAACATCCTATAGAATTAAATAGAAACTAATAACCAGACTACAGAGTTATTTACATTAGTTCAGAAAAACTGGAAATACGAAGTTATATTCTGGTCTTTCATAGTAACATTTATAGAAAAAAAAAAGATTCTTTATTCTTAACTCTGTAATCATACGCTAACAATTATCGCCACAAAAGCTATTTCAATTCTTCCAAGTTATAAAACAAACTAGACAGCAGGAACAGCTTTGAACCTTTGAACATCAGGTTCTTATTTACTTTGCCATCCTATCTTTAGGTCAAAATCTTACACATCTGCTGAAAGCACTTTCTCCACCTGAGGCAATTCTCCTGGTAGAACTGCTTCAGGTACCAAGCTGCTGAGGAGGAGCAGTACAACCTTGATTCAGTCCTTGATTAGAAAACAAGACCTCCTTACAGAGGTCTATGGAGACTCTCAGATTCAGCAAGTGAAGGACACAGCACTTCCATTATGTCTTGTATTTGCCCAGGAGTGAAAACTGAGTGAGTTAGGGCATAACCCTGGGGAATCATGTTAATCAACACACACTGGCCATGATTTTGAAGTCAGTGTATACATACATGCTATATAGTTTGGTTCTTGTCCTGAAGCCTCTGAAACCAAGCGTTTTCCCATTACCACAAAGCCCAGTCTTGAACATCATTCACGGTAGACAGTACAAGCAGGGTGGTAAATGATGTACAGATTGACTTGAATTCTCAAGCTTAGTTCTAATTCAATGCAACTCTCTGAGGAAGACATATCTGGTGTTTAAAATATTGCATTCAAAATCAAGCAAGTATTCTTCTACCAATGGCTTTGCAAGTCACTTTTCTGAAAGTTTCCATACTGTGTTTGAGATGAATACTGGGGAGTGTAACAATGCATAAAATACATACCTTTGGCAGAGCTTGCAGAAAGAGAAGCCACAGCTCCACAGGTATGCCCTGGCCTCCTCCTGGAAAAAGAGAAAAGCAGCAAGTGTTTTACAATATAATAATCTAATGCATCTATTGGAAAAATGAACTATAAAATAGTGTCTTAGTCTAAAATAGAAGAAACCACCACGACACTGGGGTCTGTGAGAAATCTATATGATTTTTTCTAGCCTATCTACTTCAACTAGTATTGTTATTTTTAAAAAGCTAAAAGTCACCATTTGACTACGAGTATGCTTTTATGAGGAAAGAGCCTCCATGTCTACATGAAACCCAAAGCAACATCATCTGTGTTTATTATTCTGTAAAGAGAAACAGTGCCAAACTTCCTGCAACACCCACTTTAGCTGCTGAAATCCAGAGAACTGAATGTGCTGCTGTTAGCATTTGGAAACAGAAATGTGTTTTGATCTAATATATTAGACACAGGCTTGCTTGGTAACTAGAAGGTACTGGATTCCAGAGCAGGTTAAAGTAGTGCAAAATACTCAACTCATACAGGATAACTTCTATTCACCATCTTTGAAAATCTCCAAGTGTTCTACACACCCTAAAAATACCACGAAAGTCAGTAAACAGTTGAATTCTCCCAGGTCATCACATAAATCGCAGCTTAATTGATGCATACTAATGTTTTAACACTACTCTTACTACATTGTACTTAATACAAAGATACTCATGAGACAGGACTAAGACAAAACTTCTCATGAAGAGAGATTTCTGTGTTGCAGTTGGGGCTATTGCTGTTTGGTCAGGTGTCTTCCTACTGGCAGAGGATGCAGCTTGTGGATATGCACAAGTAGGGATACAGTGGGATACAGGGCCAGCTCTCTCCTGTGGACACTATGCTGCTGCTTCTCATCTTACAGTCTCTCAGAAAAGTGCCTCCTCCTGTCTCTTGCCTGTCTCTTCCTGAACATCCCCCTAAGAATCAAGTGGGAAAACAGCTGCCCAGAAAGACAAATCTACAAAAGCTGTCTAGAGCATTTCAGTGAGATCTAAACCCTGCAGAAGTTCTGCTTTCAGGATTTCTACTCAAATTTATTTCTATGTTCTGGGCTTCTCTGACCTCATTAAGGCTGTACAGTGGGAACTCACCTATCCGTTTCCCTGCTCACAACAGGCAATTCTCTACATGTCTTCAACAAGTGACAGCAGATAGGAAATCCATTCTCTGCTGTTACCACCATAGACAAGTAATCAGAAATGCCAAAAAGCAGCAGATTTCAACTGCCGCTCTCCAAGTCCAGTGCGGATGATACGAGCAGGGCCTATACTCCAAGCTGTCCCTCTGCCACAGAGCCTCAGGATGGGGAGAGCTCACAGTTTAGCAACATCATCGTGCTACGACCATGACAAGGGTCCTGTATACTCCCAATGAAAAGCTGTCAGTTAGCAATATATAAGTAGGCACTTTTTAAAACTGAAAACCTCCTCCCTGCTTCTTTCTTTGCTTCTCAAATGGTAGCCCATAGGTACCTCTGGGTGGGGAAAAGACACCCGCTTCTTCCCTGCAGGAAGGGCATTATAGGACTAAAAGTATTCCTTCAGCTGAATATATTACATCCAAACTTCCCTTTCTCATCGTACAAGTTCTACCTCTGTCAGGACAGTTGCAGTCCAGAAAGAGGAAGAAGAAAAAGTCTCCCCAGCATGCCTCCAGCCGAGGGAAGGGCTCCGGCCTACGCCAGCAAGTGACCCCTCGTGCCTGCTGCCTTGTGCACTAGCAGGCACCCAGGGAGCTGCTCCACATGAGACAGCCTGTCTCTTCTGTCCTGCTCTTCCTTCTCAGTTGTAAGGTTTGTGCACTCATTGGAACGCCCTTGCCAGTCAGTGAGGAGTTTCTCCTTTTCAACAGTGTTGTTTTGGGGAGCAAGTAAAATCCTTCAAGTGTTCCCACCTCTTTCTTCCTCTCAGGAACCAATCCACCTCACCAGTTGCATCAACCCAGAAGCAAGGACTGAGGCACTGCACACATCTCAACCCTCAGGTTCTGAGGCTCATTCTCCTCACAATTCAATGCATCAAGCCCGCCACATTGGGCAGTGCAACCCATAACCATGCCATAACACTACTGGGTATACCTGTAAGACATGGTGTGATACCACGGTTACCCTAAAGCCTCTTCCACCAACAGACACATTTTTGCCAGCCCAGCTTGGCTGTCTGTCTTTCCATGGTATTCAGCTTTTCATTTCTCATTTACTACCTCTTGAGAGAAAAGTAATGCTATTATACCCTCTTTGGGTGCCGTGACAATCTAAGATCCCTACAGAAAAGCTCTAATAAAGAAAAAAGGCACACCCATATATTTTCTTTCTATCCTAAACTTAACTTGGGATCAAATCTCTTACCCAATGCCTTTCCTTTAGGCATGGGGTCAACTAAGCCTACTCAAATCATAATCTGACTTACTCTTGCTCTAATGCCAGTGCTGTTATGGAAAACATAGAGGTACAACACATTTTTCTTTTCTATTAATTTACCTAGGAAGGAAATGCTGAGCACACACTACCTGTAATGTGTCAAACTTGGATTGTTTACCTGCAAAAATAGCTTTTTGACTCAAATCACACCCTATCCCCAGCCATACTTAGAAAAAAAAATGCTTCTGAAAGTAGTAATAAACAAAAGTCAGACCTCATTTCAAGAAAAACTACTTGGTGGTTTTGGCTAAAATCTAGAGTCCAAAGACAGAGAACATGAAGCAAAATACATAAGCCCTGATTCCAAGAACGTTATTCAAGGAAATTGACACTTTCCACTTACCAGAAGACAGCAAAACACGTAAGTATAACTGGAGCACACAACATTATGAATAGCAGTAACAGTTAGTGTTGCCATTAGATAAGCAACTCTGACATGAACCACTCTTATCTAATGTTGATTTGGAGTGCCAAAGGACTGTTATTTCCACTCGTTTGCCACAGAGGAGAAATTCTTTGAGAGTCCAATTAAGTTCAATCATGAACACATGCTTCCTACAGATATCCCTGAGGATCAGGCACATATTACAACTACATTCCTAACAGCCAGAAGGGCAGTAATAGCACAACCAAATTCTACTTTCAAACTGCTGGATTACAGCTTGAAGAAACAGTGTCCAGGATGCTGCCTGCTCCCTGCAGAATGGTCTGGTGTAGGCAAAATATGTATACATTTCCTCTCTGGCAAGCCCAACAGTCTAACCTGCTTATGTGACAGCCATGCAGTGTCCAGACAGCTTGAGAAAGATGAAGTAAAATATCTGAATTACTGTCTTTTAAATTAAATAGTATAAATAATGTACAGAACATATGTTCTGACTGGGACACTATTTTAGGGTTCAAGTAAATTTTCTAAGTTACTTACGAGAGTGGAAATGTTTGGATATCAAAGTATTAACAGCAAAAGTGCACATCCTGGATACCAAGAACAAAGACGTTATGATTCTGGAAGCTGCTGGAGGTACAATGAGGTATATTCTGGGCAATCTTTCCTGCATCTCATGCAGAAACCTCATTCATAACTATTTCACGTCATTGCCTCCTCTAAACCCTACCTCGACCATGAGCTTTGAGCTTTTCACACACTCTCTGCTCAACCTCCCAGTCTATACTTTTACTACCCCTGTTAAGCCTTTAAAGCAGAAATTAAAATAAAAATAAAAAAATAAAATAATAAAATAATAAAAAAAAAAAAAACACAAAACACACCAGTGCCCTCGTGGAATAGAAGCACACGTTAGAAAGCAAAGAGCATGTATATCCATCCTGCTACCCACAAGAGTCTAACACCATTTCAATTCTGCCCTGCAAAAATTAGTCTTGCACATCAAAGGATGGCTGCTGTGCCACTTGTAGCAGTATGAAGGCCATCATTTTCCACACACCTTCTTGTGAAGGAGAAACATGCCCAGCTCTGCACTGTATGTGATGCACCACAGAGTCAGCATTCATGTCTGTAAAACTTGAGTGTGGGGGAGCAGAGATGAAGGAGAGGGAAAACAAAACTGTCACTGCCTCTGCCACTTTGGAGTGCTTGCCCCTTTTCATCACAAATTAAAATAGCCCCCAGACAAGACACTGAAGGTTCAACTCAGAGCACAGAATGAAATTAAGTCATTTTCTCCAGCTTAGTCACTGACTTTCCATGCCTTTCAAACAAAAAGCCAGGAAGAGCATTGAGGAGCACAGCAGCAGCAGCAACAGCACTGCTGCTGAGAGGTCTTACAACAAATGCCTTTGGAAAAAATGACGTCAGTAATGCAAAGAAGAACAGAAGATCACAAAAGGAAGCCGATGACGAAGGGACATTTCCCATCCCCAGCCTTATGAGTACTGTAATCCTAGCAACCAGAGCTGTTCAAAAGTGTGTGTAGGAGGACAGAGGGAAGAAAGGGTAGCACTGTTTATAATACATAGAAATAGAGGCTGCAGCAGTAGCCAAATGAAGAGAATAACTTTTATGCATGAACGGAAGAATGGAAGGAAATGGGTAGGTAAGGACAATTGTAGGGTTTGTACTGTACAGAAGAGAATCACAAAGGATGCAATTTCTTCCATGGAAAAGATGTTTCACCCATGGAGTTGGATGAAATAACTCATCTGGAATAGTAACCTTTTAATATTTGTTATCTGTGGTTCTGTTACTAGACAGGTTGCAGTTTTTACTTATAATTAGCACTTCATCAGCTAAAAAGTCAAGGCATTCTGTGCATCAATCCATTTTGTCTTACATCACCTTTACAAGATGCGTATCAACCAAGACTGAAAGGAATGCCTGGTGTGAATCACAAATACTTTAAAGGGTTCTCAAAGTTTGAATACTCAACACTTTCTGAAAATAAACTTCCTGGAATAAGCTTTTAGGTCATTTCGTATCACTAAGCCTTTCTGATATCCTGGCCATTTCCTCTCTTCTATTGCAAACAAAATGGAAGTGCACAGAGGCACCAGTTTGTTTAAAAAATGCTTATTTATAAACCTAAAAGAAAGCAGTTGTTTTTTCACCAGTTGTCAAGCACTTCAGATCTCACTAGGAAAATTATATCCCACCCTCAGAACGTCATAGTATAGTTTGAAAATCTATTAGGGGGCATCTAATAAATTCCACAGGATTTCGAACAAATGCCTATAAAAATGCATTGCATTCATCTAGAGCCCACACAGGCTTCTCTGTTGGCAGATAAAGAAAACTGGTCTGCTCGTTGACCTGCTTACATATGACATTAATGACCCAGTCCACAAGTATGAAAATACTTTCCAAACTGAATTGCTTTGCATCAGGGTAGGAAATGCATGCAGAAGTGATATGTTTATATATTTATTTATTTTTACTAATGGGCACTTTTACCACAATTACTTCTGTGTGGACTCCTTCTCCATGGCACTAGGTGAGCTGAACGAGGCTGCCACTTACCACTGATATTTTTCAGTGGTTTTCTGTGCATGAAGAAAAGCAAGTCTGCTGCCAAGCGGCTTAAGTCAGGTACTGGGGGGATCTGGGGCTAATAAAAAAAATTAAGGGTCCTCACACAGGAAAAATGTTGAAAAACACTTATTTATACTGACAGTATATTAATTACTGTCCTGCGAGTAATTCTATTACACCTCTATAGAGAATCCAAATATTCACACAATTATTTGGTGCAATCAAGATAACATCTTAATGATCTGGAAATGTAAATTGCAGCAAGGCAAAAACACACTAAAATAAAGTGAAAGGGGATCCTCGCGATTTGGCGGACCTCTGACAAACATCCAAAAAAACCAGACACATTTCACTGCTAACATTCTTCATATTATTTCCAACTGATTTTTGACACTGGAATCAGTTTTTAATAGATGCAAAGGGGATAAATGTCTCATTACCAAAAATAAATCCGTCTGTTAAGGATGACAGAGAGAAGCAGAAGCACTGCACTGCCTATTATGGTATTAAGCAACAGATTTCATTCCCTCTGCTACATGCCCATTAATTAAAAATCTGACAAGCTTTTCCAAAGAATTTCTGAGCTTCTTTGGTCCTCTTTAATTCATCCATAATTCTTTGTATATATAAACATGTCAGGCCTGGAAAGAAGTGGGACATGCCCATAATTTACCACAGAATTTTTTTTCTATTCAAACACAAATACTGGTAAAGAAACAATAACAGACAAAAGGGGGAATAATGCAAGAAATTATTGCAATGAAACAAATGTGCCTGCAATTCCCTGTGCAGTCACCAGATGAAGCTGCTTAAAACACCAGCTCCAACATGTTTGTCTGCCTTTTTGACCACAGAGACCTCATATGTCTGTGCCACAACTAGATGCATCAGCTCCCAGTAAGTTAAATCACTTCGCATTACAGCCTCTCATGAATGTGAGACACTACTTTAATAGGAAATGGTAGCTTGCTTTGCATTAACAGTGTGCTGCACAGAGCCACAACGCAGTGAGGCCTTTGTTCTCTTTGCAATGTGTTGCTTTTGTAAAATTCCTTCCCCCATGGTCAGGCTGAGTAGCCATTTTGTTCTTACAATTAGTATAACATGGATAGAGCTGTCAAACACACACACACACACACACTTACTTGCACTCTCATAGCTAACCATACTCACAGATTTTTGCCTTTACTTCTTGTTCTTCTTCAATGAGAAAAATTCACCACAGAGCAAAATCGCACATTTGTGCAATGAGAACTGCCCCAGTTCAGCCTGTTGTTATACTTTAAGTCAAAAAAATATTTCTGTGGGCTATTGATGCTTATAAGGTTCAAAGGTAGATGCAAATGTAAAAACTGAAGCACAGAGGGGCTTCCACCCTGTCACACAGGAAAATGCTATCCTATGTTTTACCCAGCTATTCTTCTCTCCTCTAAAGCCAATCCAAATGAAACAATTCTTCACTGGCATGCAGGAGGGCTAGATAGCCTAATAGCTCTCTTCTACCTCTAAGCAATTCATGCCTTGCATGGCTTGTTTTTATTGACTTATCTTACTGGCTGTTTGTGGGCAGAAGCACGTGCCTCATGCAAATGCCAAAACCTCTCTTGCTTTGTGATGCTACTGTACAAGTGCAAGTAATCAGAATTAAAACAACAACAACAAAAAACATTTTTTTCTTTCTGTAGGACTCTGTATCGCTTTGCATAATTTTTACATATGCAGACATAAGCTTCAACAATACCACACCAGAAATAGTATATTAACCAATCTAATCCTTCAAGTTCAGGGCCACAAGCTTTACATCTCCTGATTCACCAAAGCTGATACCTGAGCTGCTCTTCAAAGACCTGAACTTTAGCAGAGATTCCCAGTCCCAGTAAATAAAGGCAGAAGTCATGACACCTGAGACAATCAGGAAGACAGAATAAATATGTGTTTTGAACATATCACTCTGCTAAGAGAGAAAAAACATTCTTTGTGCACCTTTCTTAAAGAAAAAAATTAAAATGTCAGCAGGGACTGGCAGTGACATTTCAAGTCAGCAGCAGAAAAGGAGGCATTTCCTCAGAGCACATTTACAACTGTGGCTAGGGGTAGCACTTAACGGGAGCAGGACTTTAATCCCTGTCCTAGGGAGCACCCACAGTTTTGTACAGCTAAAATCATTTTGCTTACTACATTAAGAGTTAAGAGAGATGATGAGAAGTACACAATGGGCAATATGTGTTACTCTCCTGGGCTTTCCATGTGAGGGGTTGATTTTTTGGAAAATTATGAGTTACTGAGGGAAATAGATTCGAATAGATCTTGAATTAGATGAAAAACAAATAAAAAGCCTCTCTGAAAGCACAGTAGGTTGTGTCTAGTTCATGCACTCTCACAGCAGACTTTGCCATTATAAGTTATTTAGAAACTCTGTTAATGATAAAAAGACTAATGCAAGTCAAAAAAGATTATCTAATATAAAATCCTGCTGCTGCCAGATTAAAAAAAAAAAAAAGGAGATTTAAGCCAAGTTACAGTAAACACAGTTAAGACAAGGAAGAAATTTGTTAAGAAGCTAATATTTCTTCTTAGATTTGTTGAAAGTACAAGTCAAGTCCTCAGCAAATGTGAAAGGGGTCGGCTATGTGTGTTCTAACACAATAGGAATGCTTTTCTGATTTTGCCTAAAGAAGTTACTGTAGCATCAATACCAAATCACAATATGTATTAATATTGCCTTTCTGACTAAAAGAGCAAGCATTGAACTTGTACTTCTAAGCCCAAGCGCAGAGGAAAAATATCAGCCCCTTACCTTGAAAAAAAACTTATTATATGTTTCAGCATTAATGTTCTGCATGAGATTTTTCCACTAAGTCTATCACCTGGAAAGGAGAAGCAGCCCTGGTCAGAGCACTTGAGAAATGGAGGACTCGTGATTTTTAATGTTTAACCACGTTAAAATAATGACCAAGCAAGCTGCAGTTTTGAAGGTTAACAGCAAAACTTAACTACAGGAAAGGAAAGTCTGCTTTCACTGCTTGGAAGTGTTCCTGATTTTTTCAGCGAGAACATTCAATAGTACATGTTAAATATTTAACTCTGTGTTTTTCCAGTATTACACCAGTTTTCCTCCGGGGATACAAAGGAAGGCAGTGGCATAGCTGAACCGTTACTATCCTTTAAAAGTAAAAAGGAGAATAGCCACTACTTACAGAAAACAGCTATAGAAAAATAAAATAAAGAGCAAAAAATTTCTGTAAAGAAACTTTCTGTATATCACATCACAAGAACATCATAATAAGTCAGCATCTCATATAGACAGTACGTGATGAAAAAGATGTAAATAAAAATCATCATCTGTCCTCTTTACAGATGTTTAGAGAGTGACAGTACTGCTCTACTTCATCACTTAGTCTTTCTGAACATGTAACAGGTTAATTTTTGAGGAAACTTTCAATTGCTGGCTAGCGAACATCTGTTCCTATCTACAACTAGTTATCTATGGCTGCTGCAGCTTCCAAGGCAAGCAAAACACGCTCATTTGATGTCCGCCCCCCCCTATTGCAAGGCACTCTTACTGCCTAGTTTTCTGTAATCTTGTTATGAGACATCCCTTCCTTCTGCCTCCCCATTTTTTTACTTCTTTCTTCCTGAATGTTTTCCAAGTCCATTTCCTTGATTTTTGAGTTAGCAAGAAACAAGACTTTCAAATTCCATGCTGAAAGAAATCCACCCACACTCACAGTAAGCCATAAGAAAGAAACAACTGGATGTTCACAAGTGGCAGCACTTGGTACCCTCTGGTACCAAGTCCTCCCTACAAATCCCCCTCATGCCCCATTGCCAGAGCACAGGGGTACGGGACATTTGCAGCCCCATTCTTCAAACATGCTGGTTGAGAGAACATGATGCTGACAGCTCTAATGGGAACCAGTGGTACTTAGGAGCAGCCAGCACCTTTGAAAGGCAAAAGCCACATCATGTTGGTGCTCAGATGACTCTGGACTTAAAAGCCTTTAATGTTAGAAAATACGATGACTGAATGAAAGATGGCATGTATTTTCCAGATGCAAACTTCACTGTAATGAGATGCAGAAGGAAAACCAATACTCCTGCAGACAGTAAAAGCCTCACAGTGTCAGAGCCTTCTATCCTTCCACCACTCTGTTCAGCACCTTTAAATCGAAGATGTTCTGCAGCCTTTCACACTTGACCTCTTAATTAAAGCATGGTAAAATTAATATCTCAGACACAATATATCCTTTACCCACCTATATCAGTAATTAAACTAATTCTCAAGGGAGTGAGAACATTTGTTATGTGTAATGTAATTTGAGCAGGGGTATTCTAAAGAGAGAAAAGGAGCTGATGTTATAAATGCAGTCATTTATATTTTAAAGGGAGCTATTGTAAATGAAAGAACACCACCCGTGTTGGCTTGAGGCAGCCCCCAGCCAAATGAAATCTTTTGTGTCACCTGGGACAGTTCGTTGCATATGGTCTCCTCATCTCTGGCTGTAATACTGAATATCTACATGGCACAGAAAACAGACTTCATGCATTCTCTGTGATGCTAGCACAAAAATCCACTTTCAAAACCAATGGAACTGTATTTAATAATAATTTCACATTTGTTCTACATGTAAAGTAGGACAGCTCTAAGCAGGTCTAAGGTGGTTTTTTGTTTGTTTGTTTGTTTTTGTTAGCTTTTTTGTTTGTTTGGTTGGTTGGTTGGTTGTTTTTTTTCCCCAGGGGCAATATGGGCTGTTTGTTTTGCATTTGTAGAAAGCCTGGATGTGAAGACCTTGACTCATCACTGAAACAATCACAATACAAATGAATCATCATATAGAAAAATTATATGTAACTAAAGCTAACTAACAAATAGTTTAACACTGAAAAACAGGAATCAATGGCATCAAACCTGTTACGAATTATTTACTGTTTTTATTTCAGCAGTTCCAAAATTGCTCTGTCATCAAACATCTATACCTAAAGCCAAACTACCCAAAGCAATGCAGTAAGAAAATAATTTTGCCTTTAGGTAAAAAGAGAAAGTTACATATCCCTGGGTACAATGACAAGCAACTGTGTGAGCAGTATAAACAATCGCCCCAGTGGGAACAAGATGAGCGTACGTCTTGGGAACAAGCGTACATCTTGCTCTGAACAACACCCAGTCAGAATGGCAAAATTTAATCTCTTCGTGCTGATGTACAAAGCACCAAGCAATGTGAAATACATCCTACAAAGTAACTAAAAACATATATACACAACTAAGGAGGTACAGAGGATACACGAAGCACTACAATAAATAGCACAGAAGACAACACCCATTCCTTCAGGAACAAGACTCATCTGCTGACATCTTCTCAGGTGTGAGTTTGAGGAATTTAATTCATGCTTGAGGCTGAAGCGTGAACAGCACTATTTCAGTTAGCAAATCTGAGCCTTGCTCAAAAGCCCTATTTACTTAGTCAAGGCATAACTGTTGATAAACATGGCCCAGCAAAGGTCTGCTCCCCTGCACAGTGACCAGGTAACCCTTTCTGAGGAGCTGTCTTAGGCTGCATATGGGCAAGGCAGACCTGCCTGAGCTTCAGGGATTCCCCGCAGGTGTCCCCTACTGGGGGGACAGAGGCTGTTGTTGAGCTGCTTAGAAGTCGACACAATACTGAATCACCAGCCCTGTCTGGGGTTTATCAAATGAGCAGCCACACCTCCAAACCCCAAGGGAAACATAGCCACATCTGCCACTGGTATTAATTATTAGACTGCTTGCTATAGACTAATCAAAGACCAAGAAATGGGCTCAGCAAGTTTAGCCCTACATATCTGATCACAAAACAAGTTGTTTGCAGTTGTTGTGAATTCTGCACCAAGTTAACAAAGTATTAATTTCAAGCAAACATCATCAGGAAAACTATGTAATTTCTGATCTATTTCCACCATCTTTTTCTTGGTTTACATCACTCTCTATGATTAATCTTTAAAATATTGCTAAGGAAATAAGATAGCTAAATGGTCATCGCTTTAAGTATACATTGAACATCTTATAGCACAGTCAGTTTATTCCAATTCTGCTATGCAAAGCATCAAATACTGAGCACATGACAGCTAAAATAATCAGAGGCATTCAGTTGTGAATAAACAAGGCCAAAGCAGAACATGAATGTAGGAAGAGAGGATTTTAAATCTTTTATAAACAGATTGTTATCAGCCCATGGAAGGCAAAATTGAGTGGGCAATTTCCCATCATATCCAGGGCACCATCTGGAAAACGAAGAGAACATTTTTAGAAGTAATTAAGATAACTTATTATGATATTAGCAGCATTAATTGGAGTGCATATAGGCTCAAAAGACCAGATCCTCAACTGGTACAGTGAAAGTATCTTCTCAAGCTAATGGCGTTACACCAGTTTAAAGTGTAATGCCACAATGCCAATACTAACGCATAATTTTACTTGACTTCCATCTGCTTTTGTTTACCAGCACTGCAATTTCAAGACCTCATATATCTGAGTTTCTCTCAGATTCTATACAAGCTTCTGATCTTCATTACACTGGAGCCAACACCTTCACTCTAAGAATATTACTCCAGATTTACACCAGTGTAGGTAAGAATGAGATGTAGTATCTTTGATACATAAGGCATCGTAACTAGTCCAACTCCTCACATTGTTTTAGGTAAAACAATACTCAGTACAAATGTACAAGAGTACTTTACGGACTATACAATCCGGACCTTAAACTTGCAGATTTGACTCTTATCCCCATGCAATGGAAGTGTACCGATGTCAAGACCCAATACATTCCTTTGTCCATCTCAGTGCAGAGCCAATTATCTATCACTTTTAACAAACCTTACGAAATACATCCCAGGATAATGCAGACAACCTTATATTCACAACAGTGGCATATTCAACTTATTTGGATAAGCAAGATTATTTGTATGAGCAAGAACTGGTTTCAACTAAATAATCATATCCAAAGATTTGGGAAGGAAAGACTACAATAATGTAGGGGGAATAAGCCAAACATATATTTTTTTTTTAATAAAGAATAATTTTTGAAAATTTCAGATGTGAAATGCCACAGTGAAACTTGTTTGTGAACTTCTGACATATAGCAGTAGCCACAGATCATGAGAAACTTCAATAAATAAACATGAACTTCAGTGGGCTGATTAAGGCAGTAAAGATAAAGGTTCGTAATTAGTCAGAAGATGACATGCTTTCCCTTTATGCACAGACAGAAATCTGTTCTGACTTCACTGGGGGTACTATGGTATATAAAGCAAAATTTGTCTCTCTGGTGTTTCTGGAGGAGTTAGCTTCCAGCAGGTGCTTCCAAGTTCTAACTTCTGCTACAAGCATCCCTAAAGATGGTGGGAATGAATGGAGAACGATGTTCCAAAACCACATTGCCAAAAATGTGAGTGTCTCCACCCAGAGATGCTGGAATGCATTAGTTTTAAGGTCACTAGAATATTTCTGTTCTGTGGGAGAAGGCAACAGGGCAAGAGACGCTAAGCCATTGACCTGAGAAACTCTCCCAGAAATTGTCTTGGAATCAAGAGGATCTAAGCTGCTCTGAAGCTGCAGTAAGATAGCTGCAACTCAAGGAAAACAGATCAATCATTACAAGCCAAGAACACACCTGCAGACTTTTGGGGACACAAGACAGACAGTACTTTGTCAAAAAATACAATGCCACCAGCAAGGTTTTATCTAACCCCCTGGAGTCCTTCAGACTGCCTCGTTCAGCCTGTATTCTCCATCGTCACCATTTGGCAGGTGACCTGAAAATTTGGTCTGAAGGAAAACATACAGGACTGAACCACACAAAGCATTTGAAATGTGTGGAAGATAACATAATGATTGTGTCCAAGGCATACTGTAAGACAGGTAAAGATTCCTTGGCGAAGTCTGCTTAGGACTTAATCCCACACTCCATCAAAAGAGACCCAGTGTCTGACCAGGTGTCTGACCTAACTTCACTTGAAAAAGGGTGCAGTGGGAAGTCAGAGGCAATATACATATTCTGATTCAGCTCCTGCTGCTTATTTTCTGAATCTTCTTTAACTATTATGAAAGAAAAAGGGGGTTGGGGGGCAAGGGTAAAGTTTCACACTGTATCTCATCCTTCGAATGACTCTGTGATGACAAAACACTAAATCCTCACAATTATACACTAAAATCTTGATCAGATCCCAGCTAATCATCACTTCAAGACAGCAACATCATCCACTTTTCCTCTCAGAAACAACAGTTTAGGGGCCCTGTTCTATTTACAGTCTCCTTGTTACCCTGAGGCTGCCAGAAAATGAAAATTATGGTTGTAAAATAGCAGCATTTTTCATTAAAATCCCAAGGAGCTAATTACATAAATACTGTTGTACACTGCACTTCACATCCTCTCCCCAGGAAACTTGTTAGGCCCTTTTAATAATGCACAAGTATCATCTTATTCCCATGAAATGGAGGAAATCGTGTTCAGCACAGCCACAGATGTCACTGTGAGGTGTTCCTGCACAAAGATAACAGCGATCAGCTTCTACGCATATCCAATGGCAGAAACTGGCCTTTATTAAGGTTGCATGTCCAATGATATCAGAGGGGATAAAATATTTCATGAGGACAAGGGCAACGGTGCTCTGTTCAAGGGCTTGTCATCACTTCCGATTAGGAGCGCACAAACGCAAAGCCTGTTGTCACTCTAGAGATGCAGGCAAAATAGCACCAGCCTCAGCAGCACAAGTGAGAAACAAAACAAAAATGAAGGAGAAGAAAAGGAGGGAAAAAAAATATCCAAATTATGAAGAGCAAGGCTGCCATGTAATCACACTTCCACAGTGAGAAAAAAAACACTTGTAGCCTCGGTTGGGGGCTGGCTATACAGACTCTGAATAATGGGGAATGTTTTCTCATTTTTCCCAGCTTTTCTTTACATCCAGTTACATTTTGTTAAGACATAAAAAGGTGCTAAAGGACATAGGAGCAGAAACAAGCACATCTTCTCCTCCTCAGCCCAATAACTCCTGCCAGATTTTAATCTTCTGTAACTACTGGGTATTAGTACATATTCCCTCAGGAAGACAGGATAGCTCTAATTAGTCTATGATAATGAAAGATACTTTTCAACTGCTATATCCTTTCCACCACAAGCTGGAGGCCATCAGAAATTTTCACAAACTAAATGATGCAGGGACGTGACCCAGACCAGCTGTGCCTGTATTCCTGCTAGCCCTAGTGGCCCATGGCCACCAGCTGGGACTCCCGAATAATAATGCCAGCATGCTGACAGGGAGAGGACACCAGGCAGCAATTAAAATATCAGCAGCTGTAACTGCTGTGAGCACTAGTGCAGCTGAGGGAAGGGAAATGCTACTGGAGATAAGGTCAGCAACTTCTGTGGATGTTTCCTGTTTTTGCCAAGCTGTGTTAAAGCTAAATAAGAAACAGAACAATAAAGAAAATATGATCTAAGTCTACCAGTTTTTAGTTTAAAAGCTAAGAAAGTAGAAGTCTCCCCCAACTTCACCCACTTGCCTCTCTTGAGCATTATGTGGCTGAACCATAGCGCATAACAAGATGTCTGTATTTATAGCTGAAGTACACAGGAACAGATCTTCTGATTTAGTTACAATTCATACCATCACCCAGAACTGCAGCAGCACACCCACACGGGCACCTGGAGCCAGCACTCAAGTGGGAAGAAGGTTCCACTTTGCAACATGAGCGATGCCATTACATCCAAAGAGACCATCAAACACCATGACTGCCAGCAGGAATACAGTGGAAAGGTTTCAGTGCTGAAGACCACACTGGTTTTGTTTCGTAAGGGAAAGCAGGGTGACCCAGCGTTAAAGGCTGAAGAGCTGAGTTCAGGCTCCTTTGAAGGAAGCTTTCTGAACAATGTGAACAAATCTTTCTGTTTCACAGTACTTCCCCCCAACCAAAATCCAAAATGCAAGGATAGCGTTAATATTCTGCCGTGCAGGAATACAATACCTAAGTTGTCCTTCTATGTGCCAGTAGGATGCATGTTCTAGAATGGTGCACAAAAAGGTAATTCTTACTCACAGGGAAATTTTCCATCTTGAATTATTTTTTTCTCTTCTTTAGAATGAAAGAGTATCAAGCCTTATCCATTCTTTGAAAAAAGGTGCAGAGTACTCATCCAGGGAAAGCTGGGGATCCTGAGCACCTGGAGCTCAGAAGGTGTACACTTAGGATCTCCCCAAGGCAGCAACTCAGAGGTCAGGCAAGCCAGCAAATGGACAACCAAGGAACCAGACAGGCACCCAGACAGGAAATGTGTTTGGCAGTTAGGATCCTGTCAACGTTTTGTCAAAGTTGAGCTATCTCTGCAGCACATTTCGATTTCAAGGAATTTGTGACTTGCTAAATATATTGTACTGGAATTTTTCCAAAACTTTGCAGTCACTGGAAACAAATTGTAATGTGCTTTAATGTGCATCAGCGTTATCTAACCTACAGAAAGTATTTATAGGTTTAATGTGAAGAGTTTTCATGGGCAGAAGAATTTTTAGTTTCATGCATTGGCTAATATTGTTCATTCTGATGAGTGATATTTGGGTTTGAGTGAAATTTGGGTAATTTTTTATTTTATTTTATTAAAAAAAAAAAAAAAAAAAAAAAAAAAAAGCTTTTAGTATGTGCCTTGCTTGGCAGGAGTCCACCACAGCTAGAATTTCCTATGTTTTGCTTTGGGACCATCTGAATAGAAGGGCCATTTATTGTTCAATATCTCAAATAAAAAGGCTTCAACCGTTTCACAGGATTTAAACCACAACTGACTCAGCTATTCCATTAAAAAAAAAATAATAAAAAAAAATCAACAAGCTTCTTCAATGTTAGAAGAACAACATATTCCCTGTGGAAACATATCTAGCATTTTGCTAGAAAGATATAACCAAATTCTGGTCACAATGAAGAAGCTACTGTAACAGTGCTAAAAAAAACACATTATGTAACATCTATATGCTTTTCCTGACTCCTTAGGACATAACACTTCTGCCATTCTAACAAAGTATTTTTCCTCATTTTTTTAAACCATTGTAGAAGTTTGGTGATTTGACAAGAAACCCAAAGTCAATGTGATTTGTTGAGTGAATTTAATATATAAAGAAATACCCTCCCTTGTGTAATCTCCTAACATTATTTGTTTCAGCATGGACTGCTGCACCAAGAATCTGGAGCATTACACTTGCTCGGAAAGCTCTCAAAGCCATGAGGCCTGAACTCATTTTGCTTTACTACCGTCTTTTCCATGGTATGCACAAGTTGAACAGATCTGTCGCATAGCTGAAATTAAAATGTTCTTCCTGTAATGAGGCATTGAAAAAAGCCATGCAGAATTGATTCTAAAAGCACAGCCATATTTCAACCCACAATTTTATCTGTACTGTGACCATGCACACAAAGTAACATGTATGCTCAAAATATACTGCAAATTGAGCCAAGGTAACAAGAGAAGATAAAAGACTTTCAAATAAAGATTTTTTTTTTGGTTGGCTGGTTGTTGTTGTTGTTGTTGTTTTCTGTTTTGTTTTTTGTTTGTTTTCTTTTTTTTTTTGACACACAATATACACAGCCTTCTTTGCTGAGTTAGTACTGGTGAACTGATACAACATTTTACTTCAGAAATGCCTTTGTTGATGGTCAAAAGGTAGCTAGACTTAGATTCAGGATGTATATGTCAAATTAAATGAGAATAAAATAATTGGAAGATGTCTGAGCTGAAATTAGATAAGGTGAGGTTTAGTAGCAGCCATTGCTATAGTTTATGAGTATGCAAAAGCACTCAACAATGTCATAAGCCAGAATTACACTGTATTGTTTTAGGCCACTTCATTATACTATTCTTCAGCTAGACCGGTAAGCAAAGACATTTTCCTTTGGCCACAGACAAAATCTGTATGTCCTATAATGTCTGGTTGAACTGTAAGCTTTTTGGGGCCGGAACTAAATTTACCTTTGTTCGGAGCCTAAGGAATAGAATCCGTGATCCTAACTGTTTAACAGCAGTTAAAAAATAATTTCAGATTTTCTTCCCATCTATGAAGTGCTAGATCCATCAAATGTAGCCATATAGAAAAAGGAGGAACAACATTTTTTCATCCTTCCCACTCTCTGTTAACACGCAGGCTGTGGTAGACAACAACTTATCATTTTGGTCTTCCTAGTCAAAGAGCAGATAAACTGAATGACCTGGGGAAAACCAGTCTCAGGGAACTCCATAAGGTACTTTGAAAATTAGCCTCCTTTCCTTTGTCTCAGTATCTGCTGAGAAAAGATCATGGAGTTTAAATTCTAAGACAACAAACAAAATTAAATACCATTTCCTGAGTCTGGATCTTTTTCTTGGCTGTACACAAAGAATAATATCCACAGATCTCACAACAATGGGGTGTTATTTTTCTTTAATTATTTTTTAAACAGCTTTTTCCATGATACAAAGATTTCCCACAGCACACACTGAGGTATCTGATCAAGGCTTTAGACTTTTATCTTACAGTCCCTGTCTCTTGTTTGTTAGTGAGCTCATCTCTCCGAGAATAGTGCTACAAAAAGCACTGAAAAGAACAAGACATTACAAAGGAACTTGCATGAAAAGCAATTTTGCTTAAAGTGTTTTAAATCTAAATGGCATTTCATTCTGATTCCCCAACTAATCATTTTAGTTCATTTTTAATGAAAGCTAAAACACACACACACACACAGCTTCAAGGTAGATTATCATAGATGAATTGCTACTGTCAATGAACCATTCAAACTCTCAGTAGGAGAACAAAATGCCTGTCAAACAAATAAACATAATATTTAGGATACTCCAAGCATGCTATCAAATGGACAGATCGTTACATTGGACAGATCATTTAATGTAACAGAGTTACTCTGCTCTCAAGCTACAATGTCATTTATCAAAACACGGTTTGTCTGAGCATTCAATGCCCTATTTGTGGGGATTTTGCACTACTTCACTATCCACACCCACGAGCAACCTGATGCCTGTTAAGCAGCAAACCAGACTGGCCAAACCACAGCGCAACCTGTTGCTGCATACAAAAGAGAACGACCATCTTGAAGGACAAATTCATTTGGGGGTTTAGATATTAAGATGCACATCAGTTTTTCTGATGGTTTGAGATTGTTTACCACTACAGAATCAAACATCACAACACTTTTCCTTATTTTGATCCTTCCCCTTTTAGCAAGTTCAATAATCTGGCAACTCCCATCATGATCACAAGAAAAACACAGTAGAACATAGAGCTTTCATATCAAGCCATTTCAAAGATAATTTAAATTGGAATAAACTAGCAACCTTTCCAAAAGTGGACTTAGAATAAATATTTAGAACTCCATTTCCAATATGAGGACAGGTCTGAGGCTTTTCTTGAACAATATAATTTCCTATGTAACAAGAGTCTCTGCATTAATGGCAATTAAATATTTATTAACTAACTGTACTTGGTATTCAAGCCAGCACAAACAAAAACTGCCTATTGTAGCAAAAAAAAAAAAAAAAAAAAAAAAAAAAGCATTCAAGAACCTGCAGTGGAAAACTTTAAAAGGTATATTAATGGATGGACTTCCATTTAACAGCTTATTACAGAGTTTCAGCATTTTCAAATGACAGCAGCATGCCATTACAACTGTGAGTATAATAATGTTTCCCCAGCTCTATTTGCAGCCTTTTGCAAACCACTGTTCAAAAACAGGTGTTTTATTTTCTCCATCTGGTACATTCTCAGAAGAGTGTTATTGACTTCTCCTACTCCAAATATTCAGAGAGGCTCAAGGTATTTGGGAACCCAACTGTTATCAACAATTTCATGCCTTTCAGCACCTGTGAAATTCCCAGCTGAAGAAAAAAAGGAATTTGTCTTGACTTTTCAAAGTTGGTTTTTGAGACAAAACACTTTTTTGGAATTTGTCCATTGTCATTTACGTTTAAGACATCACTGAGCATTTCAGACTATCTAAAACTCCTTACACCATCTATGAAAGACAGTAACATAATGTCTCTGTTGCACACCTATAACTGGAATTTGCATATAGCCCAAAGTGATATCCCAGGTAGGTCATAAGATTCTCAACCCACAGAATATTCATACAGAATGTATATGAGTTTCAACACTGATCTAAGTCTGCATAACACAGAAGCAGAGAATAGGCGAGCTGGATCAACTTACTGCTTAGCTGAGTTTAGTCTCAGGCTTGGAATGAAACTTCTCTCTTGTGCAAGAACCTTCTTAATTGTTTGTTAAGAGCTTAGTAACAATGCTCTGAGACATAAGAAATCAGTAATGATCATATTAATTCCAAGTATTTAAAAGTCAGACTGCCACACGACTTGAAGTACTAGGTTTAATGGATAAATTTAAAACATTTTCAATAAATTTCTTTGGAAACAAACAGAAGTTCCCAAAGAACTGCCTACTGAACATATGTCCAAAGGACAAACTTTCTTTTGCAGGAACTTGAGGCTGAATGAAAGCGATCATTCAAGGAAAGGCAATAAAGAACACTGAGGTCCATGGATCTCTCTGACTGTTGCTAGCGTCTCTTCTAGGACTTATTTTTTTTTTTTTTAATTAATTTTTATAGGAAGAAGCATGAAATGGCTCCAGACTGTAGACCAACTGATGCTGAAGGAGCATAGGCTACGTCTGCATCCTATCAGCCCCACGTCCACTCCAGCCCAGCCCTACAATATGGGCTCACTCAAGCTTGTGACTCAGTGCTCTGGAAGACAAACATAAATAATAAAATCCAGAGCTTTTCACATCTTCAGTAATTTAAATACTACTCATTTCAAAATCCATCTGAAATTATTGTGTTCTGACCAACGTTTCATGGCCTTCAGGGACTGCCATAGTGCTTTCAGGCTAGTTCCTAGTATCCAGCAGGCAGCTATCCAAAGGTGTTTAGGCACCTACAAATACATGGAGCCTCATAATCAGATCTACAGTGTGAATTAGGAGCCTAATTTACTTAGGCAATTCTGAAATCCCATTTAGAGTCTAATGGCTCTTAAGCAAATAAATACCTTTGAAAATCTGACTCTAGGTCACTTAAAGTATAAAGATCATAACAACGGATGACAGCAGTTGGTAGTCACAATGCAATGGCTGCGTGCCTTGTCAGGCATGCAATTTGGCTTTTAATTCCCGAGGTAAATCCTCTGCAGAAGGAATAAAGGATCTATTAGAAAATATATGGAGAAAACTAGGTAGCCGTATTATAATGGCTGTTTGCTACTTACAGCGGAAGATGCTGGTTCTGCACTTTCAAATGAGTATTCAGTGGCATAATTATATATAATATTACACATATACATCACTTTTAAAACATTTTCTCTAAGTTAAAAGATCACATCATACCAGTTATTACCTACAAGTATTCTGAACAAGCACCGAATTATGCCTCAAGCATAAAAAGACTCCAGATGATTTCTTTGGGATGGCATAATGACGAATTAAAAATACAGTCAAACAAATAGACTTCCCTTACCACTCTTTGGGGATCCACCCTAAGGGAAGCTGTCCTGCGAGCAAATACCCTGCTGCCCTTCCTGGAGCTGAACAGATCTACGCCATATCCTTACATTGGACTGCTGCAGAAGTGCCACAATGTGATCACAAGGACAACAGCTTAAATAAAGGCTCTTGATTTCACTGATGAAGAGTATCTGCTGGTTTAGTGGATATTCTTCACCCCATTTATAATTGTGTTCTAATAAAAGAAATGAATGAGTTTATGAAGGCTGAGATGTGAAAGCTGCAACCAGTGTTTGCAATGGTTTAAATGGTCTGGTTCTGTTAAAGGCAATGTTGATTAACACCCCAACAGGGGATTTAATTTTTTTTGGTGGTGGTGGTGTTTTTTTTGTTTTGTTTTGTTTTTTAATAGACCCTCTTCTTGTCACAGAAGAGTTTCATTCCTCAGTAGCTAAACTGAGAGCACAGTGATTTTGAAATGTGTTTTTAAATGAAGTGTTTAAAAAAACACACCAGCCTGCACCTGAAAATTCCTGTCTCTTCCCTGAAAGAGAGCAGAGAAGAATTGCAGAACAATGTAGTTCCCTCATCAAACTGGCCAATGCACATAAACACAAATGAAACTATGGCTCACTAAAAAACATTTTCTAGCTACCCACTAAAATAGCTTTGAGAGGCCAGGTCCATACATGGAATAAAATGGCTTTCACTGCAGTCCTAAGCCAAACTCTCGTCTGGAATGACATTTTAGGTAACATAAACAGTTTAAGGCAAATGTAGAGCAGAGCAGCCTAGTTTTATACAATCTGTGCAACAAAACTGAGATTTATTCTGTGCTGGATTAAGCTCTTTATATTGTTTCTACTTAAAAAGGAAATGTATTGAATGCAACACTTATTATAAATTTATCTTTCATAACAAACACTTCTATAATCTACTTTATATTTCACCAAACAACATGAGCCCCGCTCAAAGCAAAGGCAGAATTTCAGCCCTACTCATCTGATAAAAGTGGAATAGCTTTGCCCTTTCTACTCTTCAAGCAACCTCCCTGGTGATTCAAGTCCTCACACTGTTGTTGCAATAAACTTTTAACAAAAGTTACATAAAGCTCTCAGACAGCATGACTTAGATGCCGACGGATGCTTTTCAGAGTACCTGCTTTCAGCCCTCACCATAGATCAGAGAGGCAGAATCTGTATTTAGACATAAAAACCCTGTCAAGAACTCTATACACATTGAAAGCATTGTGGGATGAGTAATTAACCCTCGCTACTTCCTGGTGCACTGTATACCACAATTCCCGTTTTATCTGGGGGCAGAGGGGGGTAAAAAAGAAATATGTTGATCAGCAACATACTGCATAAAGACAGACTGTAAATATCTCTTAGCTCTGCTTCACAATCTTTACTGAACGCCTGAAAATAAGTCTATTAAAATTGCCAGAAGAACTGTGTGGGTTTACACAGAAACAGAATCACCAAAATAAACAGACAGAAAGCCACTTGAAACACAGTGCTCCACAGAGCCTGTCCCTACATCCATCTCCTTCCTCTAGGACCCTCTAGAACCCATTCCCATCCCTTGGGGCTTCCTGCCGCAGCATGTTGTAGCTGAAGCCCCCACAGCACGTCACAAACATTTATCAAAGTGTGTTTCAATTCATGCTATAGGCACAGGGGTGGATTTGTTGGAATAGGTAGCATTCCTCCTGTTTCACGTGTGATTTAAGCACAGCGTAAAGTGGTGGGTGGCCCTCAGCAGAAATACAGGCCTGTGACAGATGCCAGCAGCCCTGTGGGCTTGCAAGTCTCAATTCAGGCAGCAAGCAACAGCGTGAAACTGGGATGCTTCGCCACGACTATCCATCATGGCCTGTGGCGCCTGCCTGTCACAGCACTTTTGGTTCACGAGCCATGAGGCATAGGAATGAAGGAGTTTGCCCAACATGACAGTTGGACTCCACCAGAGCTGGTATTAGAAGCACAGAGTGATTCAGAGCTCCTCTCTCTAAACACCAGCCCCCGTGCTTTATTGCCACATATGAAACACATGGGAGAGCAAACAGTACAACACGTGCGTGGCACAACAGAACATGTCTGATAGAAAGTGGGTGGGCATTTTATGCCAAAGCCTACCTGCATACATGGAAATGATTAGCAGGATCTGTTCAATAACCTGCATCTAGATGCACCAGAGTAATAACTAAGAGACTGATAAGCCTGTCTGAGAAAAATATACATATACATGTATACATATATATATATATATCACAGAATCACAGAATTTCCTAGGTTGGAAGAGACCTCAAGGTCATCGAGTCCAACCTCCAACCTAACTCTAACAGCCCTCCACTAAACCATATCCCTAAGCTCTACATCTAAACGTCTTTTGAAGACTTCCACGGATGGTGACTCCACCACTTCCCTGGGCAGCCTGTTCCAGTGCCTCACAACCCTTTCAGTGAAGAAGTTCTTCCTAACATCTAACCTAAAACTCCCCTGGCTCAACTTAAACCCATTCCCCATAAGTATTTCATTTTTACTTCTTGGGTTCAAAGCTTTTAGAAATCACATTTTGATGCTTTCCTCTGAAAATTTCCTCTGATGCTTTGCAGAGGAAAAACAATCCACCACCTCAGTACTGCCATGGAAATAACTCCTCACTCTTTCTTTTCCAAGGAAGTTAAGAGAGAGGTTGGGTAGGAGAAAGGGACCCTTGCTTAATCACCTGAAGTGCCTATTAAATCATTTTAAATGCCTGAAAAACATCAATAACTAATAAACTAATTTAGGTCTGACCATTTGAGCCTGAGACATCCAATTTTGATCTCAGTTTTAAAATACCACATAAATGCAATCTTTAGGGACGCTCAGATGAAGGATGCTAGTTCAAGCCTTGCTAGCAAAAGAAGAAGGAAGACAAAATGGAATTCTAAGAGCAGTCAGAGAATTTTGAGAGCTCAGACCTCATTTTGGGGAATCAGCTCTGGAGATACCCACATACGCAAGTCAAGAACTGCTATAGATACTTTACATGTTCATTGAACAATTTCTTACTGCCACTCAGCTCCTCACAGCTCACCAGCACCCTGCTCGTGAGGGGAAATACTAAAACCAACACCTAAGGTTCCAAACAGAAACCATGATGATAAAAATAATATCCTGACTTTAAATTCTAGTATAGATTGATTATCTTGAAAGATGAGTCAGAGTGAAATGATGTCAGGTTCAGCGAACTAAATGTAAAGGTTTTTAGCATTACATTGGCTATTTTGCCTCTGTTGCAGGTGTCATTGGCTATATTTCAATACTGTAGAATACAAAGGTTCCTTGAAGCATGAGCTAAAAATAACTGAAAGCATTTTCCCTTAGAGAAAATGGACAGGCACTGTACTCTACAGGAAAACACACACTAATGATCACTCCAAACTCACAATGACAATGTCTGTAAGGCCAAAAGGACTGACTGATCCACTGGGACACCCCATGTCTCACACAACAGGTACTTACACACACAGAATTATAAGGATGAAACCTAAACCTGACTATTCCAGATACCTCCAGCTCAAACCCAGATGGAGAGGAAATTCAGATTCACACCTTACTGGGACGGTCCAGTGTTAGTAACAGCCTATATTGCTACTACTGCGTGAGCAGCTCTAGTGAGAACAGTTTGCTCAAATCCATGTCAAAACTCTATTCTTAATGTAGCCTGGACCTTAAGCCTGAGTTTAAAGTGATCCAGTTACTGAAGAATGTATCACCTCCTCATCCATTCTTAAAAAAAAGCATCAACAATCTGGCGATGAGCTGAGGCTGTAGACTCATCTAGGATTCTCCTCTTGCAGTCTGCGTTCTCCTCAATGTCATCTTCTTGTAGTTGCTGTCTCTCACACAGTGAAGCTCTGAGAGGCATATTTCCCATAATATCTATAAAACAACAGCTTATGCAAACAATTAGCACCTTAGTGAAGTAACACTGTGCAGCCTTGCTGAGTACAACACGCACATCACCTGGGGCAACAAAGCACACTGCATTTGTGGTTCCTCAGTGAGGATGGCAAACACACCCTCTTCCCCCAAAACCATCAATCCCTAAGCTAGGAGATAGTGAATACTTAGCAGCTACTTCAAAGGCAGCGGAGAACTTAGGATACATAAGTGAATGGCTCCCATGTATCCTGCAGAGTACTGAGTGTACCCACATACAAACCGATACAGTATTTAACAGGAACCTGAACTCTCCAGTGCTGCTGTGCACAAAACCAGCCCATCACAAACCGTAAGTACTTCACAATCCCAAACACCTAATGAGAAAAGCAAATTTATATATCTGGAAGCCTTCTTAAAAAAAAATAATAAATAAATAAAAATAAAGACCTAATCTGAAAGATGTAAGACATATTCACAGCATTAACAAGATACGTGGAGATAACTAAGAGAAAAGCAGGAGTCAAGCATTTGTTTTCTGCCTGGAACCAAAGGACAGGGTGTGACTTTATGACTTATCTTGTTTCCTAGGCAAGGAGAACAACCCTGCTCTGTATTGCCAGACAGTCTCTGCCTAGCAGCCTCCCCAGCCCTTCCTTCCCAGCCTTGTTCGTCTCTCACCCCCAGTCACACCAGCACACCGACAGAAGCACTGAGCCTTTATTCAAGTCAGCTTTTACACAGCAACCACTGTGCCATGATTAGGACCTGATCAAATGAAAGGAAAACCCTCACACACAAAGAAATGGAATCACTCCCTGAAGCCAGAGTAATTACAAATAATCAACAGCAGTAAAAACGGATATTCTCTAAACTCCTCCATTTTCAATGGCACAGAAATTGTGAAGCTGTGTGACTGGTGAGGGAAAAAAAAAAAAAAAAAAAAAGTTGCAATTCAAAGACAAATTTTTCCACTTAGAGCAAACAGCGGCGGCTTGACTAACTTCATACAAAAAGACTTGTTCAACATATTTAGTTAATATTTACTGACATAAGTATTATCTTGCTTAACAGTCTAATTTACTTAACATTGACTTCTACAGTAAAATACATAAAAGATGACCTTTAAAGCTCTGTATCCTCTTTTGCTAATTCCTAAAGGTCTGAAAACTGTTTAAAATGAGAGAAAAGAGTGTTTGGGACACTTTTTTTTGCTGCCTACCCTTTTCATTTAAAAATATCTCATCATCATTTTGAACTTTGTAGTTTCCTTAGAGGTATTAGGTGTAGACTTAGAACTCCTTAAGCCATCTATCTGAGCAACTTATTACATTCTAGAAAAGAACAACTTCTCTCCCGAATTTTTTTTCAGGTGCTTGAATGCTTGGGGGTTTTGTTTGTATTAAACTTTTAAGCAATCTGAATGAAAATACCTCTTCCCTAGACAGTTAGTTAGTTTTCATTCTCTCAATATTCTTTAGATAATTCTACCAGATAATCAGTTATGATCATACACCCTGGCAGAAGCAAATAAATAAATAGAGGAAATGAGAAATGCTTCTTCTCCTATTGAAGACCAGAGGTTAAAAAAAAAGGAGGTGTGCGGGGGAGGGACCCTTTTGGCCTATTTTTTATATAGAACAGGGGAAAAAAAATATCACATGTACTTTTTATCCTTTACAGATTACTTAATGATAGCTTGCAAAAGTCCCCAGAAGGACATTAAATATTTCATTCATTTAGTTCATCCACTTTGCATATGGGGAGTAAGGGGTACAAAAATAAAAATATCTGCTTGAGGACAACCATCTAGCAGGCATTTAGCTGCTCTGCATTCATATGATAAATATAAATGTTAGATTCATAATTATGTTATCTTATAAAATATTAAAGTAGGATGAAGGGAAATTATCATAAGATTTGCATAACAAGCTAAATTTTTTGGACTAAAAACATACAATTTTAAACCCTAGACACTTTTGATCTTTTTAAGATTAAGGAAAGAAAACAGTTGCATGAGACATCAGCTGACAGAAGTCTGTGTGCTGAGTTGCTTGCTCTCCAGGCTAAGTGTATTTGTTTTCTGCTTCCTTGTGCTCCTTGGCTTATGTGCTTCCAGCTTTCCTAATTTGGGCATCCAAAAGTTAACCGAGGACTTGTCGTGTAGATTCCTTCTATAGTAAATGGAGTTGGGATAAATTATCAGAGTAACCAGAGAAGGCTACAGTGAAATAAGAAGAAGCCCACACATTTTATCTTTTTGGTGTTCCTCATCCATGGACGGTTCAGTCCTTAGACTGAACTCTTTGAAGACAGATTGTTATTTTGTTCTGGTTGAGACAGCACAGAGCACAATAGTCTCCTCGTCCATAACTGGGGCTCTTATGCACGAGAACCCAATTTTGCCTGCAGGAAGACTACCCACTTTACTTGAATAGTTGGAGCAAGCTTTGTGCACAACCCCTTCCTCAGTGTAAATCCAAATCTGTATTACATGCTACGCAAGCAGCTGCCACAACAACAACAACAAAAAACAGTTAATTCCATCACAGCCACAGCCCTGCTTGATTCTGAATTAGCTGGGGAAAAAAAAAAAAAAAAAAGAAGAAAGGAAGAGGCAGACAGCCTTTCAGGCATAGGTTGGTCACCCCTTATTAGAATAATGCTAATAAAAATGGAGTAAAATTACATGAGTACTTTGGGAGGGCTCAAGCATGTAATTCACACAGAAGGATGTGAACGCTGTGTGCATACTGGGCGCACTTAGCAATCACTTTGGCTGATACTCATGAAATAGTGGCTCTTCTATAGCAACAGCATGGACCTTGGGAAGATGCATGGGACTTATTAATTTAAGCCATTTATGTGACATGCAAGTGTTCTGAGGTATAAAATGACTTGGGAAAGTGACAGTCTGTTATTTCATTTCTTTAACACCCAGGGTATCTAGTGGATTGAATGGATGTTCCTCTATTTCATTGTGTATCCGCCTCAGTGCCCCTGCACTCTTAGATGTTTCAGGAGCATAAACAATGCTCCTCTATCCTTGATCATGCCAGGACAATTTCTGGATGTGTTCTCTGTTGCATACAACTAAACAAGTCATTTTTTCCTCATTCAGATTCAGATCCTGATTTGGTTAGGTTCTAAATACTTGAGCTGTGCTTTGTGTTGAAGTCTCAGCCTCAGTACTGTACTGAGCGGGGGTTACAATGCAGCATGTCAAGTCAGTAGGTATTCCAGCATGTAGCGCACGTCCAGAATGGCTTAATAGAAACAGAAGTCCTCAGTGGGAAATGATAGCTTTTTACAGGAACATATGGTCCACAACCACTCAGTGGCTATAAAAGTGCTTATCTCAACACTTCATGGAAGGCAAAGCAAAACAGAAATGAAAGAGCACACACATGGCTTCTGAAAACTCGTGTGATTAGTGGACTCGCATAAAATACTGACCGAACAATAGAAAATGTAGAAAGCTCCAATATTTAGAGCAGAAGCTTATGGTAATGAAGATCATTAAGACAACTTTTTTTTCTTTCTTAATTTTAAATCCGAAGATAGCGTCTCACACATCTGCTGCACTTTCCACTTATAATGACTCAAAAATCACTCCCACAAACCACAGGCGGGGAGCTCCTCCACTCACTGCAGGGAACCCAGATGCTTCTGGGGTAGGTTAAAATGGATGCTGGGAACTGTGCCACTATGCCATATCCAAAAAATGGGCTATCACCTGAATTAATGCCTCTGTACACTTGCAAAGTGCCAGGCAGAGACAGTGAGAACTCCTTCTCACATTTTCTCTTATGAGTTCCCTAACTACTCAATATGTAGTCATCATACTCATCATGGTATCATGATCAGCATGCACCTAGCAGGACTGCCTTGCACTAAGCCATCAACATTGCTTCCTGAATCATTTATGTTTTCACGTAAATTTGAATATTAGCGATGTAACAAAACACTCCCTGCCCACCTCAAAAAATCACAGCCTTGAGCACCAGCACAAAAAAAACAAGGTTCTTACTGTACAGCAGAACACAACACTTACTGGCAGGCAAAAATTCTCCAGTCGTATCATAGATGGGAGAGTGGAAGCATAAAAGAAGGTTGTGTAATTTACCCGTCACCCTGCTCTATATCAGTAACAGAGCTGGAAATAGAAACCTCCCCTATTAAAGACACCACATCAAGAGGCATGACAGGTGCTTCATGGAGCTCTGTTCCAAAGCATGTGCAAACTAGAACATGGGCATAACGTCAAGGGGAGACAAGGACGGGTGCTGAGACAGGCTCACTTAGGCTTGCTGGCGAATGCTTTCCCCTGCATCTATCCTGCATGCACTCAACAGCTTGCAGGAGATGAATTTTATCGTTCTGTCTGCACCTACGTGATGACAAGACGAGGTAACAGAACTGTGACTCACTTCTGATAGAGCCTTGATAATGAAAGGCAATAATCCCAAGGCTCTTCACTCGTGCAGAATGGTCTTCATTTCAGTGGGAGCCTTCCCAAATACAAAATGAATTGCATTCTCAGATTTGACCTTAGTTTACTAAGCTATTAGAAACAGAATTAATTAATTCTGACTAATGCAAGGACGGATCATGGTTTGGCAGGATGCCAAGTAAAGCAGACTTTTCACAGGATTAAGCTTTGTCTGAGAAGCTAACTGTCAGCCATTAACTAACTCAGCATCAAGAAGTTGCCTAGAATAAGGAGGTCTCTGGCATCCAGCAGCTCAAGAAGCCAGAATTTGTCACTCACTGCTAGCAGACGAGCAGAAGGCTCTGGTGTGCCCTTGTACTCATACTTTGGGATTCACGAAGGACTTTTGTTGCCGGGTGACTGAATTCTTGTCTTAGTTGATGTGCCAGAGAAGCAGCATGATATTCTTGAAGGTCATGAGTCTATGTAAAATTACCCTTTTTTTTTTTAAATAAAAAATGAAAAAAAAATTCATTTCAATGGCTAGATTTCATGTGTAAAAACTTCCCTGAATTGACTTATGTGTGTATATAACCTGGACAGAATCCAATTGCAGATTCATGAGCAACTATCCCCTAACAGTGATTTTGCTTTACCTCAAGTAACAGGGAACATACTAGTGCACAATTAAAGTCCATAATCAGCCTGAAATTCCTACAGACTTTTCTGTCTTTGTAACAAAAACAGGGGACCCAGTGGTCTAGAACTGCTACAGTACTGACAGATATTACTAGAGGACTAAAAACTATGATAGACAGGAAATCGTTTGTCATAAAATTTTAATCTTCCTGTAAAATAAAAGGAACAATTTACTAAGTGAAACATCTATCATCTCTCTTCTCCAATGGCTTATAATCTTTTATAAGAGAACAAGGGCATGCCACGAATTAGTCACAGTATTTCATATAGCTGACCTATGAGTCTTTATGAATACCAGGCTCTGTAATTTAAACAATAATTACCTTTTTAAAAACAAACAAACTAAAATACACAGTAATGCATCTAAGAAAAAAGCAGGACAAAAATTGACAAAACCAGCTGAAACTTCACATTTAATGGAAAAAGAAAAAATGAAACTCCACCCAGTTCTAATGACAATCAAAAAAAGTAAGTAAATGTTTGTGCATACAGATTAAGATTTGGGAAATTTCTAACATCTTTGCTTTGGGAGGAAGAGGTGGAGAGGCCCACATTGTCCTCACTTGCTGTGCTGAGCTGGCAATGCCCTGGGCCCTCTCCAGAGCTCCTCCATTAACTGCCTTTGAGGAATGTGTGGAGGCCTGAGACCACCAGGGAGCACTGAACCGCTGGGGCCTGGGCCTTCCCTGCGGGCTGGACTCTGCCCGCACCAGCCCTTGTCAGCGCAGGCCCTCCACACCATCAGGGAGAATCGCAGGGCCAGCGGTGTGGTGTTTGACAGGACTTCTGTGAACCCTGCCGACTGTGGGACATCTGTAAGGGGCTTCCAGCCTTTGAGCCTACAGCACTGCGTGAAAGGAACAAAGAACTGAAGTGCCACTGCAGTGGTTCTACATTCTCTCTCACTCCCGATTAATTCCAGGCCAACTTATTTCAATTTAAAAACCAAAAGGGAGAATTTATTTGACATCCTGTCCGGAGGCTCAGCCCAAAACCTTCCTGGATGAATCTAGTTCACTGAAGCCAATGAGATTGTTTCCATCAACTCCACTAAGTTTGGATCAGGTCTGGGGTCCCTTGCGCTGGCAAGAAGAATCTGAGGCTGGACGGCAGCTCGCAGAGTCTGATGAAACATGAGTCACCACACACCACAGCTCGCAGTGTCTGAGCTCTATTGAGTGCAGTATCAGCAGCAGAATATTTGTTTGGGTCAACACAATGAGCGCATGCCTGACACTATGGTTTTCAGTGAGCACAAATATGCAAATCTGAGTGCTGTCATAGCTTGTTTGTTCCAGTAAAATACAAAGCAAGACAGCAAGAAAGAACAAAAATGAAGGCTGGGAGATGGCAGACAGTTGTTGCCCTCTCTTAAATAAGGCCTCACAAAATAGCAGGTGACTCTCCAGCAGCCATCTCCCAACTTCACAACTATGCACATCAGAGCCATTAACGTTATAAACCTTCCTCCAAGGGAGGAGATGCCAGGAGACAGAGGAGTCGAGTGGAGATGCTGAGGTACTCCTAATTCTGCCAGCAACCTGATTGCAAAACAAGACTCTTGGGTTCCTTTTAATCAAAATTCCACCCAAAGAGAAACAGACGTACCAAATATGTAAATCGAGGAAAAAGACTTACTGGCAGGAGTGCCACGAGTTAAAGCCAGATGCAGTGAGAAGGAACACCTCTGCCTCTTTCATTTCCTGCACCTAACAAAATGATTTTATGTGGAATGCCTGACTGCCCAGCCTATCCCACTTTCCATCCTTCTGAGCTAAATAACAGGATTCCCTTTTGTCCTTCCATGGATTCTTACCCAAGAATCTCCAGCATATTTATTTGCTTGATATACCATTTCTCATAGAATTCTTACTGCTTGTTTTTAGCACCAAAAGACAGACTAGCATTTTTATAGATCATAACCATCACGTAAAAATATGTGCATCACATTTCTCAGCTAATTAGAAATAAAACATAAACAGCCTGATGTAACTGTAATAATCTCTCATTCAGTATCATAAGCAAAAAGATTGATTGCCAGTCATTTTCCCCATTCACATCCATCTGTTATACAAAGAGACACATTGACCCAGGAACTCTAATCTGAAACAGTCTTTGGGGGCTTTCTTCATTTCATTTTTCTCTATATTTTTAATTTTTCTCTAATTTTTAATAAAACAAGCTCAGTAAAATATTAAAATATTAACACTGTAATTTTTAAAAATATTTTTCAATATTTTAATCAATATTTTAATATTGACGCTATTTTAAAAATAGTTATCCAGAGATTGATCAACAAACTGAAGCTATAAATGATATATATTTTAAGAATTTTTTAAATAAAAACCTCATCATTAATAAAGACCAAGTGTATCCAGGCCTGAAGATCTGTTCTATCCTGAGTATCAATCTCACAGTCAGATAGCCATCTCTGTGTGAAGATGTTGTTAGTTTCTTCTTCTAAGTACTTTCAGTCATTTTTTCTATGGATAATGTATCTCATGATTGAATGAGCAGTGTATTATTTATGAAAGTCTTCATTTCATAGGAGAACTCTTGTAAAACTACACAGACTGATAAGAAAGGACAGAAAGCCTATGGGTTTTCTACTGCTAGTTTTGTCTCACCTGTCTGTGGCAGAAGAGGACTCACTACTGAAGACACAAACTGTCCAAGGATGCTAGGTCACAGACCAAAGTCTAGCTGCAAAGCCACAGATAGGAAAAGACATCAGCCCGCAAGGCTCCATCTCAGTCCTCACACTGGAGTCCATGTCAGCAGCACTATGCCTCGCTGCCTTTCTGTCCTCCTAATCCTCCCACTCCCAGTCTTCTGACTTATTTGGACTAAAAGTGTGCTCATTGCCATCTCTGGCATATTTGCACAAGGCCTATTGTTACAAGGACCTTGCCCTTGGTTGGTGCCTATGCTGTTTGAATCCAAGCAATAAAATAGAACCTGCTGCAAAAAAAGACCAAGAGCACCTTACAGTTATAATCATACGTTGTTTGTATTACAGCACTGCCATGATACATGTAATCAAGCACTGCTTTTAGGAGAACCACAACACAGTTTGTGCAAGTCTTTGCAAAATCCAGATGCTAGAACAGCAAGCAAAGGCTGTTGATGTGCACAAGGTACTATGTTCAGCTACAAGTATCCTCAATGTTGAAGAAAAGTGATTTCCAGGTTTGGGTTCTCTGATTCTGTGATTTTTCACACATTTGTGTAGTTGGCATATATGTGAGTTGTGAGTCTCTATAGCCAAGAGCCAGGTGCCTAGCAGCATGCAAGGGAGGAGCCAAACTAAGAATTCTTCATCAATGTTTGTCTCACCTGGTCTTACAAAACCATGCCACCCTTGCTTGGTATATCTTACCTTGTAGGAAGTAATTCTTCTGCCACATGGATTTGCATTTATTCTACATTCACATAACACCTTGCATAACTTTGCTGGACATACAAATGTACAACAGAAATCTCTTTTTTTTTTTTTAAAAAAAAAAACAAAAAACACCACCCCCAAAATCATTTCCTTGGTTACTTACCCAAGAAAACAGACTCAGAGAGGTACTGTACAGAAAGAGAGAAAGAAGAAACTCAAGCAAGGATGCATCAAGGAAACAAATATTTACAGAATCTTTGTTCTTTTTGAATCTTTTACAGGGAGACATACAGGTTCTTAGCGCATACTGTGAGTAGGTTTTCCTCTGCTGTTGTAAACTCTTAGAAGAGGAAAAATATCAATAGATAAGATAAAAAGATAAAAAATATAAAGGTGTAAAATATTTAGAGGGTTCTTTTAATAATTAATCAGCCCAAGAGCTTTTCAGACTAGCTGTACTGACAGCACAGCCAGACCTTTCAAGAGAAGAAATAAAACTAAATACCTAGTCATCTATTAAAATGTGTTGTCAGAGTGCTATTTCTAGCCCTCTGAATGTCACACTGCATCAGAAGAAACTGCAAAACCTAATCATTTTTTCTGAAGCTGTAAGTCTGGGGCATGTGTAGCTTTTAACTGTCGCCCAACATGTTTGAGCATGTGACGTGTTCTTTCCCAATTTCTTTGTGATGCTGACTTGTGCCCAACGCGTTTCTGAGAAGATTTCTTCTTCAGGGACATGTTATGCTGGTACAGGGTGCTAAGCAGTATTTCATCATAATTTTCTTTGCAGCACAAAACTTGACTGGTAAGTCTAAGATGATGTACAGAATACTATGTGCAGTACCTCTCCCAGTACGTGAGGGAGGGGGCTCCGTTGTAATTAATACAAAGTTCCTCTGTAAGGCTTCTGGAGATAGAGATTGTATCCTGGTAGTTGTATAGAGCAGTGAAATCACCTCCTGGAAGGAACCTCAGGATGGGCATCAAGTGACCCTGCTGGTGTTCCCAGAGAAAAGCTCAGACACAGGCAGCACTGCGAGGAGACCTGACGTGGTACAGACTCTAGTCATACCATCTACCCTTGCAGTAATGATTTCAGGTGGGTAAGATGAGGCGGGAATCCTTTGAAAATACCCCTCAGCTTCACATTACCGGAAGCAAGGACAGGTAGGATTTTTAGGCAGCCTGAGCTCACCCTGAATTCAGACTTTGCAAGGGACAGCATTGTCAGATCCCTGGTGCTGGCGGGTTACCCAGCATCTGGGACCTCAGTCATTCTCCAACATACAACGTGGATATGGACAGATCACATTAGTCTTCCTGGCTTTTACACCCTTTACCTAGCTCTGGCTGAGCTGCCTCTTATGATGACCAAACATGCCTCAATGAGGAATTAAGCAGAAGACAGCCAGCCACACTTCAAAATCCACTACGTGCTTGTGGAGCTCAGTACTGCATGACTGGTTGCTCCCTCAGTACCTCCTCCCCAAACACAAAAATGACTTTCCACAAGGATAAGAGGTAGTTCGTGTGCAAATAAATTCCACCCATTATTTTAGAAAAGCAACCATTTGTAAGAGCAACACTTTCCTCCCCCAAATTCTACAAAATTATAAATTAGAGTTACAAAAACCACCACGGCAAAGACAACTTATTTGAAGAACCACTTGTAAGTAGTTTATCACAGTACTTGGCTCAAAGCATACTGCAAAAAAATGAACACAAAGAGTAGGAAACAGTTGTCTGTTGAGCAGAACAGACCTGGCATGATCTAATACTACCCGTTGTTTAAATAACACCAGCAATATATATGGCTAATACCTATAAATTTTCCTAGACTGGGATAGTTTTGTGAATGTATCATGATCTACCATAAATACTGTATAAACTCTTGGATGAGTTGATCTGAATATTTCTGGGATAATGATAGCTATAATCTGACATCACATCATACCAGATTCTGTTCCAACACAGGAATCATAGCTATTTTTCAGCTTTTCTGAACTACAGGATTGACCTGAGCTAGGCAAGGGCTAAGGCTACCTTTCATGTCGTTGCTGCTATTGACACAGCTGGGCAAAATTCCAAGCGGACAGTCCCTAAATCTGGCCTCTTCCCCTCTCAGGGTCTCACATGACTGTCTGGCCCTGCGTGATCTGGAAGAGCCATGGCTATGATTGCAAAGGGCATTTGACTGTGAGGACCTTGGCTTGGCCTTCCTGTGAGGCCACCACTGCTGATCTTTGTAACAGCAATGTTGTGGGCTCTGGGAAGTGGGCTGAAATCACAAAACCCATAATAACAACTGCTACTTCTGATCTTACATGCTAGGATCAATACAAACATAGAAACAAATTAAAATGGACTCGCATTCTTTTATGAGTCTCCCTTTCCACATAGTTACTTTCAGCTTAATTGTGCTCCTTCTGATTTAAGGAAAGGTAACTTCTGCTGTTTGTGTGAGTGAGTGCCACTGTGTTTATTCAAGACAAGAAGAGTCTCCTGGTCTTAGGGTGTATTTCATGGATATTATGTAAACAATCAATTCTTTGAAAGACCAGAATAGCTATAAATCAAACCTGTAGGCAAACTGTTTTCATGCATGCTGCTGTGTTTCCTGTTTACTCATTTTGATACAGACATTGCAGATCCCAGCCATTAGAGCACTGAGTAGTTTTCTCTTGGTTCTCAGGATAAGAGGAAATGGAATTATTTCAGTAGTCATCCTAACAAAGAATAATTTTAGCAACAGTTTGCTTTCTAAGATAAGGCTACTCACTTCAAAGTTTGCATTGTTTTTTTAAGAGGGCAAACATCAATAAATTATTACAAGATTGGCTGTGGATATCAAAGATAATTTCTTGTAGAAATTGCTTCTTCTCTCCACATGTCATTTTTCTCAGCTGTAAAATGGTGGCAAAGTTGCCTGCCTATGCTGGCATCTGTAGATAAACAGATTTAGTGCTATTCTGTAATGCTAGAGGGACTAAACACAGGATATAAGACAAAAATACTTGAAAATCAATTCAGATTGTTTCCCCTTATTGTGAATGGGTAAGAAATCCAAACACCCGGGTTTACACTGTATACATTGGACAGGTGTGAAAGTAAAGGAAAAAGAGAGAGAGAATAAGACACTGGCTGGCATATAGGCATTCACACCCCAAATTCAGATATGAATTTTCTGATTGGAAAAGCACATCACTAAACCAGTTCCTCTACCTAATAACTCTCATCTAATACTATTTGTTTTTCTAAGCACATTCCAATGAACAGCATCTATGACACAGGGATCCAAAATTATTTAATCATGTTTCATGACATCTTAGTGAGACCATGAGAAGGTATACATGTATATAAAAGTGTTACTCCTTCCAGTTTTTAAACAGCGTTTATCTGTGGGATGGCACATAGTGTCCGTTTTAGCAACATTCAGCACCCATACGCAAGAAGCAGAATGAGGCATAACTGCACCTGGTTAGCAGTGTTATTGCAGTGTGGCCAGTCACCACTACCCATGCTGCAGTTTGGCAGAGACCAATTCTCATGCAGAAAGAACAGTGGAGTTCTGAGGAACCAGAGAGTGTGTGGTAGTGTAACACCTTCTTTGAACGACATCTCCAGGAGCACCTTTGCCTTTACTTCCATGCTTGGTTGGATAAATGCTGTCTCAGCTGAGACTGAAGACATGGCATCATCATTACCTGAACCCTCTCCACTAGCTGATCCCAATACCAAGTCAGACCAAAACCTGCACGAAGGGTAGCAGCACAGGAACAGGGTCTGCACAGGAAACGAGGCTGAAATCACACTGAAGCTGAAGGTCAGGTTCATAAATGCCTATTTAGGTATATAGATTAAGCGCCAATCACTCAAGGAAAACAAAAGATGTGAAGGGAAGCATCTGGATACTCAGCATTGTTGAAAACTCAGTCTTTTGATAGACTCCTACTTCAGAAATCTTGAGCTGCAAGAAAAAGCCTTAGCATATTCTTTTGCACTATAAGAGCAATGAATAAAATAACCTACCCATGGCTAAGAACTTCAAAGGCCTCAATCAAAAAAAAATAATTGTTGGAACACTGGACGTTATCCTTCTGCCAGTGCATTTCCCAGTGGGAAATAAATCCAAAACAAAAAATCTCACCAAAAAAAAAAAAAAAAAAGCTTCCCTGTTGAAAACGTCTTGTTCACTTTTAAAAGTGCAAGCATTTTCTACAACTCTTCTGGTATTCTCTGCTATGACATAAATTAGGCTTAGCAATGAAAGTGTTGACCCTGTCTTAGCACTTGCACCAGAAATGACACATACTGTACAACCTAATTCCGTAATGCTCATTCACATATATAGCTCCACAGAAGTTAATGGGATTATGGAGGGGATTGAAGACTTCAGGACTAGACCAACAGAACCTCTCTGGCTCATTGCAAAGGACTCACAATGACTGTTCATCCATCTTAGGAGACATATACCACAGACTTTGCTCAAACAAAATAAATAAAAACATTAACAACACTGCTTTGACCTCCCTGTCTGCCCTATTCTGTACCTGAACAAAGAGGCATTTAATGAAGTTAAAGACTAGGAAACTCAAAAAAAACACCCGTGAAACATACAGGCACAGGTAATTAACTGGTGTAGCTCTCTGCTGCAGGATACCATTGAGACAGAGCATTTTCTATTAGTTTCATCAATTGATTATCACACTGGATATAGCAACAAATCAATCAATAAATACGTTCTGTGACCAACATCTGTTGCCATCTTTCAATAGAGACCTGTGTGCCTGCACACGAGTGCACCTGAGCATACATACGCAGAGCCCATTCTTAAACACGGAACATGTAACTTGGACAAAGGTTTAATGTTCTTGGTTTTCTCCCAGACTCAACCTCTGCAAAAACAGTAAACTCAGCCACTCCACATTTGCAAGGTGCTTCGAAGTCTCCCTGAGCTCTCCTTTTTCCTCACGCCCCCCCAAATATTTTCCCTCCCCTACATATAAAAAACACAAGAAGAGACCTGCTCATCACATGACCTTCCTCTGGAGGAATCCTCACATTTGTACTCTCTGAGCCGCCTATGTGTTGGTGAAAAAGGAAGCTGCAAATAGCATTCACAGAGAAAACACAATTCTTACCTTCTTGACTTTTAGGTTAGCCTTCTGGGCATGTGCAAGTTACTGGGCACTGTTTCTTTCTTGTAGACAGGCTAGGCATGAGCTTGTGTGTTTGTGTGTGTTTATGTTTGCAATAAATCTGATACATCGCAAAGAAGGCACAATCACTGTGTTTTGACTGCCTAAATATAACTACTTCTGTCTTTTTATGATTTTATCAATGTTATTGGCTTTATAGAACGGAATTATCTTTAAAAATACTATTATCATTTTAAGGTAATAAATATACTTACTGTACCAGAAAAAGGAACACAGAAGAAATGAGAGTCAACAGGGACACTAATGTGACACATATGTGTGTTTTCTGTATGCACCTATATGCAGCGGAACCAACATGGTCCAGTCCCTACAACTCAGGAGACAGTACCTCTGCTGATAACCTTGAGCAAGCTAAGCGTACCCTTGCCTTCCCAGTACCTTCTTGGTAGAGAAGCTGTCCAGGACAAATGCTTCCTTTTTGTGACACAGAAGTAACGGATACAAAAGAGAGCAGTCCTTCAGTAGCACAATTCATAAAAACAAATTACTAATGTACCAGAGATCGCCCTGGAACAGCAGCACAAACAGCAGTACTGGGCAGAATAAGAAGCTGAAACTGCAAGCGAGCAAACATTGCTCTTCAGATGGAAGAGTGAAGAGCATATTGAGCTTAGAAAAACCCCCAGCAGCATCCTGTGGGCTCCACTCCGATCCCCTTGACCGGGGAGCCGCGATCAGTAGCCACGCGTGGAGGCACAGCAGCCGCGGCGCTGCTATGAGCACAGGGCACTCACTGGTTAAAAATCAAACATGGGTAGCAGCAGGAGCACAGGCAGTTTTGCTGAAATGAGATCTGCACAGCAGGGCATGCATGGCTTTTCTTCATTACCCTAATAGCCTAATAAATAAATAAGGTCCATGACAATCATGCTGGTGATTTTTTTTCTTTCCAAGATGACTTAGGAGAGAGGTAGCCATATCGGGGCTGCAGACTCTGATAATGTAAATAGAAAACAGAGAGCCAAATGAAGCCCTTTTTGTGACAGAATTTAATTAAAGCACTGTGAATTCTCAAGCATCTAAACCATTCACCAAGCACTGGGGCTACCTGAAGCTGCCAGTGATCCTCTTTTGCTCCTGAATTGCTTATGAGCGGATCACAAAAGGTACTTACACCTCTGCATAGAAGCACACAAAATCCAAGTCCTCAGAAGTGACAGTGACCAAGGCTAACCAGCAGCCTCTCTACCTCAAGCACCAGGGTTTCATCCCCAGCTCCTGTTTTACCCGAACTATGGCAAGCGTTGGGTTCCCGAGGTACCGTACCCTCAGCGTGTCACACGCAGGGCAGCCCTCATGCGCTGCTGACTTGGTAATTGCATTATCCGCAGGCGCTGATGAATGAACAACTGTAATGCATACATCCTGGCCCCAGCTCTCCCGGGACAAGGAGGCGCAGCCTCCCCACGCCAGCCTCGCTCAGTTCGCTGAGTCCGAAGGCGCACAGAAAATGCCTGTGCGCATTGCCTTTAATTTTAAAGGCAGCCTTACGTTCTCCTCCCTCTTCCCACCGACGGAAGAATACCGTTTCAATTCTCAAGCAGGAGAAAGTCCTTCCCAAACCTACTTCTCTGCACCCGCGATCTCTTTAACCTGCAAATAACAACGCGTGAATCACAGCGCGCAAAACCCGCGGCGTAACGCCGACCTCATACACCTACAGCCCTACACCCGGAGGGGCTGACACCCCCGGCAGAGCGGTCCTTTAAAGAACACCGAGTCCTTATGGCTATAAATAAGCTCCGGAATAAAATGGAGCCAAAGACATTGCAAGCGCGGAGCCGGGGCAGCCACCGGCCGCCGCCCCCGGCCAGCCCGACACCCGGCGCTGCTTACCGGGCAGCCCAGGCGGCGGCTCCCCCGGTCCCGGCTCCCTCGGCCCCCGGTTCTCCCGGCCCTCGGTTCTCCCGGCTCGGCCCGGCCCGGCCCCGGCTCTCCCCGGCAGGCGGGGGCCGATGGGCGCCGCCTCCCCTCCCTCCGCCCCCCCGCGGCACCGAGCGGGCCCTGCCACAGCACCCGGGGAGGGGGGGGGGGGGGGTCGGAAAAATAAGAAATAAATCAAATTTTTAAAATGAAAATTGGGGAGCGAGGAGAGCCACCCGTGGGGCCCCAGCCCCTGGCGACCTGTTGCCGGGGGGGGCAGCGGGTGTGCGGGGCTGGGGGCGATAGGAGCGGGCTTACCGGTGCTGAGCGAGGGGGGCTCCGGTGCATCCGCCGCCGGGTTTATACGTGTGGGTTACACGGCAAGGAGGAAGGGGTGAAGGAAGGGCGAGGAGAGAACCGGTACATTGCTGACTGCTTCATCCGGAGAGGAAAAAAAAAAATCAAATAGAGAGGGGAAATCCCTAACAGATCCCTGCCCCATTCACCCTGCCTTACATAGGATCGGTATTGCCATTTAGGCTCCGTTCATGCTTAGAGGCACAGCATCAGCCTAGGTGCTCTCCTAAAGTGAGGGTAAGGCAGCCGGTCCTGAGCAGAGCACATGCACACAACACCGAAATGAATCAATCCACGCTAGGTCTGATTGGAGCTCCTTTGTGTAAGGAGGAAACGCAGTGGACACGGAGGGAATTTCATCTTCCCCAGACTACCATGACATCTTGCATCCCTTTCTCTTCTTCAGCACTCACAATTCTGTTTTCTTTCTTTTTCTCCTTCCAAGTTCTTTTTACCTTTAATATGCTGAAAGGCATAGAAATCTAGCTTGTCTTGATTGCTACCCATGGATCAAAAAATATCTCCAAATAATTCAAAGCAATTGCCAAAAGAAATGAAGTAGACATCAATCTGCCAGCTGAGAAAACATCAAATGTATTTTGGCTACAATTGCCCGAAGATGCAAAGGAAGCTCAGCACCAGACTTTGCCCCATTCAAAAGCCCACTAACCTCTCAAGGACAGCTGGAAAAACCTCCTTAGTTTCAGGGAGCTGAACCCGTACAAAAGGCAAGCTCTCTGCCTTCCAGATGGGGAGCGGAAGTTTGCCACGATGAGCTGAGCAGCCCTCCGCTTCTCGCAATCCCCACGGGAGAGGGACGTGACCACAATCGCAGAGCAGGATGGCCAGCCAGGAAATCCCAAATCTGAAATCCAGCTTGGGCAGAAAATAACTTGCGGGGCAAGCGCTCGCCACACCTGTCTGCTTCTCTCTCGCCCAATGGGGAGAAGGGCGATAAAATTTGTGGCATCCTGCCAAAACCATTGAACCAACATAGGCACAAAACCTCACAGTACTCACGCTGAATATCATCAAGGAGAAAAAAACTGATGAGATTTTATTCAATGATTCCCCCCTCTGCCCTGCAAAAGACTCCCTGTGTTGTCAGGATAGCAGTCTGTGAGAATTATCCCAAGGGTAACCCCCTGGGGTAGACCTAACACCTGAAGCACTCATTTTCGATTTAGGGATTTGCTGAAGTGCAAAATATGTGTGAATTTGCGTGTGTATACATCTCCATACAAAAGAGGCAGAGCCCAAGAACAACATACAGCCAGATAATTGTTGTAGCATTGATCTCTCTTGACCTGGTCAGGATCTGTAAAGGTTATTTGCCTGCCTTGAAACAGTGCTTCTATGGACCAGCTCAAGGACCTTCAATTTAAGCAGTAAATTTGCTAGTTTGTCCCTGGACCTAGGAATGCCAACTCTGATCTAGAATACCTGTCCTGTCACAGGCTCTAGTGTGGGGAAGGCAGACAGGTGCTAAACACAACAGATCTTTATATCAGATAGATACATGAGGGGCACAAAGCGAAGCTGGCCATACCCTTCTACCTCATTAGCACCTCTCAGTGCTAGAGGTCCTGGGCCTTGTGTCTTCACTGTCAGTATACACTCCTACAATCCTTAGAAAGATTACACAGCTGCTTTATGGACCTGCATCAGTACAAATGAGATGACAGGATCACAAGGCATGCATGAGTGATGGTCTTTCTTGCTTGGAACAGAGGAGACAGGTCTGTTAGGACTCGAACTGAGCGCTGACATCTGAGGAACGACCACCAAATGTCCTACCTCCAGCAGCAGGCTGCTGTAAGTCAAACCATGGACAAACTATGACTGCATACTTACATACACAACCCAGTTTTCAAGACCTGTCAAGCTTTTCTGAACATCTACTTAATTAGAGCAGACAGCTTTCAAGAATGCATCCCCAGAAAAACAAGCCTGCACCACTTAGTTCATATGGGTAAAAGACCACCAAAATATATTCAGGCTGTCCATGAGAAGCCAGCATTTCCTGTGGCTTTGCACCTTACTGATGTCAGCAGGTTAATTTACAGATGCCCACCTGCTAAGAGTTTTGGAAACTGCAAAAACTTGTCTCTTGAAATGCTCCATCCCTAAACTCCACTCAGGAGGAGGAAGCCTGCCTTCCTGCTTGTGCCCCTGCTGTATTAAAGACCTGTTATTGACTGTTATGTTACTAGCAGCTAGCCATTTCACTTCTAGGATGACACAGAGAGAAAAGAGCATGAATGCAGGTATATAGCAGGGCCAGTCGATTGTTAGGAAGTGAGCTCAGCCCCTCCCATGAGGTGCTGCGTTAGCAGAGGGAGTGAATCTTTCATCACAAAGCTGCTGGTGAGAAGAGGTTACTCACTAGGTTTCGTCATAGAGTTTGAGTGTCTGAAGGTGTTTAGCAGAGGCAGCTCAGTCTGAATGAATATTCCCTGTGATGATGTCCATCTTCAGCAAAACTGCCCCAGAGGGCAAGGACTGAGCTCTATTTTTCTCTTGAATGGTTTCTTTCTAGGACAAGTACAGGGAGGAGGCTGCTCGCACTGATACTTCAATTAAAGGCCTGTAAAAATGTCTAATGGCCTTCACGGTGACACCAACTGACAGGCATCCATCTCGCTCTTTTAAGGGTTTGTCCCGTGTGCTAATTTAACAACTGTCCCACACTTGCAACCTTGAGACATTACCCAGGTGCTTTGGAATTTTAATTCTAAACTAAATACCCTCACCGAAACAAGATAAATGTAATGGCTAAATAGCTGCTATGAGAAAACAGAGATAAACGGATTACGGTGCAACACAGACAAAAAGCACTCAAAAGCAGATCAGAATCTTTCTTACTAGGAAGGCTTTGGCTTCACCACATTTGTTTTTTTCCCCTTTTAGAATGAAATTCTGAATTTTTGAACAAAAATATAAACACAAACATTCAACAGACAGCTGAGTCTGCATCTGAGTCCGCATTCAGGTTGCAGGAGCTGTGATACCTCCCTTGAATTTTTCTGTACTCTCACAAAAGATGCAACATCATTGTTCCTTCTAAATGATAAATATTCAGATAAATATACAGTCACAAATACTCCAAAGTCATTGAAGTCTGTGAGACTTTTGTGATCATCATCATGATGATGAGGGTTTACCCGATTGACCATTACATTCCCCAGACTGTACCTCTAGATTATGTTGGAGAAGGCACCCATCAGGTCTTTGCAAAAACAGGCTCAGTGCTGCCATGAAGTGCTGGGAGGGGGATGCCCTGAGTGGGAACTGGACGGGACACCGCTTGCCAGCACCTTGCTGGCAGTGATTGGAGAGGAAGAAAAATCCCTGCTTGACTCAAACCCATATACACTTTGCACAGCAGAATGCCACCTTATTTAAACATGCATCTTATTATTTAAAAATACAAACATATTTTTAAAACAAAATCTTTGACCGCACTGATTCCAAAGCATGACATTTCCATAGCTATTTTCTGAGCAAAAGTGCACCTTGAAGGTGAACTACCCCACATAATACACAGCAGTTTAGACAAGCGAATCAAGTGATGTAGGTAGGGTCAGCCTCTCATCTTCACAGCCTCAGTGCAGGTATACCAACACCAGGCCCCTCTTCGGGGTTCCTCTTCAACATCATACTGTTTGAACCAGACACAAAGGCATGCTTATTCTGTGAAGGCATCCAGACAGAACAACTGCAACATTTTCCAAAGGCAAAATCATAGAGTGTAGTGAAAGGGAAATTGTATTGAATTTTGCATTACTAACAAGGGATTTATGAGCATGCAGGCTATGTTTGTTCAATCAGAGCTGAAAAGAAAAACAGAATGATACGAAACATCCCTCTAATCCATGAACCCAGTGAACAGGATGGCCCCGGCTATTGTCTCAGTACATGTGGCTTGGGGTTCTTAATCCTTTAAATTATTGGCATGGTGCACTTGTTCTGTGACAGCTCTTTCAGACCTTTTCCCATCTCTATTGTTTTGTTTTCTGCTTGAGTAAATGGTAGAGCAAAAGTGAGACACATTTGTTTCTGCTGTCAGGATGAATGGGCCTGGATCATCATCACACTGCTGTTTCTGTCGACTTTGTATCTTGGCTAAGGCACACGGGCTTCCATCAAAAGAGGAGTACTCTCCCATTTAGTCTTGTATGAAAAGTGTAGGGAGGAAATGATGATGTGAACTACAAAGCTGCAGAGTTTGAGGGCCCAAATATAAAAGGCAAATTAAAAGGCAGAATCCACCTCATCTATATCATAGACCTCCATCCACATCTGTGGTGAGCAAAGGTAAGGTGACAATCTTGCCTCCATTTTTACAAATGGAGAAACTGAGGCAGAGTGGCAATATGACCGTGGCCAGCCAACAAACCAGTGGCACAGCAGAGCAGTGATCCCAGTCTTTCTTAATGCTGATCTCACCTTGTATCCACTACGCAGCACTGCCCTGGTTTTACATCTGAATCATTTCAAATTATTAAATCGGGATTACAGTGATTTATGCCAATTTTTCACAGACTAATGAGGGGAGCTGCTCTCTGGAAAGGCTCACCTATGAGGTGATCTCAAACAACACAAGGATTTTGTGTCACAGTCTTCAACCCTGGTGGTCTGCAGCACTGGATATGGTAAATGCTGCAGACTTCCAGCTGATATGAGAAGAGTAAAGATAGCATTGTCTTCTAGGAATGCTTATAAAAAAAGATTTGCACTTGTTCTATTAGCAGCCCTTATTTGTCCTTGAAAGACTCAGAATTACTTTAAAACCATTTAAGAGTCTCCAGAGAGTTCTGCTACCATTATTCTTCAAAATATAAATGGAATCACAGTAAAGAAATACGGTTCTTGTTGGTATCGATAAGAAAAAGGGAAGAAAGCCACGTTCTGTTTGTGCTTACTCTGGAGCCTCACTGGAGAGAGAGGACAAAGATAACCTTGGCATCTGTTGTTATATTCTGAATCCCAGGAGGAATGAGGGCTTTCAGTGCTGGTTTAACACTTCTCTTGCTGGGAACTAGGTGAATGGAACAAGCAGGCTCTGCCAACTGAGACGGTTTCTTCTGAACAGAGGGATATTTGGACTTTTCCTGCACTGGCTTCCACCATCACAGCCTACTCCTCTCTCTGCCTGGTAGACAGGGTGATATGGAGGAGGATATACAGACTTATGTGTTCAGAGACCTTGCTCTGTTTCTAGCTTTGCCACCACTTCTGTGTACTGCCTTGTACAAAACACTTCTCCCCCCTGTGGCATTGCCCCTTCATTTCAAGCAAGGGCTGCCATGCATACCAGTTTCCACAGAGATGTTCCCTGTCTCTAATGCAGAAATTCAAGAAAGTTTGTATTCAGCTGAGTTGATTGCAGACCATATGTGCAAGAAATCCATGCTTCCTCAAAGGCGATGTCTTGCTGTGCAGTTGTGACAGGGTGTGTGGGCGCATGTTTCTGCCTGGCATAATTAATCATTAAACCCCTTCAACAAATGATTCTTTTCTGGCAGGCTGTGCAGGGTCATTTGTATATATGAATACATATACACATGTACACACACAAAATACAAAGCCATCTTTGTTAGTTTAACACAGCTCGTTATTTTAACAGGTAATGTTGTATTCCCTGATAAGATATAGATAAAGCTTAGAATAAGGTTTTCCATATAAATGGTAATCGCTTATGAACCTGAAGTGCTTTCCATAAATGCATTATAATGGTTACTTCAGCTTGTTGTGAAGAATAGTTCTGACAACCGACCAGAATGTTTGCGAGCAAATAATAATAAATAGCATAAAAAGAGCACAAAGAGAGCCCAAGTGCATTTCAGGATTTGGTTCAGGGAAATCTAAACATATTTTTCTTTAACTGATATGTTCTCATCTCTGTTCAAAATCTATAGGGAAATCCAGTCCTTAAGAATTATAAGATCTAAACTAGGGAACAACCACATTCATGTTAGAAGACTTTTCCCCCTCCCTCTCTAAAGGTAGCAACATATTTTTTCTAGATAGAAACTAAAGCTTGGCAATACATCAAGTGTGCCAGATCTCAAAAGTCAATAGTGAGGAAACTGCAAAACAATCAATAAGACCGTGCAATGTCCATGGCTACCTGTAAAAATAACTTCCTCGGATCAGCTGTGTTTCCTGCGATCTCCCTTTCCAAGATTTCATATTATTCCTACCTTAAAAGAACAGGAATCGCCTGTGACTCAGGACAATTTCTTCCCTTCCGCTCAAGGAAGAACTGGAAGGCCTCTTCTGTCCCTTCTTGCTCCATCCACCCTGGGAAAGAGAGTGAATAAATAAATAAATAAAAATGGTACGAGAAGCTGAGCTGTGTTGTTTAGGACACATCTGAAAAGTGAAATTGCTGAAAGAACATAGGTTTAGAGACAGATTTAGTTGTTGGCACGGACAAATTGATGAGCAAAAGTACAGGTGATGATAGATTTTATCCTTTATTCAGAACCATTTAAGGCTGTTTGCTTTGGATAAAATACAAATCCAGATTCTGCAGCCTAACTTTTCATTATAAATACAAATTAAACTGAACAGATCTGGAAAAGATCTGTTATTTCCTTTAGGATTTCTGCATCTTTGCATTTCTTTACACCTGTTCTTAACCCAAATGTAAGAACAGAAACCACCCAAGAGATGTGCTGAATCTAAATGTCTTTGGAAATGAATATGGCAAGAGAGCCCAAGCTTGTGATATTTTAGACCAAGGTCCATCCCCAGAGCCCCAACCTGTTGATTCTCACTCAGCAGCACTGACTGCCAGGCTTACTTACTCCTCACTACTGCCACTTGAAAACTCAAGTCTTAAATGCAGTTTGAGAGAGTAGTAAAGCAGTCTCTGCTAGGAGTTAATTTGTTTTCTCACTGTATTTCTGTCAGCAATGAGGAAATCTTTCTCCATTTACAGAAAACCTAAAACATCTACAGTGTGAAAGAACATTATACAGACTGGAAAACCCAAAATAAACCTAAGGTTAAAAAAAAAAAAAAAAAGATTCCTTCATCTTTCCTTAATCATGGAAATTTCAGCTTGCATATAACATTAGATCTAAGTTCAGATCGATCTTGCATAAAGAACCTTAATAAATAATGGTAAACTTATATCTCAGAATTTGAAGTAATAATAATAATCATCATCATATCATCATAATCCTGCTTTCCTTTAAAGGCTCTAAAGTCATTTTGGGGTCATCAGTGAAGTAATTTTCACAGCCCAGCTATTAAAGAGACAGGGTTTTTTGTTTTGTTTTGTTTTTGAAATTTCTTTTACATCAAAGAATGAAGTAAAATTGCGTGAGTGCTCCCTCTCACCTCCTTACAACTTAGGCTAAAAACAGTCACTACCTGCAAAGCCTCACTCAAAAGCCATGCTCAAAACATGCTCGGGGGGACTTGTTTCCAGCTGCAGAGCCCTTCTCCAGTCCTAAGCTCCCAAAATAGTCCTTTTCCTACTTGGAGAGCCTCTTATCCTGATGAGTGGACATTTAGCATGAAACCTGCACAATGCCAGGGCCAGGGTAAAAGAGCAACTCCAGCTCCTTGTCCTTTGACAAACCTCCCTGGCACTGGGCTGCAAACTCCTGCTGAGCCCCAGCCCGTCATGGGGAGCCCGCTTCCAGCATCCGGTTCAGTGCCAGGCCTTTGCATCCTTCACAGCTGATTTAAGTGTAACGCCTTGTTGACTCATCCATTTTCTCTTCTAATTCCTAAATCTATCTGTTATATACATCCTAAAAAGCATCTCTTCCAAGTAGTCGCCATTCCTCTGAGGTAAATTAAGTGTTATTCACAAGCCTCAGGCATGGGCCCAGCAGCTGACTGACCAAGTAGCTTGAGCTGGGATTCCAGTACTGGAGTCCTAGGAGAGACCGTGGTACGTGAGGTATACTTCATGCATACAGAGCCCACATCCTGCTCTGCACCCCCTTTACAGAGCGGTTAATTCCAACTGAGGGGCAAAAAGGAAAACTGGGGGCAGCAATGTTTTAGGTTCTCACAAGCAGTCAAGCAAAACCCTAAGTCCTCACATTTGTGTTCTGCTACACAATTTATGTCTGTCTCCATCTCAGGCTTAAAACTGTGAGACATGCACTCTGTATACAGAATCCCTAATGCTCTGAAATACTTAGCTAATTTCACGTCATTGTGCTAGCATTTGTTTGAAATAAACATATACAAATTATGGAGAATTACTTAAAGACATACCCTGAGTCACTGGGCTTTCACTGAATAAACCTCTCCACTCTGGGAGTGTCAGTGCTTTATACTGTACACACAAAGGATCAAAGAGCCACATCTTTATGACATGCATCTTATAAGCATATAGAAATACTTCTGCTATTTAATTTGGGATACCCTTAATGACCAAGCTGGGAGTCACCTTTCCTCTGTAGCTTTCAAGCAGTTTCAGACAGAAAGCAAAGCTCATTATTTCTGAGACTCAGAAAATTAAATGGCTGGCACAGTCTAAAATCAAGCCAGAGACCTGGGACAGAAACCCTGCTGTTCTGAGTCCCAGTCTAAGGTCCTATGCACAAACCCTTCTTCAGTGGACACTGCCTGCAAGGCATGATCCTTTCTGTTAACTCAAATTGAGACAGCTTTTATATTCCAGAATAGAAATCTGCTCTTTCATACCTCTGAATTACCCTCAAAATTTCTCTCATTATCTGCAAGCCATTAGTATAATCTCAGTTTTATTTCACAGTCCCAGCATTTCCATTAGTTGCGAGCCTATCTGTATTAAGGCTATTGTCTCCAAGCTGTTATCAAGACAAACCTTATCTATGATAAACAAAACCGTATTTTTTTTTTTTTTTTTTTTAAAGCAGGTAACATAACGTAGTGGAAGGAGGGAAATATATAGCTTCCACCTAAGGATTATGGATATGAAACCACACTGGGTTAAACAGTGACAGATATTGTTACTACTGGAGTATTTCAGTGGTGTGTTTGTATTATTGCCTTTGTGCTCAGACTGTTGCAAGACCATTCCTAATGAACAAACAGCCTCCTTATTCAGCTGGCCCCTTGCTTGACTGACTCCGATGGGACAGACAAAGGCAAACAGACCAAGAACCTTTTAGCACATGTACTCCAGAAGTGACTGCAGGATAACAACATTGGGGACTGCTGGGCAAAGCCTTGGGGTGCTGATTTAGATGCTGGACTGCAATGATGAATCTCAAGTGCCAAGGTAGTCTGATTGCCATTATTGCCCAGAAGCTTGGGAACAGATTTTTGTCTTCTGCATATTAACTAAGTGAATATATGCAAATGCAACAAATATTAAAACCATCAGTCATATGGCTTTACTTAATAAATATATTCAGATATGGCATCAGGACCACTCATGCCATCCATACTGGCTGTGGCAACCATTTTAAGAACATAGCCACATGTCAGTTTATAGCACTGTGTCCAGAGAGCGTACTATTGTTTTTTCTTTATTTATTTCTTTTTATTTATGAGAGCTTTATTGTGATTGCTATAAGGACACAGCTACTAGCAATTTTGATAGCCAGGCACAGCCACAATCTAAGGTATGGAGAAATACAATCCTGCAAGATACATTCTTATGCAAAAACCTATGCAAGTATGTACGTACATATGTATATTCTCATGCCCAAGGCACACAATGCATTATGTAAAAATCATTATCCTTTGTGAACATTGTCTTCTGGTGATGCTTGAAGCTACACAGATTAAAGAAATTGCTCTGCCTTCCAATGAACATTTAATTTGCCTGAATGTTGGCTGTTATGATAAACAGATTGTAATAAATGTGGTCTTGGAAAATTTAATCCATTTCTTTGTTATTTCATTGCAGCTTAAGTCTGTAAAAGGTGCTCAGTGGCTAAGGAAAATTAACTGCATATAATAGAGAAAGTCTATTACCAGCTTACTAGTGCTTCAAAACAATATAAAAATTACACATCCCTTCGTGAGTTGGGTGCATTCATGGAGTCATCCTATGCCTTCACTGACCAGGTAAAAATGGTCTTTGTCAGGAGGATAAAAGTGCAATAGAGACTACTGCACTAGAATCAGAAACAGTTCATACCGTATGTGGTTTGCAGAAAATATCAGATGTTAACATAATTTGAAAGCACTTTTCATGTAAATAGAAGTTGCTGGACTAGATGGTAATTGTCTTCTGTCAATGACACAAACCCTGCTGTATCAGGTGTTAGGGGATTAAACTTCAAAGATTTTCAGGAAAAAATGTGATGGACAAAAGACCGCTTTGGAAAGAAGAATGGTGATCTGATGGCTACTCTAGAGATCATCTTTCAATCTCAAGGTACAAATCCTGCCACTGATGCCAGCATTTTTGATGGAGCAATATTTATGAGCATGTTGAAACCTGATGCTAGCAACACACTTAATGACTATGCTACGAAATGTTTTCTGTCATAACTTTGAGTCGCAGCAGCAGGATTGTAGGCTAAGCTGTGCTGCCAAAAGTCTCAAGACTCAGACTAGAAGTAGAAAAGGAGACATCCAGAGGTTTTCCAAACCTCTGGCAGAAAGCTAGCCATACTTTTATCAACAGTGAATTTAAAAAGAAAAAAAAAAAAAAAAAAGGCTGTAGAAAGCAAAGGTATAATTACTGCAGGTGACCAAGCTGTGGGGTACAAACTTACATATTTTAAGGCCTGCCTTTCCTTCTAACAGCATGAGGAAGCAGACACCAGAGTGACACTGCGTATGTCTAGCTGCACTGGAGAGCCTGCATAGCTGGGGCAGAGAAGGCAGCCTGCACAACAGTGTCCATACAAACAGGCCAGGTGCCTGAGGTGTAGAAAGGTCTTGGGATGCTCAGTCAAGACGTTTCTTATACCTGGACCAAGCAAGTCAAGGGCTCTCCCAGCGTGCTATGGCAAAACTGACTGCAGCACAGCTGCCTTTGCTTGGAGAAGGAAAACGAACACATCAGAGACATGGGAGGCAGAACAGGAGTGAACTGTGCTTTCAGATCACTGTGTTGGGTTTGTCTTCAACAAAATCAACAGATGATGCAATTCAGTCTTTGGCAGAGACTTCGTGACATTGCTGAACCCATCCCATCAGTGCTAATAACGCCTCGAAGCAGGGCAGCACTCTGGAACTGCTCACACTGGGCAAAGCTGCTCTGGCGCAACACAGTACACGAGCTACGTGCTGAACAGGTCCCTGGTGGCTTTATGCACATCGCTCCTGCACCTGAGTTACCTTCATCTCAGAATATGGATAGATTGGGACCAAACTGAGAAAAGCCCCTCCACAAGTAAGAGTTCGGCAACGCTGAATTGCAATGCTCCAGGGGCCCCGAGGGAGGCATGCAAAGCAGGCACTGACAGTTAGGAAAGCCTTTATCGCTTCCTTATTCATTTTATGCTGCATGCTTCTGTAAATTCCTTTTTCTGTCTTTTCTAAATGTTTATAAATCTGTGTATATTCATGAAACACGATATCTTCTTATGCATGCACAAATCTGGGTTATTACTATTAGGAAAGAGAAAGAGAAGACAACTTTTCCAAATAATAATTATATAGAGAATTGAATTGATAACATGCCACATGATACGTTAATGCTAATATTTTTTATATAAGCTTAATTCACTAAAATTCATTACTTTGGTTTCAGGAACCCTTAGACAGGAATATATACATACAAAAATAAAAAGTAAGTGGGATGTGGTAGCAGAATAAACAGTCAGTACTAGGAAAATACTAGGGCTCAGATTTCAGGCAAGCCACCACTGGCAACATAGAAGGGTTTAGCAAAAACTTCATATTTTAATGTCTTTACTAGCTGTCATCTTAAAATGGTTACAAACTTCAGGTTTCAGCATGAAACACAGAACTTTTCATAATTTTTGTTGTTGCTGTTTTTGTGATTAGACAGAGTAGTAGAGGGGCATATAAAACCCAGCATCACTTTGAATCTTGCTAAAATCTTGACCTGTGACATTCATCAACAGTAAGCTCTGCTCCTTAAATATTTGCTGTATGAAAAAAATAATATATATATTTCTTTTATAGCTACATCACCACATTTTGTTGTTTTTTTTTATTGTTGTTCCCTCTTTGTTGCAGCAGCAAGGCACATTACAAACCCAGAAGAACCATACAATTAAGCAACTCAGATGCTGGAACTAACTGAACATCTCAAAGCAGCTAAACATTACTTATACACAACCTGGAATGTGTAGATAGATTTACATCTCCTACGTGAAGCATACTTCAATTCGAAGAATAAAAAACCAAATCCCTTGAGAAACTCCACTTAAACTGATAAGGTTCACTTCAAGCTGGCTACACATTAAAATAGATTCCTAGGAACATACTATCAGCAGAGATCTGACCTGATCTCTCTTTAAAATAAATCACTCTAATCAGTTTCTGTGCAAAACTAAGATTCAGAGTTCCCCCTCACCCTCTGACTGTAAAAAGCTGCTCCATACCATATTATCAGCCCCTTTTGACTTCTCAGCCTCCGGCGGTTGTATCTGTGTGTGGTCTGCTCACCCTGGGAAGTATGACCAGCGACTCACGTCTGTCTGCCACATTTGCTCAACAGCCATGCGTGGCCCAAAGTTTGTGCTGCAGAATGATGCACACATGGCGATGATTAATGGGGACTGGGAAATAAATGAACTGCCCGAGTCACAGGGGAGCTTTGGAAGGGGCACAGGATGGAGGAGAACAAAGCATCCCTCTCCAGTTTGATCATGCGTTCACACCAACTGTAAGAGTGAAGAAAGAGATAGTGTCTACTCTTAGAAGTAAGAGAAAACAAATTAAATGAGCTTATTATGACCAGGATTTATAATACAATAAAAATGAGAATATCTGGAAAGGTCATTATAAAAGCATCAGCTTCATGGCAGTTCTGAAACTGACAGCAGGACTACTAGATTAGAGAGATTCAAGCAGTATTTGATAAAGAAATAAGGGGAGATTAAGAAAAATAGCATCCCTTATGTTAACCCACAGAGCTCTGTGATGTAACATTTCAGAATGCATCTTTCACATAAAAATACCCACAAATCATTCACAAGATACCTGTGTAAGGACACAGAGATGTGCACAGAAACACATGCTACATGAGACTGGGGGTCAGCAGTGTTCACATCTTGTTGATTGTAGTCTTCTTCCTCCTGCCACGTCCTTATTCCATGTATCACCAAGTGTTATGTTTATGTGCATGTGTAGCTGAAGAAAAGATGAGTTTTCACAGCTGCTGAGCTTGCTTGCTATGCCCAGCTCAGCCCCACAAGGCAGCCATCCCACCCACATAAACATGGGAACTGGAAGGCAGCGCTCAGCCCTATGCCTTTTACTTCACAGATCATTCAGTACTGCTGGTCAGTCTCGGGGCACCCTAAAACCAGAAGAAAATATTCTTGAAATCTCTCTCCCTTCTTTTGCCTGACCAGACCAAGTATGAAATACTGTGAATGAAATACTTTTTTTTTTTTTTTTTTTCCCCTGAAAATCTCTGTAGAAAATACATGGATAAGTAATATATATATCACAGGCAAGCTTCTCTACACATCACAGCCCACAGCTCTTCACTGTCTCTGCTAGTGGCTGTGACAAGGATGATGAGGCCATCCAGTTCCAGAGTTTCTGTGTATTTCACCTGCCTTGTACAGCTTTCCTAATGCTCAGATGGGAGAGATTTTGAGACATCTGGCCACGTGCATCACTTCAGGTGGGGAAGATGATAGTATATTATAAAAAATTAATTATTAAAAAAAAACAACAGTCAAAGGAAATGGCAGAAGTTATGTCTGCTTTCTATTTTTTTTTTCTACTAATATTTGCAGTTAGCTATATGTTTTTAGCTTCTTGTCTACTTTGACATATTCAAACAGTTGTGGTAGTCAATGGCATTTATATTTATCAGTTTTTGCAGCAAAGGGCAAAGGCTGTTCCTTTTCAATTTAGACATTATTCACTGTCTCTCAGCCAGGATGGATTGTAGTCACTCCAGTGAAATACACCTTACTGAAAGACCACTCTGAAATTGCAACTAATGGAGAACAGTGCTGCATAGGGTTGATATTTTCATTAGTTTGAGTACTACCTCCTTCTCTGTGTGACAGCAGTGCTTCCGCACCGACTGAAATGGCTCGAGAGGACAGTGCCCAGACTATAAGTATAAGCGTGGGACAGGACATCCTTAGAAAAGAGACTCCCCAGCCTGGCACCCAGCAGTGTCCCCTGTCATTGGCAGGACAGCAGCTCCTGGTGGGGCACAGGGCGAGTCTGGTCTGAGTGGCAAGGGAGTGGGCTGAGGACAGAGCAAAAAAGTGGGATGTTCTGTGTAGCAGGGCAAAAAGGGCTGTCAAAAGCTGGATTGCAGTGGAAATAGTTGTATTTCCTTACAGACTTGTATGAAGTACAGAGCTCTGGAGAGGTAAATTAAAACAAAACTCAAACATTATTTTTGAAGAGGTTATCCTATAAAGCATGAACTAGTATTACTTGACATCTCTCATCCAAGTACCACCTGTATTGCACTTATTATTTAAATCCGAAGTACAATGCCATAGAAATTATTAAGCAAGACAGTGCATAGAACAGCTGTACACACTCCATACTTGTTTATGTACTCTCTGGTCACTGCTTGGGTAATAAAACACTCATACTGTACTCTCTGGTTCTGTGGCATGAGCAGAGCTCCTTTAGTGAATTATGACATTGTATTAATTCATTCCAGATCTAGCTATTAGCCTGCACAACGACAGCTCCATTTCCATGTTCTGAGGTTTGCACATATAATAAATCATTGTGGCAGCACAGGGATTTATGTGAGCAGTTCCTCATACACTTACAAATTCATACACCTATCAAAGGCTGTCTTGTTTTGCACCTCGCTTCAGCCACCACCTGCAAAAAGCTTGCTGAAGTTTCAGGATCTGACATGCTCATCAGATCGAGTTATGCAGCAAGAGAGAGCCAGTGGCACCAAAGATTTGCAGGACCTCTTGGAGAAATGCTTAACATGGAAACCCTTATTGTTACCTTCTTGTTCCCCCTCTACATTCCCAAGCACATTCAGCACACTCACATACTGAAACCAGAATTATAGTAATCTATACATTTTGATTGTTCCCACATTTTAAGGCAATCACCATGTCCCAGTTACACTGGCATGGTAGTTTCAGACAAGCAGAGGTACACAGCACGTATTCAGCATATTCAGTTGATACACAGAGGAAAGAAATCCCTTCCAGTCCTAAGCTGTGTGGAACAAGAGGGACAGGACAGGATTTTCAGAGAAGTTCCAGGAGCTGGACACCCAAATCTCATTAAAAATGGCTGTGACTTCATCGTTTTTTAAAAATACTAGCTGCAATTATTCAAAGAACACATCAGTTAGTATACTTGGATGTCACGATTCTGGTTTATAAAAATAGGAGCCTAAATTAAGCTCCTAAACCATACTAAGGCATTGAGGTAAGCGTCCTGGTTTGCAAAAGTGCTGAATACCAGCCACTCCCACTGACTCACAGAGTGCACTCAGCACCTTGCTAGAAAATCAGGCTCAAATTAGAGCACTGAGATGAAACTATTAATCAGCAGAGTCTCAAACCAAAAACAGCTCATCAGGGGAAGCAACGAATAGAGAAAAAAGGGGACTACAGGGAAGACTAAAGAGATTGCTTTGCAAAGGCAGCTTGAGTTTGTTCCAGGAGAATTTCCTTCAGAAGTTTGACATTATTAGCATATGTAACATGAAACAGTTCCACAAAAAGCAGTCCTTTGCTTAAGTCTGCTAGGACAACAATAACACCAGTTTCACATAATGCACCAGGCATCCCCAGAGACTTGCACTAAATCATTTTGACAAGAAAATCAAGACAGAAAACATGCAGGAGAGCTTTGAGAAATAAATCAAAAAGGTTAAGCTGATTCTGCACCAAGGATCTGTGCATATATAAACCCTCTTCCACCAAAATCATCTCAGACTGATGCTACGGTGTATAAAAATGTAGAAGGCAGGACAAGGGCAATGAACAGATTACATGTCGTATAAGGCTATGAAAAATAAATAATCCTCACTTAACAGTTCGGGAATTCTGTCCTGACTATGGCAACCATTGCTTCAGCAGTGGCAGGACTGGGCCCCCGTTGTTGAATATAGCATGTATCTCTGAAATGTTTGAACTACCATGAGTTGATTTTATACCTGCTAGATACAGGGTCTTCCATATTATTTATCTTCTGATTAATATAACAAGGTATTTTTTTTTACATAGATTCAAGCGTTTCCCACTTACATCCATTCCTAGATTGCCTTAATATAGTTTTATAAAAAGGTAAATGTTTGGCCTCTTTCCAGAGAGGCATGGCAGCCATAAAGCTCTTCTAACTTGTCCCTTGAGAATTCTCCAGGACAGAGGAGACACAGGACAAATCTACCAGAGAAATCTCTGTCACACTGTGTCCTCTTCTCAGCTACCAGTACTGGGGGCTTACATGCATGTCCCAAAGTGTCAAAGCCCTGGTGAGCCCTGGGAGACAACTGCACCCTGAGAGCTATGAAAGACAAGAAAATTCAGAATGGCTTCAAGGCTACACTAAGTTAGATTGAGGCTTGGCTAGATTTAATGATAGTGAGTGTTATGTCACCACGGTCCTTCCAGTCTTTGGCTTGATCAGTGATTCTGGCCTACATACCTCAGTAGATATGTCCTTCTCTGTAATTATATTTGATACAATCTTGTTTTGACAAATATGCACTCCAAACATATTATTATTTCTCAATATATTTTTCACAAAGCTCTGCTTGATCTATTTTGCACCTCTTATTCATTACTTTAGGCAGTTCCCACCCCAGACTCTTTGCACTCCATGTTCCCAAGACAAGAAAAAATACAGTGACTAAGGGGAAAATGTGTACAAGAAGGTGGTGTGAATAACAAAGATGGGTGTGCTTCCATAAATCAGCAGTCACCATGGTCACAGATGGCCTCCAGCTCCAAGCTACTAGGTGACAGTGATTTGTAGGCAGTGCAGCAAAGAAAGGCCTTGAGGAGGCTTGTGAAGGACAGCTGGGGAGTAGCTGAAGTTCGGTAAAGGAGTCCCTCCTACTATAGGAAAGGTGCCTGAGCAGAAAAAAGCAGTCAAACAAGGAGATAAATATCGATGGTACAAAGCAGACACAAGAATTCAGTGTAATTGCATTAAACAGAAGGTGAAATTTTAGCTATGAAAAATAAATTGCTTCTCTGGCTTTGTTATATGTACCAAAGCTGATATTTTTCTAGTAAAACATGATTTTTGTTTTGTTTTCAAAACAAAATGTTTTCTGACTTATCCTATCTAAACAAGCATGTTGTTTGTTTGTTTTTTTTCCTCTCCTTTTTCTTGGAGAAATAATGAGCACCCATGTTCTGAAAACAGTAACAACTACCACTGGAAGAGCCGTGAAAACAGTGTATATTAATATATTGTTAAGAAACCAGGTGCATGAGAAATCAATTTGATACAATACAATTTAATACTTAATACTTGGTACTTAACCAGGTAGTATCTTTCACTAATAACATGTTTGGGTGTGGGTAATGCTTACCAAACCCCAGCTAGGAGTTATGTTACTAGTAAAATCCTTTGGAGCAAGTTTTGTAGACAAAGATAATATCTCTTTGTAAATTAACTGATACAACTGAGAAAAAACAGGCAAGTTTCTGGTAATGCCTGCTTCCTAAGTCTTTGGCAGAAACACTCCATCATTCACAGTGGATTTACCTTCTCTGACCCTCTGACTCAAACCTTTGACTATGCTCACCAGCAATATAACTACAGAGAATAATAAAGTCCTGGGTGAGACACAGACATGTTTAGACTACTTACTTCTGTAATAAATATGTTCACTGAAAAGGCTTGTTCCAAAGGACCTACTGTCTAAATAGCCAAAATCTGACATTCCCAATAAGCACCGTTCTAGAACAAATTTCCAAGGCTGGGTCCCAGCCTGTTAAAGGCCTGCCAGACAGACACCATGCCTTTCATCTGCCTCTGGGAATCATCAAAGGACAGAGCCCCATTCAGGTATCATTGGCCATCTAGTAAACTGTCACCCAATTTCTCTGCATCAGCGGAGAAAGAGGAGGCAAAATCCTGTTCACTGATTTCCTTAGATTTCAGGTGGAGAGTAATTTCACACCTTCCTTACTGCCATGTATTGCAGATAAAAATCCAAGCATAAAACACCACAGCTGTAGGAGCCACTCACTGGCTCATTTCAGCATTACGCTAACCTACAGAACCAGCTTGTTCTTTGCAAGACAAAAATTCTGCTGCTGGGCATGTATCTGACTCCTGAAAGTGATGCTTTACAGCTTGAGCTGTGTGCTGCTCTTCAAAGAGAAACTTCAAACAAGCCGACTGTGCTTGAAATATATCCACAGTACACCGTTACCTTAAAAAAATAAAAATCAAAGAAGAGGAGTGCCTTGGTAGAAATGATCTGGTAAGAAGGACTCTTCCAGTAACAGGTATCTGACATTGCTAGTTAATGACCAGCTCTGACTTCAGCACTTGTAAGGAGGGAGACGAGTGGGAGGAAGCAGGAACTCCTTAGGGTTTGCCAACCCACACACTCTTCTCCCGCTTTCAGGGCGCATTGTATGGAGCAGGAGGTTCCTGCTCCGTTTGGTGTGTCCAAACTCCTGCTGAGCACATCACCGATCTGCACAAGGCTCACACACAAGCTGGAACCAGGCCAGAACTGGTAACGCAATCCATGCACCCATGGAGTAAATCTAAATGCTAACTGCCATGTCCCCTCCCTCAGCTATTTTGAGGTTGGGTCAGATGGGAGTTTGGACGTGGCTAATACTTTTTCCAGTTGTAGACTACAAGGTGCTACAAAATCCGAGATTCATTTGAGGGCAACTTTCTCTTCCTGGAACCAAAAAGCAGCTAAAGTCACAGCTCACCAGGTCTACAAAATCCTGACCTGAATCCTGCCTAAAGCTTCCACACCTCAACTGCCACCTTCTTGCTCTACCCCTGAGAAAAGAGAGGAAACCAAAGGCATCTAAAACAACAAGAAGTCTTGGCAAACCAGTCCTGTTACTTTATGAAAAGGTCAGGACATAGTTGTGGAGGTTGTGTTTATCCAAAGGTGTTCTCTTTTTCTTTTTTTCTTTTTTTTTTTTTTAATGCCACAAAGTGATCAGAATTTTGGCAAGCTTGCTTTACTTGCATTTAAGAGAAGCTGATGACATTTCTATTTGATAGAACTATCATGCTTTCATGTGTCATATTACTTTTTTTTTTTTTTTTTTATTACTACTTGATATTCTGCTAAAAGATAAACATTTATTAAGGGACTTTATTGGGATTGAAGTAAGGGAAGACTGAGGTTCTGTTGAGACCCTGTGTAGTCAGCACTTGTGTGGTAATGAGAACAACCAAAGACTCGTTGGAGCCTTGGGGAACATACATTATTTGCTCCCTCCAGTTCCAGTGAGGGAAGATCTTGCAGGTCCTGGGAGCCTGAAAGTCCAAGTCCATCTATTTTCCCTGCTTCCTTTGCTAACTTACATGGTGTTCGTGAACTTAAGTAATAACAACCTCAAGAATCCCAAGGGAAAAGCTCTAACAGCAAGTGCTCACTTTTTCCTCCCTGTAGTAGAAACAGCCATACAGTTGCCAAGTAACTGATAGCGTCTTAATTGCTTTTATATAAATGCCATGTTCCATCTGTTTTCTTTCCCCTTTCTTTTTTTCCTGATTTCCTTCTGTCCCAAAAGGTACGTCTGCTTTCCTCCACTGACTGGTTTCCTTACACCAGCTCTTTCACAGCGCTGCTCTCTGTAGCAGCACTTCCTTTATTCTGACAGAAACTGTTCTGTATCTACCTGCAGACTCTCCTAAAGGAAATACTCTTGCTCTGTGTGAATGCCATTCCTGTAAAAATGAGGTCTATGCCATCTGGATGTATTCTCATTTCTGACAAACATTTTCTACATTCTCTTCCTGTTGCGTCCAGGCATCCACGAAGCGCTCAGCACAGAGGGGTTGCTTTTCTCTTTTCCTTTTTTTTTTTCCCCCCCAAACATCATCAGAGAGCTCTTTTTGCTTTAGAAGGAGAGGGTAATAGGTTCCACACGGTGCAGGGTCAAGCACACAAGGTGCGAGTGATCCATCACACGTAGGCTTCTCTTTGTGTTCTGTTATCAGATCTTTCTCTTTCAGAAGTTGTCAGTGCTGTAGATCCCTGTTATCCAAACACAAACACAGGGGTACTTAGCTCTGCACCTCAAAACTCAAGGTCACTGCAGTGTTCCAAATATCTCCACGTAATCATGAAATCCCAGGTAATCTAAGAATCTATTAATTATTCTTGACAAACGAAGCCCTTGAAGAGGCAGATGAAACTTGTCCAAGGCCAGTCAGCAAGCAGCTGTGCTACAAGAAGTATTTCCTGACCTCTGGTCCCAAACCTCAAACCATGCAGGCTCTGGTGAGCTTGAGCTAGAGCTCAGCAAACACAGGCAAAGCATAAACTGTAACCAAATGTGCTCATAGTTTTATTTTGCAAAAATTATTGCATATAGCGGGCTCTTTTTCTATGACTGTATATTGGGATAATTTGATGGCTGTAGTTTCCAAAAATCAGTGTTGGTGAGTGAGTTGTTGTAACACTCACAGCATTCTCCGAAGTATTAAAATGAGAAATGTTTATTTAAAACTGACACTCTGAATGCACAAATCAAGTATCTTGGTGTCATAACTGTCAAATAAATTAAATGTGGTGAGGTAGAAACATGTCCCCTAGCATTATTTACATGACATTAGGAATGCACTAGCATGGAAATTAAAAACAGAGCTGTGCTGGGGAAGGAGAAGTAATAAAAGAAAAAGAACAGCAAATGCAAGGAGTAAAGATTAAGTGACTGCTGATTGCCGGTGCCCAGTTGGAATTTTCTTGGACTTGTTTGCCTTTCCTCACAAATGTTGAGTGTCTGCAGTGTGCAGAATTTTTGAAAATAGTTAAATTATATGGATTTTAATTTTAAAATATCAGGGATGAGGATTTCTCCAAATGTTCACTTTCTCCCTTTACCCCTCTTTTCCACCCCAATATCAGTGAAGTCATCTTCAGCAATTTTTCTCAATTTATTTAGCGTCCCTGACAAAGGGAATGACTTAGCTGGATCTCAACTACATTTTGGCCTGCCTGGTTTTGTAACTAGAGAGATTTAAAGCACACAAGGATGGGTTCAGCACAGGTAACGTGGAACAGGGAAATGAAACTGATCTGCCACCGCCTCTTGGGTGACAACAGAAAAGGCCCTTCCCTGACTCAACTTCCCCCTCTGCATCATGCTGGTAAGATTTACCCCTCCCTTGTAATGTTGGGGCAGACACTTCTTTTTCCTTTCCTCTCACCCTTCCGTGAATACAGGCAGATCTCACACACTGTTCTGCTCACAGATTCTTCTGTTTCAAGGTAGATGCTAAAATGTTCTTCAGGAAATAAATTTCTGTTCGTTAGCACCTCTGCTGGAGGCTGCAATAACAGCCCTAGCTGGTGGTGCCAGAGTGCAGGGTCACCTTGTCACAGCCTTCAGGTCACATCACACAAAGCTGCAGCTTTTTATTAAGGGGAATATTGAAGCTTCCCCAGAAATGCCATTTGATGAGAAAGCAGAGCACGTCTCATAGTACCATCTCTCAGCCAGTGCTGAGAAGCTAGAAAGCTCCAGCGCTAGCCTATTTTCATCATCTCAGGTTTAAAATTAATTTTGAAGTCAAATATCAAAGGCAAAGTCCCCCAGCCTATTGCCACACATACCTATCTCCAGGATGCACACCTTGTTTTCACTCAGATAATTCCTACATAAAGACTACAAGTCTCTCAAATACAATAGGAATGGGAAAGATAAATATCTAAAATAAAATCTTGGTTCAGGGGAAGAGGTTTGTTATACACATGCTTTTATATTCCAAAAACCACCTAAAGACCGGACTTGACAGCTTAAAAACTGTGTTAGCTGTCATATCTCAAACATGGCTTCTCACAGCAAGTACAAGCCTCCTAAAACAATTGCCATGAAGAGCAGATCGAGCACAAATCTGTTTGCTTTGTGATGAGCCATACTTAGTACAGCACCTAGCAAGAAACCTAGTTCTCCAACTGCTGGTTATGGAGGGGAAAAAAAAAAAAAAAAAAGCACTTTGCAAGCTTGTGTTTGTTAAAATTTTCTGTGAATTTCACAAGCTGAATGAGAGCAGCAGTAATTTGAACGAACACTGGCACAGTATTTCAAAACTGGCAGAGGAAAAGAAACTTGACTCATGCATCAGTGCATGGTGCTTCAGCATCAGCTGTGGAGGGAGATGAAGGTGAAGGTTACAGTGCATCAAACTGGTAGGTACTGGTTTGGCAAAGCCAGGGTTTCCCCTTTGTGAACGTGTCTTGCACCTACACAAGGGGCTACTAGGTGACTTCTTAGCCTAAGTTAGTGCTCCAGCAGCACAGCTGCCACAGGCAGAGAATTTCTCTTAGACAGAAACTTCACAGCCCAGTCTTCCAGAGAAAAGGAATCAAATCCACAGAGAGCATAAGTCAGCTCCAGCCCATGTAACGCTGTGCTATTTATAGAGCCTCTGGGAATCTGTCCCCACATAAGCTCTGACTGTCGTTACTGCTGAGTCGCATATACGGCATGAAGTTTCCCACTACACCTTCTATAATTTTGCCAATGAGCATATCCAATCTCAGCTTAAAATCATCTGAGGCTTTCAACACAGAAAATCACTGCAGGGTGAGATGTCTGACACCTCTTCGTCAATGCTAGCAAAGTTTCTTTTATGGGAGTTCCAGAAACCAAACCTCTTCCTCTTGCAGCGTGTCCCAGGAGGCTGCAGAGAATGGCTTTCCCCAGCAGAGATGACCCTGGGTCTGCTCAACAGTGATAAGAGTTCAAACCACCAGCAATCTTTCCTGTGTTGCCCTAAGCAACGCTGCTATCAAAATAAGGCTAGATACCATCATGATAAGAACACCTGGAGTCCTAGTCAGGCTGTTTAAAGAGGAACACGGCTTTCTATTTTGCTAGCACAGATACAGCCCAAATAAAATCTTCAGCGCTAATACCTGCCTTTCTTTCAAGCAGATTGTGCTGCGAGCTTGGCTGTGCTGTTCCTATGCACTTCTGTGGCTGTATCAGCCAAACGTCCCCTCTCTGTGTTTAAGCTGACTGGTTTGGGTAACGGGGCAGCCAATGATCTGTAGCAACCCCATCTGCTCCCTCGCCCCCCCAGTAATGAAAGATCTCAGAGATAAGCTAGGAGGAGAGGAGACTCACTGCAGTTCTCCCACCACCATGTGCAGTTTATTGTTGTCACAGACCTGCAGTCTGGCTTTAGGCAAGTCCCTTTGCCCCATGCCCGTTTCCCTTACAGTTCACAGGACAGAAGGTGGGATGACACTTACTGTCCTGCAGACCTTCACGTTGGGCCAGGCCTAGCACAGCATCTCTCAGACGAAGCCACCAGGAACACTGTGCAAGGCCTATGCAGATCCAAGTAACCCCTAGTGCAGCCTCCAGGACTCCATCCACCGTGGACTTTCCATAGCTAGGCGTGCTGTCACAGCAAACATCTGTTTGGAAACTTCTCATCTAGCATGTGTTGATCAGCTTTACAAAGTGCTTCGTATCAGAAGCTTACAGGAATTAAATTCTAGGAAATGTGTGGGCATCATATTGCTGTTTACTACCACAGTAATTACATGGCTTGCACTGTGATTTTACTGCTATTTTCCAGGCAAACTATCAGGGAACATGAAGGAATTTTCTATGCTTAAGTAAATATTCTGTTCATGGAACAAGATGACCTCCAGCAGGGAAGGCAACTACCGCAATTCTGGCTGGGACAGATGCCACAGTGTTTTATTTTATTAAAAGGAACAGAAATTTGTTGATAAAATTCTTACCCACCTGACCTGTTGTTCAAGGACTCAGTAAAATGTTAGGTGTTCAAAACCCACCATAAAATTACAGCACTTAGAACACAGCATTTCGGTTGTTCTGACCAGTCTTCTAGAATCTGTGGATTTGTTCAGAAGTTTTGCACTATGAATAAACCTTCTTTTTTCATTTTAGTTACACTTATCCTAAAATCAAGCCACTGCTAAGCATTTCTAATCCCAAAGATCTGTACCTAAACAGCAAGGATGACAGGGTACTGCCGGGGGCTTCTCACATCTAACAGGCCAGCATGACCTCTCGAAGAAACAGCAACTGCTTCTGCATTTCATTTCTGCCAGTAATCTCTCTAATGCTTTGTGAAACAGACCTAGTCAATACGATTTATTTTTAATAAAGAAGAGATCACCGGGACTGATGGAAGGAGAGGCCAAGGTGAAATACCCATGTAGCAGGCACGGTTAGCTACCTACATCACCAGTAGGAATACGACATCCACATAAGATATGAGAAGGCAAAGGCAGTACATTAAGCTATGGAAAGAGACTTTACAGTTCGATATACAGTTTGAGAAAGAGGATGTAATTTCATGTAGTGCTCTACCCAGAAAGATGAATCCTTTTTGGGGACAGTAGAGCATTACTGTCAGAGATGGTACTACTTACAAGGCCCTGAAACCTCACGGTTACAGATTAACTGTGCTAATTATAGACAACTGCAAGCCACATATGTAATGCCTAATGGGATGCACAAGGACTATACACTGAAATCCATGAAAGGCAAACATCAAAAAAGGCATTCTGACACCACTTCTTGGAAATCAGCTGTTCTGCACCAAGGGTTATCTTTGAAAGACCCAATTCTGAAGCTGTTACAGCTGCCTTATGTCTGACACTAAGCAGGCTTAAATGCTAGTGAATCCACTCAGCAGGGGATTTCTTCTGTGGGAGGGAATCCTTCTGCACCATGGGACAATTGCAGCTGTTCCTTCCTCGGCTCCTCCTGTCGGAAATGCAGCTGAGAAAGTTAGCAAAGCCTGAACAGCAACAATTCCTGTTCTCAGCAACAGTCCAGATAACTTTTAGAGCAAGATACAAAGGGCCAATTTTTGCTGGGCCAATTTTAGCACACTGTTTGCCAGAAACCAGGGAAACCACTTTGTTCATTGCGACCCTAGCCTTCTCTCCTGCCCTATTCCCATCTGCATTCAGCACTTAATTACATTTGAGAAAACAGCCCTGTAGGATACAGGTCTTTCAGAGAGCTGGTGTCCAATTAATTCAGAACCTCGCTAGATAACATCTGCTCACAGGTTTGCAGTGGCTGGCACAGAGCTCAACTACCATTTCAAATGCATTTGCCAACATCTTCTACAGAAGGGAAGCAGAACTTGATTAGAATTTGATTAGAACATTAGAAAATGATTTTTTTCTTCAAAAATGGGAAGATCCATTTCAAACACTGTAGATAAGTATTTGTAGATGTGCCTATACAAAGAGGAGCCCTGTTAGCTTATGCTGCGTGACTGTCACTCCAAACCAAAAGGGTTACCCTATATCTATTGATTGGTCAAAGTGATAGGCAGGGGATTTTGGTAATGTTTTCAAAGATGCTTTTACAGCACTAGGGCACACACTGCAGCCTTCTGTACTCCTTATCTTCTGCCCATCACTCAAATATAAATATTCATCACCCTCCCTCAACTGAGGCAGGTTGTAAGGCTTTGCTCAACTTGAGTTTACATAGTTCTCTTGACTTGGATCCAATTTCTGGGAAAGTCGTGGAGTAGTCAGACACCAATTCAAGAAGGGCACTTGAGAACATCCTTAAGTCTCATTAACATCAATAGACCTAAGCACCTGGGTTGTTACAGCCTTGCTTATCAGCATTCATTGAGAAACTATATAAGCAAGGCATTTAGGGACACCAGAGTTTCTGTTATAGCCTAAAGTTGTGCTGCTTGATCACACAACTAGGAGCCTAGCAAAATTATAGTTCTCAGACAACTAAATTAGATTATTCTGAACTCCATTACTTTGCAAATTAGGGTTGCTGGTATCCATCAGTCTAGTTTAGACAGCTCTCAAGTAGTAATTTTATCTCTACCTTCCTCGCACACATTTCTGCACTACGGAAAAAGCCATGTGTAGGAGATTCTGCCATGAGTGCAAGCAAAACACTAAACAGGACAAGATACATAAGAACAAGAAAATTCAAGCAATTAAAAAAAAAAAAAAAAAAAAAAAGAAAAGAAAAAAAAGTATTTTCAGCTAAGGTATCAATCAGCCCTTCTTTGACTTAATCAGCCTTTCCCTGGCCAGAGCAGTCACACTCCAACAGATCTATGGCAACACATGGGGAAAAGAGAACAAATCCACTTGTAAAGGAATTTCAATAGTCGGTGATATGATTCTAGGTGTGAATTAGCCTAAGTAGTTTATCCTCTAGTCATTTTCAAACTCCTGTGCCAACCCATACTTTTCCAAAGGCAGAAAACTGCCTGCCAAATCTTATCTTGTAGTTAAGCACAGTGCTACATCTTGAAAACCCATTTTGGGAGAAGGGCTGGGCTCAGAGATGATAAACAGGATAGGAGAGTTCAATGCTATGTGACCGCTCCTCAGTTCCTTCCAAAAATAAACTACTATACCCCTTAAAACAAACCTTGACCACGCAAGATATTAAAGCCTTTAGCTCAAGCACTCTTTGTACACGACAGGAGGAGATGTTATCACGAGCAGGCCAGCCAACAGAAACAACTGCTAAAGCAAAATGCTTTTGTGACCAGTGCATTGTTTCTGAACACCCAGCAAGAACCAGTGGGTGTCCCTCGCTGGAACGGAATGACCCTGTGTAACAGCAAGAAGCTTTGCAAATATCGTTAACTACCATTCAAAACAGCAAGACACTGAAAAAACATAATGTGAGGGCTCTCGTATGCTTTGTCATTCCTCTGCCTACACACAGCCGTCGTCCCAAACAATAAAAGGGAAGGAGGCTGCTGTGCAGTGAGTGGAAGGGGACACGGTAAGGCAGGACCTCCTGGAGCCAGGCTCTGAGAGAACTGCGAGCTGCTGCACAGCGCGCGGCAGGAGCCTGCAGTCTGACTGAAGTTCTGGCTACGCTACCATTCTGGGGAGCAAAGGCACCCAAGGACATTTACCATGCCTTGCACAGATAATCTGCGGTTGGAATTACGCTGCCTCCTTACGCAGCTGAGCACAGACTGCCCCACACAGGTGGGTTAATGCCCTGTGGAAAGTCATCCAGGCCTTTTGGAGATGAGTAACTGTTTCCTCACCAGAGGAGAAAGGGGTACTGGAGACTCACGAGAGTCAAACTTGGTGACTGGTCTTTGGCACACCATCCACACAATAGCCCTTATTCAAGGCATGTGAGAAAGTCAGACAGAGGAGAAGCAGGAATTACGTTGTTATAGGTCATACAGCCAGAACAAGAAGAGGTATAAAACAAGAAAAGTAGCTAGTAGGAGAATGTAAGAAGATACAAGACGGAGCGGTCCCACCCGAGGATGTGCTGCCAGTATTTTAAAATAACAGCTCCCAGCAGCATCTCCCCATCATGTGACGGATCCCACACAGCAGGAGTGGCCGTGCTGCAGGGAGAAGTGCTGGGTGGGTCAAGGAATCTGTTTGCTCTTCTCTTGTTTCTTCCCATTTAAGCAGCGTTTTCATAAACACAACCAAGGAGGGAGGTGGCTCCACTTGGCAGACAGGTTCCTCCTGAGTAAATAGGCTGCAAGTGTTTATTCTCTGCTCTTGAAAGCTGGAGTGAGCACACTCAATAGCTGTGCACAGTGCTCAGCAGGCATAACCAAAAGCAGCGCTGAAGGCTTTGTGAAGGGAATGAGGTTGATCTTTCCCTCAATATTCCTCCTTTTCCTTCCCCAAATACCTGCTCTTCAAGAATAAAAAGATGCATTTTAAAAGCAACGTAGTTTTACTCCCCAAAATTGCTTGCATGAACCTCAAAAAGAGATGACTGAGTAATAACCACAAAACTCAATGTGACCTCTTCTGCCAGTACTGGTTCCCAAAATTTCAGTGACTATCCTCCCAATGCATGCACAGTTTGCCAAACCTCACAGACTGACACATTTGCAGCGTGGGATAAGAAGGCCTGAAACTGCTTTCCCACAAGCCCCCCTCCTGTTAGACTCTCATTTGTTTCCTGAGCACTTTTTGGGTCCTCAAAACAGAAGAGATGTAAAAAACACTGCAGTGCAGCACAGCTCACCCCCATGCTCACTCAGAGATGCAGTGTGGGAGGAACTTGCTCTTAAATCACCCATTTCAGTCCTTTTCCCCCACACACATACAGATGACGCTTAATTATAACTGACATATTTCTGCTGCAAGGATTGCTTCATGTATTTCAGTCCCCAAATGCTAAAAAATCCAAATCTTTAGTCCCAAACCAGGTTCCCAAAAATCTAAGCTTGCCAGCTCATTTTATGCTGGGTAAGAGGGAGACAAATGAATCTACCTTACATATTCCTGTCTTTTCACACTTAATAGGCAGGTGTTGGATCATCCTCCAGGGAAGGGTCCTATCAAGGCTGAGACACTGAGGTATTGCAAAGCAGCTTACATGGAGGCTGCTTATGATTTATGTGCTATATGATTAGCCAGAATCAGTCCCTAGGGCTCAGCTTGCAGATACTAGTTTGCCATAGACAGAAATAGTAAATGATCTAAGCAAGTATTTTGCTATTTAATATATAGTCTAATTAAGAGATTATTAAATATTCAGGAAGTAACATAAGGTCCGTGCCCTGTAAGAGATTTCTCGTAACACGAGAAAATCACTTTTGTATAGGTTTGGAGTGATTAACAAGAGGAAACCAGCATTAGAAAAATAAATAAATAAGAACCAGAAACATGCAGGAATGTTGGCAAAGAAATAAAGAGGCCCACCAGCAAATAAGAGCAACACTGTGTTCTGGGCTGGAAATAGTTCCCCAAGTAAATTTATCATCTTTGGTACATTTAGTAAATCCGTGTGCATGGTGTTTGGGAAATGGCACACAGTGCTGAAGATGCTGAAAGTACCGGTAAGGGAAGGTCTGTGTCACCATTAGTCATTTAAAAGGGTCAGGTTCTTCACCCCAGGGTGAAACAAAGGTAATCTTGTTTCAGAGAAAGCAAGACAAAAAAGGATTTGTGCTCTCTGCAGGACCACTGTTCAAGGCAAGGAAAACATAGTGACAGCAGACAAAATCCTTACTCCCAGTAGCTTAAACATAATCTGCACTAATAGGCTGAACTTGTCCAAAGGGTCTGAGTGAGGATCAGAGCCAGAATCCACAGCATGAGAGAGCTAAAAGTCAGCTTCAGCATCTTTGCCACGGCATCCAACCCGATCCCACCAGATCTGGGGAAAGGACCCCCCTCCGTCACATACTGCACCCTCTCCATAATGTGTCCAAGCACAACCGCGGAGCAACCTGAGCTGCCTCGCACAGCCAGCTTCCCCGGTGCCCCATCTCACATCAGTCACGGCATTCCTCTTTTGATGGTTCTGAGCCCTCTGCTCTGTGTTTTGGATACAAACCATTATTGGTAGCTGGAGGCCAAGACTCCCAGAGCGCGTGTAAGTCGCACAAAAACACAGGCAGGCTCCGAAAGGTGCATTAAGCTCCTACTCTTCCAACTGCAGAACATCTGCCTCTGGAGGCAGCAGGCTGGTAGCTGGGGATAAACAACAAAGCTGAACGAGAATATTAATGTGTGGTTTCCCATGGCTAGAATCAACTTAGGCAAAGAAAAATTGCCAGAGCCAAGCCACAACTGTGATGATTCAGCCTGTCAGGGACCACCTGCTGGCACCCCCTAACCTGGTAGCGATGATGCTTTCCACAGGGCCTGTGCTCTGCCACTGTGATTCAAGAACTGCTCAGGAGGAGGAGGAGGCCACTCACTATTTGAGGACTAGAGGGAAAGCATGATATAAAGATGTCAAGCTACATAAAGCTCACTCCATTCTAGGCACATTTTGCAGCCATTCATTTATTCACAGCATTAAGAGCTTACATACCATTTCTAGTTTAATTTGCTGACTTCTGCCTACCACCGCTATCTGTCTGTGCTTTAGTCTGAGCTATCTAGATTGCATTGCCATGGTGAGATATTTCACTCTGCCAAATTCAGCTAAAACCATGAACTATAAGCACATATATATATTTTTAAATTGCACCAGATTTGTACTAACTGTGGAAATTCTCAGTTTTACTGAGAAAACTATATTCAGTTCATTGAATTTCTGGATGGCAGTTACTAGGATCCCCAACAGATAGCTGAAGAACAACCTTTTTTATTATTATTATTTTTAAAATAAGGAGGTAAATTCAGCTGCATGAGCTAGACAGAAACTAAAATCTGGCTTATTTCAGAGGCTCCACCTTGAGAATTCCCCTGCAGGATATGGTCTGGCTACAAACAGGACCAATTCAGAGCCCGATAACAACACTGGATTAGAAAACATTACTGACTGTATATCTCATGCACACAGTAGTGTTAAAGTTGTGTAGGTTTGTTTGCTTGTTTTAAACCCAGCTACCTCATCTAGTCATCATCTGCCTTTCAAAATTCCTCAAGCTTTTCAATCCTCAATTGTTTCTTTGTCATACCAAGAAGAGTTTTTCTATTACTTTATACTTTTTTGTTTGTTTGTTTTTTGTAAAATTTAGCTCTGGTCAGCTTAGAAGCTTTTTCTGAAGTGCAGTTTAACAAAATTTCACAAGCTGCCAGGTCTTATGAACTCACCAAGGTCAAAATGTTTAATACTATTTTCTTCTTGAGAGACAATCCTGTGGTACATGATGATTATCATGGCTTAGCAGACAAAAGCAACCTGATAATCCAAGGTGCTTTATATTTAGGATTTTATTCAAGTTTTTAACATTTAAAATGCTTAGAAACACATTTAGCAGGGAAAAGAATTGCCACTTGCAAAATTACAGATGACAAGAAAAAAAAATTTAATCCACTACATTGTGCAATTACTACAAGACAGCAGTTAAAGATTCATGTCAATAGCAGCAATTGAACATCTTTTGCAAATAAAAGATAACATCAAAAATAGCCGATATTTTACCCTTATTACAGATAATGATACAGCAACTGCTACTGCTGAGCCGATCTGAGCAACATATCGTAGATAATGAGGCCAATCTCCATGTTACCAGAACCTCAGTGTTACCTCATGTTAGAAGTATAGGAATGAGTAAGCATATTAATGTAGTCATGTATTTTTAAAACACACACTTTAAGCTTTCCCTGCGTCTAGCACTCCTTAAGGCAGTAATCCCTGCAGGGACTACTCTGACAGTTACTCCATGCATGGATGTTACTAGGCAACATTCACATCATCTTAAGCAGTTGGCCATGCTTGTGTAAGACCAAGCAAGAAAGGGTGACGCCGCACAACTGCAGGCAGAGCTGGATCCGGACACTTTGAATACAATGGAGTAGCCCAGCAATGTGACCATAAAGAGCTGTGTGGCTGCCACTTCGTGTATATTAGGTTGTACCACAGGAAGCATACAATTCTTTTAGTCTCTAACATACATTTAATCTGGCAAAGTTTATACCTACTTGCACAAAAATGGTGACTGATCTTCACTGGCCTTGTCTGTTGTGAAATTTTCTTCTCTGCGCTGAGTACAACATGTCCCTCTTTTTAGGCTTCTTTTTCATAGCTGCAAAGAAGAGCAAGCAAATGAGATTCTGGGAAACTCAATGAAGGAGGTAAATATTTTTCTCAGAGCTTTTGCATCATTCTTGGGCACAGATATTTTATGACCAAATAAAGTAAGAGGTCCGTTCTCGTTAAGATGCAGTTTTGGAGAATTTAAGAGCAATTTTTACAGTCAGGAAGCAACCTGATGGCAAAGTAGCAGTAAGCTTGTAATGCTACTGTTAGAGGCACTTTATGTGAAAAGCATGGACAGCACAAAAAGGTTTTATAGCAAATTGTAAGTGCAGGGGATCCAGTGACCTCAGCAGACCCACATCCCCTTATATTTGCAACACTTGTCCCAACCAGACTTTCCAGGCCTGTATCTAGCTATGCATTTGCAGCATTTCCTAAATGAAGTCCAGCATTAGGCTGTACTTTCATTTTTCTACAAAGGAACCTGTTTAATTCAGTGAATCTATTTCTGTAAAGCGATCAACTGCATTGGGAAGATGTAGAGTATAGATCTATTTGCAAAAGTTGTTGTGGTTCAGATTTTTGAGTGTGCTCCGCTGTGAAGTCATGGTTCTAATTAATTTGGCAAAACATGCTTGAAAACTGATGTAAGCAATTGCTTATAACAGAAGTCTCCAACAAACATTTATGAAATTGTTAAATAAAAAAGGAACACTGAGTTTAGAAGTGTTTTCTTTATTCATTATATGAGCTCCTAGTAGCATGAATAAATTGGCAGTTTTAAGGCAGCCAATTTGAGGCTGTTTTACGTCAGTCACCCACCATCTTTTTTTCATTCTCCTAACCTACATGGTACCCATTTGTGGCTCACTGCATGACTCAAACCACAGCGAGTACACAAAATCGTGCACAAGTGCTCATGCAAGCACATTCTGCAATTATTTCATTCTTCTTTTCCCAGGAACGTTCTTGTGAGCAAAAGGCTGCATGGATAAATACCAATAAACAGTAAGTACAGTAAGATTCAAGGCTTTTCAGTTAGTTTTTTGTTTGTTGGTCTGTTTGTGCCATCCTTTACTCTTGCAGAAAAGTTGTGGCATTTTCCTATTTCTGCCACGCACGTTTTTATATCCAGTGCTAACAGAAGTGGCATCAGTTGCACAAAGCCAGGCACTAGTGCAAGCTGGAAGGCAGCTGGGCTGTGTCAGAGCCTAAGCTGGCAATCTTTGCAGCTCTTCTGATCCAGTTTTGGGATGACTAACACCAACCAACGATCCTGCCCTTTACACACTGTCAAAAGGGGAGGACTGTGGAAAGTGATTCCCACGGGATCAGGTTTTGTGTACATCTCCTGCCTTTTTTTTTTTATCTGCAGTTTTCCATTAGCCTAGCTCATAATTTTACGAAATGTCACTCCAATTATCTTTGGTTTTGCAATTATGTAATTCCACTCCCCTTCCCACCCCAACTCCACTACTGCTAGGATTCAAGTATAAAGTCTAGAAACAGTTGTAGGCCTCTGGGCTCTATGGAACTGTATTCCCTTCTGTGGCACAGTAACCAGCTGGGCTGTCAATTAAACAGATGGGGGGGGGGAAACAAAAAAAGAGAGAAACCCAACTGCAGACAAGTAAAAGGTTCTAAATCTTCTCCTGTTGGCACAGCAGAACTACAACACAACACAAACTTGTCCAGGCTTGCTAGCTCCAGTAGGACTGGATACATAATACCCACTGTTAATGCTGTGCAGATTATCAAATCCATGAAAACAGTAGGATGCAATGTACTAAAAGAATATCTGTCATAACTCTGCCATACGGTAAAAAGTCAATGTCACATTCCTGCAAACTGTAGGTCTTCTGCAGGGCTCTATAAAGAAAAAAAACTCAATTGCATCAATTGTTTGTATACTGGAGCCTGATTTTTTTCCTGGGCTCACATCCTAGATGGAACTATGGCCTCATAACAGACTGATATCTCCTTCTACCGTAACTGTTAACTACAGTTTCAACAATTTTTATCTTCCTTTTTTTTTTTTTTTTTTTTTTTTTTTTAAACAAAGTCATTACTAAATTATTACTTGCTATAGTTTCATTCACTTGGATCTCACTTTGTTTCCACAGCTCCCAGATCAATGAAATGCCAAGCACCTCCAAGTCAGAGCCAATTCCTGTGTTGTAAGAGAAGTGTTATTCAGGACACACAGAAGTCTCTTCAGAGCCTAACAGCATTTCAGATTTATCATAGAGACAGTCCTAAACTTATGGGTGTCTGCTCACAGAGTGCCTAAAAGAGGGCATCTTAGGCTGGGACTTCTGAACTACATCAGTGACTATTATTTCCTGAGCCAATCTGAGCAGCAAGCACACACACAACCCTAGTGAAGCTACCAAGTACGCTAAAATCTCACCTCCAGAATAGGATTTTTTAGGATTTCAGCCCATTTAAACATTTGGAATCATGTTCCAAACCTTTCGACCTAGCCATCCAATGTTTTTAATCCATCATCTTTGAAGAAACAGAGCAGGTAAGACTCACGGAGTCAAGATGGGAGTCCTACATGGTATTCACAAGGGCTACAAAACTAAATTCTAGATTGAAAAGAATTGGCAACCACTTCATGCCAAATTCATCACTAGCACAAGCAGATGTAATTTCCAAATTTATGCCAGCTTGCAGCCACTTATTCTGAGAACGTGACCTTTCTCGTTCCTGCTTCCCCCTGCCCCCCAGCCCCCTCTTGGTTTTGGCACACAGCCCAAGACTGCGTGCACCAGTTATGCAGTTATAATACTACAGTCTTAGTTTCCTGTAAGTGGTAAGGACAGCCAAAATGCACATCACAGGGCCATTACAAATAGTTAAATCTAGACAGCACTCCTAGAAAAAGAACAGATTGAAAATAACAGCAAAGAGCTAGATCTCACAAGACACAAAATGCTGAAAACTGAGGAATCAGACTTAGTTTGATGGAGAAGTCAGCGTAGAAGGCAGTACAGTTTCAACTATGCTTTCGCATCTGTTAATAGGAGTTCAAAATATATTACATTTTGGTCAAGCACAAGGTATTGGGCACACATGGATATATGTCAAACAGCAGGCTAAAGGTTAAAGAGGGATTCAGTTAACTATTACTGCACAGAGACTTCATTAACCCAAGGATGCCTCATCCAGATGTTTAGGTATCCAAAGGCTTAAAGTGTAAGCAAGCCAATAGGTCAGCAACACAGGCTTTTCTATTAATCTAATAGGGGATTTTAAAAGCTATGTGGATTAGCCAGGCCTGGCTGTCTGGTAACCATTTAAAGATTTTGCTGTCTCTTTTCATGCCAAGTCTCAGGTTTCTCCAGGACAAAACTGCTTAAAATAGCAATTTTAAACAAAGTTTTGAATAAAACATCCTTATGGATAATGTTTTGTTGCGGCTTGGAGGTCCATTTACAGTCTGCATCAAAACTCCTGTCTTATATCCCTTCACTTTCAGTTGAAGAAGGCTTTGACAGTCTCTCTTGCATTAAGTCACTTGTTTTTAGTTTTATACTCTAGCGGTTCAGTAAGATCTCTATGTCAAAGGACATTAGCACAAGACGTATCAGGTTAACAGCTCTGAAGACAAAAGACTTGGCTACAGAGAGCACCCGCCACAGGGGAGTAGAGGACCAGGCTTTCATCCTCCTCACCAGGATCCAGCTGGCAGATATAAATGTGGGCTTCAGCAACATGTTTCTCTGCATGCTATAATGGCAGCCGCTCTCAAAAGCTGTAGATATCTAACTTGCACATGCACAGAGCTGAACAAGCACAGAAGAAACAGCAATGAGAGGACAACAAGATTTAAAACACCATCCTAGAAACTTAAGGTCTTCTTGCTGTCATCTGCCCTTTGAATCATGCACAGAGGGTCACTCTAGATCCAGTTTAGGAGCTGGGATGTGGTATCTGGTAAACTCAGTTATGCAGGTTAAAGAATGAACAGTATATGAATGAGCATAACCTGCTAGGTACACGTGAATTCTTGAAGTTGGGCAGTGGCCACCAAACCCATTCGGCAAAAGCTAAATACCAAATTGCAGCCTATTGTTCCCTACATCATACCTGCAACACCAGGCCTTTGGTATGGAGGGAGCCTCAGCAGCTCGAACAACTGCAGAATAAACCATAAACAACCCATTTGCAGTGTTAATAGAAGGTTGGAGGGCAAAAAGAAATCACATCACGTATTCATTATGAACAGCTACTACACGTAGATAAAGGCTCAAGGCTAACGAACCATCCTGGGCTGTGTTCTTCATCAGGCTTCAGTTCTAAACTCTGCTGAAGTTACTATGGCGACGGGACTGTTAATCCACATGGGTTATATCCCCATTCCTGCTACTGATCACATTTGACAAACCTAATAGGCTATCAATTTACGTGCAGTTGTCTCCTTCTTTGGGATATGAAGTGCCTTTTGCTGGGTTGCCGGGAATATATGGCTCTTTTCTTTTCATGTGCTGTTTAATTACAAAGATTTTAAACAGAACTTGAGCAAAGCGTTAAACTACAATTAAAAAGTAAATGGGGTCAGTAGTTTGTTGTTACTTTTCCCTGTTTTCTTCTTGAAGAGGCATCAGCGGGCAGGGCTTGTCTACACCTCCCAGGGACCTGCTGGCACTCCGGAGTCATGGGAGCTCGTGGCAGAAACAAGAATTCACAGTGCTCCCTGAGGCCTGGCTCCAGACCAACGTCAGTCACCAGCAGTTGCTCTAAAACAAGCGTGTTTCTTTAAAAATAAGAAGGTAGCGCTTGTCTTTTAGGGGATATTTTACAGCAAGAGTACTCCCTTTAAGGAATTATGGTTGTTTCTCCCCATTCAAGTGTTTTCACTGATTTCAAACTATGAGTGATTTTCAACTATTAGAGCTTACCAGTTGAATTCCAAAATAATTTAATCAGTTTCATAAAGCTGCTTAAATTAAAAGTGAAGTTAAATTGAAGCTTAGTCTTGGGGGAAAAAAAGCAAACCCAACAACAATATTTAGCAGCTTTGAATATTCAGCAGTCTTAAAATTAGAATTTCATATTTTTCCAATAATTAGTATTTGTAGCATAATTACAGTTTGCCTGTCATTTTAGTAATCCTTAAAGAGCTTAGCTGCAAGTAGAGAGCAGTTATCCAATGCACAAGAATATTTCTATCTAGTGGAAAACACTCAAAGTCCCTTCAGCTACAGGGTTTAGAGATCCCCATGGGCGTGGGGGAGAAGGGGAACATAGACATCACACACATCATTTCCAGACATTTAAAGCTTGTGAAGTGAATTATAATTTGAGATCATAGTCAAGTGCCACCAGAGAGGCTCCATCATTTGGGTCAGTAAACATTTGGTAATGTCATCATTCCAAAACTACTGTAGAAGTCTGAGTGTCCTCAGAGTCTGACTCTCAGCTCAGCTCAGACTTCAGAGAAAGCAATTTCATTTTCCAGTTCTACCACTTCACCCCAAACCTTTTTCTCAGGTACCATGTTGGCTTGGTACCAGCCATTCCCCCAGAGATAAAGTTTTCCCATCGATAGCCTCTGGACCCAGACAAAAGATTTCAGAATGGTCTCTTGAAACCCTGGCCCAGTCAGAGAAGTTATTGAAAAGCCATGCCTCCAACAAGCCTTGCCCCAGACATTGTATCACCTGGGAAATTTATGATATATGTCTACCTGCTGTTCACATATTCATTGAAGAGCCTCTTCAGAAGTTTGTACATGTTATGCCATCTCCTTATCTGGGTCACAAGTACAAAACATACTACCCTGACCTTTAATTTTGACAGAGAAGCCTCAAAGACATCCATGATTGACGTTAGACAACATAAGAGGAACACTTTGGTATGATTAGTTTTAAGATCACACATGAGACTTTTTCAGGCTGAAATCCACACTAAGAGGAGACTGTTTTCAGTAGCTATGTTTCTTAATGTTTTTCTGCACAAGTTCAAGCTACTGAACAGCTAAGTCATTCATTTAACATATGAATAAGAGATATTTCTTAAAATACAGGGCTTTTCATGCAGGCCTTTTTATAGCTGTAGGGACCCATTGTGAAGTCTGTTCAGAACAGTAGTTTCTGGGACAGCTCTATTTGCACAGAGTGGAAACTCCACTAACCAATCCAAGGTTCAGCAGTTTTGTTCCTTCCTTGCCTGCTCTGGCTTTTTTAGTTCAGTGACTCTCCAATTTCAGCTACGATATCCTTCCAAAAGCAACATTTCTGTGCTCAGATTTTTGCATGCAGCATCAGTCATTTAAATACCAAAAATCAAGGACTTAAAATCACACTGCAAAACTGGAAAAAATGTTCCCCAGAACTAGGGATGGGTGAGGAGAATGATTCCTCATAAATATGTGCAATTTGCAGATCAATTTTGTTATGCCAAGCACTAATTTGTGCTTTTATACTGTGATATTATTCTGTAGTTGCTAGCAAACTTAGCAAGATGATGCTTTAACCACCTGGTCAATTGCTTTGGAAAAATAATGACATTGATCATTTTAAATGGGCAGTAGACTAAATGGAGTACTTAGTCCTGACATAATTTGTGACATTTAAATCACGACAAATATTTTTGTCTGACATTGCCATTTCTCTCCCTGTCAATCTCCTTCTCCACATACAGCTGCAAGCATTTGATCCTTGAATGAAAAAGAAATCTAGGAGTTCAGGGCTCTGCAGAGCATCTCCTCAATCTGTAAAAAATACTTGAGTCTGGTAACAGTAGAAACCATTGAACAGAAGGTCGTCTCTGTTACAAGGCAACTTTACCATCACAACAAGCTGGAGTTCATGCTGCATGACGAGTTTGCAAGTATTTTTTCTGGGAAAGGGAGATGGTTTTGAATACCAGTAACCAGTTAAAGTGTTCACAGTTCCAGCTATTTCTTCCCTCTGAAAAGGGAAAGGGGGTATCAAAAAATCCACAAGTGGTAGAGTTTTCCTAATAGAATTAAACACCTTTATGGGAAGTGTTAAACAGGGGAGAGAGAAAAAAAAAAAAAAAAAAAAAAAGAGCAACTTGTTGGATTCCTGTAGCTCTTAAGTAGAGTCACGATTCTATGGGAGTTTCCTTAAACTGCAGTATATGAACAATGTTATGCATTTGCGTGTTATGTATATTGTTACGCAAGGTGCAACGTTAAAAAAACAGAGCACAAAGAACGCAGCAGCTCCCAGCATTTCAGACTATGTTATGCAAGCATAGAAATCAACATAGCAATGCTATTCAACCTTCAGCGCTTAGCCTCTTTTTCTGTGTTTCCTTCTAATTTCTTTTCCAGTTTTTGTCTTGCAATAACACTTATAAGGCAAAGCTTAAAGATAAAGGGAAACATAAGAAAGAGCAAGAACAAATTACCACTTAAGCTACTTCTCAAATATATTTTACACTCATGTTGGCCTGCAGAAGGGCAGTTCAGATGTATATACTGCCAGCCTGGTTTTGAACTCCTTTCAGGCAGTATATACAGACCACTGGAACACTCTTCCAGGAAGACCTTAAAACATCTGGTGATGACTTAGTGTCATTACCATGTGATGTACTACACTGAGTACTGCGATGCATCCTGCAGTCTTCTGCAACAGCCTTTCCCTGCAAAAATGTAAAAATTCTCCAACACACATGCGCGACTTCTTCCCAAGCAGCTCACGAGAAGCTGCAGTCTCTCATTCTCTGCATTGGCACTACGCATTGCAGAGTATTGTCTCAACTGCCTGGAGGAGCGTTATCTTCTGGCAGAATGCAAATGAACAAATGGTTTGGAAGTCTGTGTAGAAAAGAAGGAACCAAACTCTATAAAGTCAGTAGCGCAGGCTATCAGGTTTCCAGGAAGCAGCAGAGAACCCTCTGGCTTCATGCCCCGTAAAGCACTGTGCTACCGAACAAACCAGTTACTGACAGAGAAGCAAACAGCAGAGAAGTAGACACCTGAGGAACCCATGGCTTCAGGTCCTGCTGAGCCTGGGCAAGTTTTCTGTGCTGTCCATTGCATAACATGAATGACAGAGTGACACTGGCACCACCTTCTGCTGCTAAGAAATATTTGCTGTAAACGGTGAGGTGATCCTGTAACTTCAATCTTTCTCATTTTTATTGGTTTGTTAACTGCCTTTTTGGGCAAAATCTTTGTTGTTTAATTAACAGAGCCTGTTAGAGGATAATTGCTACACCCACCTCTTTTCTAACAATAAGCAGTTTTCAGAGTTTATACAACAAACAGTAATTACATCAACCAAGCCAGACATTCCCCATTTACATCTGTTAGGAGCCCACAGAGAAGATTAATTTTATTTTATTTTATTTTTTATTTTTGACAAGCAGGTGAGTATCATTGCCATCACTTAATACTACTTACCAGTCATCAAGAGAAAGGATTTTGTTTATCATTGTCTGTAATCTACAGTCCTGGATTAAAACTCTCATTAGGCAGTGGTTAATGGACACCAGATTTACAAGAACACAGGGCTGGGAACTATGTATTCAGATCAATGCTCAAGTCATGCCATGAGTCCCACATGTCCCACAGCTGGGAGACAAAAGAGAATGGGACAAGGACTAAACACATGCAGGGAAAAGCCAGAAACAGACTGAGCTTGGCTAACAAGAGAGAGTTCTGCTATCTGTTGTCTTCTGATTTCTTCTACCAGCAGCAAAGCTTTCCTTGTTTTCTGAAAGTCATCGTCCATAACTCCCTTAAGAGGATGCTTTTAAAAGGTGAGTAAAACAAGAAAACCATCTTCTTTCTGCTTGTATGTTATCTCATGGAAGCAGTCTGCATGCAAGTCTTCCATGTGGTAGGAAGCAGCAAACAGCCTATTGGGCCACAGCATTTGTTTATTTATTTTGCAAATGTATCACGCAAAACCTTATGACCTTCATCAGATACAGATCACTATCAAGGGGATCTCTGACTCTGCTGGTTGTCTATTATTCCAGCCAGGTTAACTCCTGGCCTTGCTGTAAGCCAGCATACCAAAATGCCATTCTGTATCTGTCAAGCATGCAAGATGTTCCCCACTGCCACTGCACTGCCTATTTTAATCTGAACTGGGAAGGGAGAAAGAATTATTGCAGAGTTTGGCACTGTAATCAGTTGTACTAACAATATTTCTAAGGTCATAGCTAGATAGGTTTTAGGTAAAAGATTATTAAAATAGTATCTGGACATTTGGGAGCTGGGGGTAGGGGTAGTGGTGGAGAAGGGCAGAAATGAAAAAGTGATTGGGGATGAATGAGACAATTCATCAACTTAGCAATAGACTTCAGGACTCTAGGGAAAAAAATAAATATATATATACACATATGAATAAGAATTCTCTTCAACTGTTTAATTCACTACAAGAGAATAACCCCACTTCTCATCTGAAAAGAATAAGAAGTTCCATCTCAAGACAGCTCAAAACTGGATGCTTTAAATCTGAGCCCTTGCTAGGAATGGACTCAACTCAGAGAGCTCCTGCGTAGGAATTTTCTGGCTTGTGCCTATTTTGGAAAATATTCTCCATTGCCAAAAGAGAAAGGTCAACCCCAAATACCACAAACTCCATTGCAGGGTTAAACAATATGACCTTTCACATGCCTATCACAAACCATCTTCTCTGTCTTTCAGGTCACCTATATTTACTGATTGAATATTCTATTCAAGTACTTTTGACAAATTTAGGGCTCATGACTTAAACTGAACTTTACTGGTACTCACCCTAAGGGGAAATTAAATGAGGAATGAAGAGAAGGACTAGATACTAAGTTTATACCCTCACGTCTTCTATGGTGCACTTATTTAGTAATTTTCCATTCTGCGGCAATTGCTTTGATTTTCTGAACAATTTTGTGCTCAGCAGAACACACCTAACTGCGTAGCTCCTGCCAGTATGCCCAACCAGCTTTGCAGCAACTACTGCTATTTATATGGAAGGCATCCCATATCGCCCTGTAAGTGACTCAGACCCTTTTCAGACAGGTATCATGACAGAAAACATTTATCCAATTTCCTCTCCAGGCAGTTATTTCAGCACACAGACAATTGCTCCAAAAATTTCTGGGCATGGAGGGGTCAGGTACAGAATCAGCCATGTATAGTTTCATTGTATAATATTCTATTAATATCAGATTATTTTTCCAAAAATGCTACTGAATTGATTCTCAGAAGAACTCTTATGAATAAATTCTGAACCAGCAGACACAGAGAACCTATGTGCCAGATTTGCCCCTTTCAGTCATATTTTAAACTTAACAAATGGGATCCAAAATTCCATCTGGTCTCCAAGTTAAAAAAAAAAAAAAAAAGTTCCAAAAGACACAAATCCAAGTTGCCCAAGAGCTATAGTGTATAAAAATAGTGTTTTTTTTTTTTTTTTTTTTTTTTTCCCCTCCTCTCTCAGCTGGAGATGGTGTTGAGCTACTTTAATTGGATCAGTTATCTTTCAGATTAACATATAATGCCAGATCTACCTAATGTCAAAACAGAACTGTATATGGAACTGTATATTCCATGTAACCCTCAGTTATTTTTGGAAGAGTTTTAGCTCATACCAGTAGAAATTGCATTTCCAGAACAGTAAACTTGAGCTAGATTTTTTTTTTTTGACTTGCTAATGCAACAGAGTACTCTGTGATGAAACACACAATAGAGGAAACATCCTTCAAAATAATATTGGCTGGAAAAACAATCAAACAAACAACAACAAACAAACCACACCATAACAGTATTGAGCTGATGTCAATAATAGCAAGAAATAGTGCTTTGCTTTACACCAAGGGCTCAGTTAGGATATGTTCCCTGCAAGTATCAGCTCTGACCGTGCTCCGTGGCTTGAATAATGAGCCAGTGGCCAATGACTTCGGTTCATTTTATTGGTAACAGCATTGATACTATGCTTAAGGGTTATGAGTGGCCCTCAAAGCCTTATGAGCTGAAAAGTCACTATCCTAAAGAGCTTATAATTATGCATATGATGGGAAGATAAGAAATACAGACCTATGGTTACAAGATGATCAAGAGAAGTTTGTGGTAAAATCCAGGTATTTAAACCAACACCATTGTTCAAGTGATTTTGACAGACCCTTACCATCTCCAGTCCAACAGTAACTGGGAAAAAGCAGCCCATCTAGAGCTGACAAAGCAAACAGCATTGAGGGTAACACAGTTAGCTAGTAATAAGCAGAGACAGCTCCTGCAACCATGCTTTAAAGGAATGGGAAGACAATTCAGCCTAACTTCAAGTCTCCAAACCCTTTTTCTTGCAAGCATAAGATTATGACTAAAGGAAATAAATGGCTGGTTTACAAGCCTGCAGGAAACCCACAATAATTCTTTGAAGAACTGTAAACACAGTGCTTTCCTGAATAAAGAAGTTGATTGATAGAGGCAGAATTTTCCGAGGAGCAGCAAGAATTCAAAAGAGGAATTAGCAAGTAGATATGTTAAGACCAACTTCGTATTTCTTAGCTGCGGTGAGGATTTTAGTACGCCACCATCTTACAGCTTTGTGTGCTTCCTTTTTCACAGATTCTTTTTCTTACATTTGAAAGATTCCCGACAGCAATGGAATCTGGATCTTGCTGTTCATCCAGAGCCAGAGACACAGGCGATATTAGTTACAAGTTCTTTCATCTCTTTTCTTACCCTTTTGCTCTGGCCTCCCAATAGAGCTTTTCTCACCTGATATATTCAGAAATTTTACAGACAATCCCCAGAATGCTTCAGTTCTCACGTTTTAACATTAGTATCACCCCATCCCTCCATTTAGACTGGACACATTTCATCCAATTCCTGACTTGTTCCTAGCCCCCAGCTCTCTGGAAAACACTTGGGTCCTTCTCCATCTCAAGAAGGCAGACGGCCTGCTAGAAAGCCAAACTACAGTACACATCTTCAAATCAATGGTATCAGATATGCTGAGTTGATACAAAATCCTACTTTTCTACTATCACTTGTGTGTTCTCCACTGTAAATGCCCTTCCGTGTTGATCTTTGTATCAAATGCCCACTCAACAAACATGAGGATCATTGAGTTGACTGGTGGTCTCAAACATCTGATGATACTTCCAAGATCTGTCCTAAAAAATCAAACCTATATTTGTCAATAAACAGCATAGTCTTGCACACAGAAAGCACAGCTTATAAGGTTCTCTATATGCTGCAGATCAAAACTCCCAGCTCCTCTGGCTCAGTGTTGTTTGTCAGCTCTGCCTTACTGCTATCTGGTGCAAGTATCCCTTCTTGTGGGATCTCGACAGTGCCACACACCACGGTGTTACACAGGGTTTTGCAGAAGTGATTAGATGCCACTCCCTTGACCTCCCAAAACAGCAGGAAGGCAGCCAGAGCTCATCAAAGTGGAGGCCAAGGCTGGCCTCCTTAGGGAGTTGAAAACATCAAGATCACCTATGGGAAATGCTTTGAATGCCTGCATGCTCAGGTTGCATAACACGCTGGGGAGTGCTCTCCTGGAATTGGTTCCCTCCCTCCGAGCACAGGAGAACCACCCCAAGATGTTTGGGTTGAGGGTGGATCTGTCAATTCTTCAGATGCTCATGGAGTCAGTCCTTAAGCCACAGCCCTTTATTTGAAAGGGGAACAGATGGCATACTCAGGAGCTTGTTATTTCATGTTAGTTTTGGTTCTTCATCTAACATTTTTTTATTCCTTCAGGAAGACACCTTCATGGTGCAGAGTATCTTCCCAATGCTTCCAATGGCCTGGAAGGAATTGCAAGTATTTATTAATGGAGAAAAAGGTACTGGCCTAGAAACCCAAACTGACTAAATGTGGTAGTTCCTATTTACTTGCTATGTGTTTACAGCTGTCAGAGGCAAGGAATCCCAACAAAGAAGGTCACTTTCCCACATGAAGTCCTGAGAACAACTACAAAACAAAGCCATCAACTTTCATCTAGTCAGACTCGGTCATATGGAGAGGCAGTTGGAGAGCTGATACACAGCCTTCTTTTTCTCCCAATACAGCTCAACATTGACCCAACGTCCCACCTCATGAGGCCACTTACACCATAAGGGGAGGTAAACTTTAATTTATTGCTGTAGGACACAAATACCACTAAACCCATCAGCAAAACCAAGCACAGGAAACTTCAGCTAAAACAGAGGATGCAACACAAATAATGCCATTTAAAACAAACAAACAAAAACAACAACAACAAAAAACAAATACTTCCAATTCATCCTAAGTAAGAAAGAGTTTTTTTATTCAATGCTATACCATCAGCTGACTTACCCTGATGTCATATTCAGGCAGGTGGAGGTATGAAGCTTTTAATAAAAACAATCGTGTAATTTTCTATAGAAAACACTTTTACATTTCTCACTAGTATAGTGTCCAAAGAACACGTTCAGAAGCCTGATCAATGCTTTAGAAGACTCAGAAGAGTAAGTCCAGCTTTAAAAAGAAAGGTTTATCTGGAAACAGAATACTTCAGAAGTAATGCTTTGAGGACTTTCAAGTGCAGCTCGTTGTCATACATGGGAAAAGTCTTGGATCAATCAAAAACAGTTGAAATTCTGTTATTAGCTGGATCAAAATCAGCTGCCAGAGCTCTAAGGACTTCACTACCCCAAAACATGTTGTCCTCCACTTACAGGAGGGTTGTAAATCACAAAGATGTGATAAATTGCATAAACATGATCAGAAAAAAATGCTTACAGGAACATTTGCTATTTATCTTCTTTAACTGAGGAACAAATTGGTCTCATCTGTGTCATACTAGACTTTCAGAAGCATACCCTAATTTGCTAGGAGCTGCAAGAGCAAAGCAGCCGTTGTGTTTCTTAATTCATCTGTGTCCTTGCCCTTCTCACTTCCAACCCACACAACAACAACAAAAGGGAGCAGAAGAGGATCACAGAGCCCTGGTATAAGGTCCCAAGTAAGCGGTATTGTTGCATCCATTTCCTTTCTAGTTGCCAGTGCACTTATCTGTGCTAAATTATAAGCCAATTTCAAGTCCAAGAAAACTGAGAAACCCAAGCTAAATTGTGAGACAATCTCAGACCCAAGAAAACTGAGAAACCCAAGCACATCTTCAAGTAAGATCACATTAATGACATAGAGGACACTGGTAGAGCTGGAGTCATCCCTATTCTGCTCAGCTGTTTTGTGCTGCTCAGCACCTCATTGTGTAAGAAGCAAACAGGTGACTTCAGTCAGCAGCTGCCATTTCCAAGGGGGCATGTAAAATTTTCTGATTTTCACATTGCTGCAAGCAGTGGTTCTATTCTGAACTTGTATACGCATGAGCTAAGATTTCCTATGTGCCAGAAACACTGCAAGTTGACAGTGCTCAAGAATAAATACTGCTTGTACTCCAGTTTTGTACAGCAGCAGTAAGTGCTTGGAGAATTGCGAATGTCTTTTTCATGGTAGCACTCAAAACTGCCTGAAACACACCAAAGAAGTTAATCTCAGCAATTTAGTTGCCTTTTTTTTTTTTTTTTTTTTTTTAATTGAAATATTGCACAAGGTCAGAGAGGAACTGGAGGAAAAACATGTGCATCCCATTACAGAGAATAACATGCCTGCTCCTTGAGACATTTTTTTTTTTTCCCCCATGGCATTTTCTATTCCATGAGCAGCATTTCTTTCTTGTTGTGACTTTGTCTACCCTGAAAGAGAGACAGCTGGTTTCAGATTATGTTAAGTCCCTCTCTGAAGATAAAGTTCTTTGTAGTTACCCCAAAGCAACCACATCTAGCTTCTGCTAGATGGAACCTGAATGGCTAATTTACGTATTAGACCCAGCACTGTTAAATGAAGAGCCTTAGCCAAACTTGTAGGAGTTCTTTAATATCAGGTATCAGAGGTTTATTCCCACTTCCACAGGAACTGAACAATTCTTAGTATATCATCTGTCAATTGCTGCACCCCGTGGCATGTTGCTACACTTTCATTAACTTGAAGCTGAAGCCAATACTCCAGTTTTTACCACAAACCACTAAGGTTTTTTAAACATAGGACAGAGAAAACCTCTTCTACCAGACCTCACAAGATCTGGACCAGTGAGCAAATCAAAGTTCAAACATCCCCCAACAGCAGCCCTAGCCAAGCCATACAAACCAAGCAGTCTGCAGTGCAGCAATCTTGTTCAAGATGTGCCCAAATTGACCCCTAGGAAACACAGGGAACAAGAGTTTTCTGGCAGGGCTCTTTCCTCAGATGCACTCTTGGTAACCCAGCACTGCTACATACTTACTACAGACTTACAGGAGAGTCAGATGCTCTTAGTCAAGCTGAGCTTTTCAGCGTATTGCCCTGGGTCCTGACTTCCCGAGAACTTTGCCAGCTTATGCCACCTCATTAGAGTACTATCAGGATATTAATTTACCCAGATTGCAAAAGCCCCAGCTCAGTACCTTTGGGACCCCCTTTGCCCAACAAAAGCTACTGGAGACAATGTGAGCCAGCACCTTCTGAAGGACATCTCCTGTTCACGATGAGTACTGCTTGGCCACTAATCTCTTTTTGGTTGTATCCTGTCAGGGCACAGCATGCTTCTGCCAAAGTGTACACTGGCTATTTTTAAGTGCAAATGACTCCCATTTTGAAGCAATCCATGTCTTTCTCCCACCACCATTCTCCTCTGTGTTTCTGGAGTTACAGTTATGGAAGATTACCTTAGATTCGGACATGCTGGAGTTTATATAAAGGAGCATTAATCACATTGTACGATTTCCATGGGCAAAGCCTTCACAGGAGCAGCCAAGGCAAAGCTCCTTCTGAATTTTGTCTGAGGAAGAAACCTGGTGCCAAAGCTAGTCTAAATAAATAGAGCCACACATACAAAAAAAGACCTGCTTCTTTGAATTTAGATGTTTTTGAACAGGGTTGGTATCCTTGCCACTTGCCCTTCTTTCCTTACCACTCCTCTTCCCCTCAAACTCCAGAAAACATCAATTTCACAAGTCACCCTGCTATCAGTTACACCAGACAGAAGACCTCTTCCAGCATACCCCAAAGTCAGCGAGATAAGAATCTGCCCCAGCCTCTGTTGCAGCACAAAGCACAACTAGCATATATTTAGCTTTCGCCTTGAGCGCTGACACTTGCTATTTCTTAACTCGAACAAAGCTATCTAGAGTGACTGCCTGTTTCCAGAAGAGCAGCAATCAGCTGCTTAGATCCTGGTGAGATCTGTGCCTCCAGTCTGAATAGTTCTGGTTATTGGTCAAATATCTCTGTGCCCCAGGAAAGCTGTTCAGCTTGGTTGTCCTCACCTCTCCTCACTTTCAGGACCTGGTAAATGACCAAGTCCTTATGCTGCAGTTTCAGAGAAACTGTCCTAGAATAGCACCATCAGGCTGTATTTCCACAACAACCCAAACCAATCCAGCTGCTGGCCACTACAGTCCTGCTCTGTCCTTGCCTCAGAGTCCCAAACCCCTACGTTGCACTAAGAAAAAACACACCAAGAAAGTTAATATGTTTCTCACCAGATCTGAGCACAAAGACAGCATCCTATGAGGACTGACAAGGCCAGAACCAGCAAATGGGAAGGAAAGGAGAGCTGTGTAGCCAATTAGATCAATCTCAATTATCAAAGTAGCACAGCTTTCACAATTCTTTAATCTCATCTGTTTATGTTTATTATTATTATTATTATTATTATTATCATCATTATCATTATCATTATCATTATCATTACAAGCTCCAGTGTTAGATGTGTTATGAAAAGCAGGAATGGAAAGCCACAGGAGAACCTCTTGATGCAAAGAGTTCCCACTATTCAAGCTAGACAGAGTCCATTAGGAAAGGATGACATTGGACTCCTTGGCTGTCACGTACAGAAGGCCTGTTGGTGACTACAGCAAGAACTGGGTTCAGCCCTAGAAGCTGAAGTGAGGTGGCAAGCAGACCAGAGAAGTCTTGTAGCTGGCAGAGCAGTGGGACAGAAGAGATGAAGCTTGCCCACACAGTAAATCAGGAGCAGAACTGGCCGGCTGTCCTCCCCATTCTTTCAACAACTTTAGCTGTTCAGTCTAGTGCTCTCTAGGCTAAGCATCTGCTGGGGCTTATTTTGGCTCAGCTTCAGGACTGCTGTTTTCCTGGGAAGGTATTTAGCCAAATGAAATAGCAACCTTTTGGCTCCAGAGCTTGTGAGCAGATATTTAAAATATTGTTTTTGTCAAGGACGACTTCTTTTGATGGGCTGCAAAAGAGCCAAATTCAACTTGAGACATTATTACAGTCCCTGGAAGCCCTGGTTCACATTTGATTAAAGGACAGTATATTTCTCCCTAACTGGAGCAGTCTTGGGACCTTTCAAAAGTTCTACCCAAAACCCAGATGATTTCCCCCTGCGGTGACAGCAGCTGGACATAGCACCTAAAACAATTAAGAGCCATGTTGTGTTTGCATAGCATATGTCTTGTAATTTGCCTTCAGCTGACAAAACAAATGCATTGAACAACAATTAAATCACTCAAATCAGTACTGCTATGAACCCATGGTCAGAATTAAGTTTTAGAAAAGGCCTACTGTTGCACAGGAAACATAATTCTAGTTCCTACGCTGTACAAAGATGATAAACACTGAACACTAACTTAAGTAAAATTGGAAGAGCTCTGTTCTGGCATCCACAGGCACCCAGGGGTAACAGGCACACCAAGGGAAAGCTTTGCTAACTTGCCGTGGCCAACCATCAACAGCTCTGCCAGTCTTAACCAACAACGTCCATATTTCTGTGAGCCTACCTGTAAGAAAGTACACGGCTCCCACAGACACGAAGAAGTTTGTTCCATACACACCCTTTTTGTCCAGAGCCCCCAGACTCGCTGTAGATGGTGTATGATGGATCACCTGGCAGCTGTGCTAGCTGAGCAAGTTAGCCTGGGCACGCTACGTAAGAGCTGCCTGAGCACAGAAATTAAGTGGCCCTGCTGAGAAGAGTGTATTAACCCAAAGGGGCTGCTCTGCTGATATGGCCTTAGGGCTTCTTGCACTTCCACTGGATTTGCCATGCATTGGTCTAACCGCATATGTATGTTGGTGTGTTAATTGTTTTTTTCTTCTTGACAGTGATACAGTGATGCTATATTGCCATCAGCTTTCAACATATCAAATATCCTTTCAAAGCTTTCAAATATCCTAACTAAAACTCCCCAAAACTGTGAAAGGGGTTTTAAAATCTGAAGAAGCATGTGAAAGTTTTTGCGTATTGACAAAGCAATAGTTATTTGATACAATGTGCATTATTTTCTTTGCAATGGTGAGAATTAAAAACATAAAAAATCTAAAAGCTAATATTATCACTTACTTTAGCATTCCTGTAACCTTTCAAAAGGAAAAAAAAAATATATAAAGAAAAAAGAAAAGAAGCAAACCCCAGAAACAAAACCAAGCAAATATTGCGAGACTCACAACAAAGCCATGTGTTTGGCCCCACAGGTCTGGTGGCAATACTGTGGCATGGCACCTTAAACAAAAGGAGTTCAGGTCTCAGAACAGCCATGGACAGAACTGCACATGCTTCAGGGGTTTTCATGCCCAGAGGCTGCTACAAGCTACATTAAGGATTCCCTGTCTGCCCCCTAAAGGCACAAGTACACTCAGGCAAACCACTGACTTCCTTATTTCCATCTGTACTGCAAACCCTTTGGAGCCATATATCCTTTTGTGCCTGTGGAGCTCCAGGTGAGTAGATGATCATCCAGATCGCAGACTCAAGAGGCTACTGAACATTTAAGGTCCCACAACCCAAATTCTGTTTGCAAAACAAATCTCTTGCAAAGTCCCTCTAGGCTCATAAGCATAGTTCTGTTTCCAGTAACATGTTTCTATTTAACATGTTTTCTGCATTAAAAATATAATCCTTTGATAACTTTGGGAATATTTGGAAAAGATTAAATATATATATTAAAAAAAATAAATAAATCCAGAAAGTGGTTGGGCATCCCTGGAGTTGATTGTTTATATGAAAAACTATGGAACAAATAAAGGGCCAAAATAGCCATGGCAATAATTCCCAGTGCTCATTCAAATAAATTAAAAGCAGGCCAGGAAGCTGCATCTAAATGTGTTTTCAATTGATCTTTGTTCTTTACTGTGTTTAATGGTCAGCTGTTTAAGAAACCCTCTGGGGGTTGGTTTGAAACTGAGAAACGGCAAACTACCACAGAGAGCGAGATGCTTTTCTTTTCAAGAGACTGAATTTAAACACTGATGAAAGGTTGCAGACTGCCAGTCTCCGAAGTGCTTTAAAGAAGAAATGTTGCAGAGAAGCTTTTTTCACTCCCTTTATTTATCTAGAGTACTCATACATCTCCCAGAACAGAATATCTGAGCTTCTAACAAACTAAAAAAATTATCTCCATAATTCTCCTGCAAGGCAAGGTGGTGCTGTGATCCATATCTTCTGATGCAGACAGACTCCAGGCTACATTCAAATGACCAATATTTCCATCCGTGCCCCTAAGCATAGTTTTTCCTACACGCTAGGTATCTCTGAAGGTGATGTCAGCCAATACAGGACTGTACTGGCTGACAGGGACTGAGTGCAGAGACTGAGGAAAAATCTGACTCAGTTCCACTGAACATAACATATGTCTGACCTCTACTTCTCTGAGAGCTTCTGTTTCCTTGTCCAATGTTCCAGACTTTCATTTGCTGGAGAGATGCTGTACTACCTTCAAAACTAGTCTTTAGCATTACTTCTTATTTTTCTAATCACTCATTCAATTGTTTAAAATATAAGCGAAGGAAACAACAACATTGAAACAAACAAAACCCTTCCTGCAAAAGTAGATAATTAATAGAGATAATACTTTTTTATAATACTTTTTTTTTTTTTTTTGAACTGTATTTTACAGACATTTGAAGCCATAGCAGCAGGCTTGCTCAGAATGAGAAAGAATGCATAAATGAACTGGAATATGGTGATCAGAGTGCAGAAGCAAGAACAGGAAAGCAAGCTGTTAGCACAGCCTCCCACTCTTTCCCAAATATTCAGAACGCAGCTGCCCTCCTGCAGGCCAGCACTAGCTGGCCTAGGGTCTATGCTATCCCAGTACTTTGTCTCATGCTGGAATCTTCTTTTCACAGGTTAGGAATGCGTTCCGACAGTTTGTATGAAGCAGGTCAATTGGATGCTTACGTCAGACATGTAGGCTCTGCAGACTCTCCATACAACCAACACTCAGGAAGACAACTGCCTTCAGAGGGCAACTGAGAGCATCTACGTTAGACTGCAGCAAGGTGCTCAAATCACCTGCTGAGGGTACTTATTTTACCACGGGCTACAGAGTGAATATTTGGAGTCCAAGCTCCAGATATGGGCAGTCATCTAAAAAACAGATAAACTGTGGAAATATTCCATGGTATGCCCCTTGGCCTAAAGTTACCAGAAAAGTATCTCCTAGCAACTTTTTGGCTACCCAATTTTCAAAATGTCATGTGAGATATAAGAGGAATGAATATTAAACAGTACTTCTCAAGGCTGCAAAACCTATATGCTCCTACCATTCAGAGCCCTTGGGAGACACCTTATGAAGAAGTCAAAACAATGCCTTTTTCTGGGTAGGCCTCTCCTACCATTCAAAAATCTTTTGTTTCAGAACTGAAGAAGGGATTTATTTCTCAGATTTGCTAAAAAGGGACAAGCAATTGTAAATGCAAAAGGCTGGTTCTTCAGATAACATGTACTTACTAAATTGGACCATTCTGTTAAGAGGCTCCATAAAATATCCCAAGGCATATACACATGAAATGTATGATCCTGGAAACACATTTTAAAGTGGGGAAATATATTTAGATTTGGTATGGAAAAATTCTACCAACAAAAGGATCTGGGAGAGAAGTTTTACAGCATTTTTTAAGAGAGACAGAATCCACTGCAGATTTGAGAAGGCAGAGAATGAAAAGGACAGATTTCTAGACAGAGCTCGCTAAGGGATGACGGGGCATGGAGAGGGATGTCTCATAAATTCTGCCATTGGCAGAGGGCAGCCTTGCTGGCAGCTCTGGAAACAAATGACCGGGCTGGTATTTCAGTGATGGATCAGCTCTTGTGATTTATTCCAATGAAAAAAAAAATAATAAAAAAAAATATGCAGAGGGATGTAATCCAGAGTATTAAATGGCAAATATTTGAGAGAATTAGAACAGAAAATCCCCAGAACACTTAAAACCCACCCTGGAAATGATGAAGTTTTCAGGTCAAATTACACTGGGTGTACAAAATCAGCTGTGAAGTTGTATCTGCAAACAAAACCTCTCACTTTTCAGAACGGGCCTGGATATCTCACCAGAACAGCCTAATTACTCATGTTCATGTACTCCTCTACCTGCCACAGGAACTCAGGTTGAACAGAGAGGTAGAGGCTTGGGATTCTGCTGGAGTATCGAGCAGCTTGGAATTAGCTCTTCGTGCGGATCAGTCCAACCAGCCCTGTGCAGCTCTCTCAGCCAGTGCTGAATCTTGCTTTCTGATGCAGAAAGGCAGATTAGCAAACAGATTATAGAAGGAGAATTTATATGCCAGTGCTTGGGGCATTTCAGATCCAGACTGATTGGCTGGGACAGCATTTAGCAAAAGCAGCCCTTGCAAATACTGTAGCACAGCCCCAGCTTTCCTGATGAACAGGATTGATATAAAATACAATCATATTTTGCTGCTATATCTGAGGTCTCAGCAGCATGAACTCACCTCATCTAAAGAATTACTTCTGTTTATTATTAGAAAACAGCACAGACAGCTACTTTCCTCCTCCCCCCTAGGCTAGTGGAACGCTTCCTCCCTTTCCAAAGTTCAGTCTCTGGGTCAGGAAATGCACTCTCCAGCTTCCTCTCGAAGCTGTCTCCTCAAAGAGCAAGGGCTTTCCTGTCTTTTCTCTGAAGACTGTCTGTGGGTGTCTTATAAGCAAACTTAGCCAGTCAAATATCATCAGTCAGTATGACAGAAGTGGAAAACTGAGATATAAATGTTAAATGACTTCCCCAAAGTCAGAGGCAGAGATAGGAGCAGAATAACACTATCTAACTGTTATCAAATGCTACATCAGAAGAGCTAAGATACTGCCCAAAGCATGCTTCTGCCACTGCTCCAGCTATATGGACAACTTGCTCTTACCCAAGATGCCAGTGACAGAAACGCAATGGGCCCTCCTGTCTCCCAAGCTCCTATATAGTAACTGTCCCCTAGATTTTACTGCCTCAGCTCCCATTTCTGTATGCAAATGATTATCTTCTCACCTTCTCCCTCATTGCCCCCATGTTTATCATGATGCAACTGCTTTATGCTAAAATAAAAAAAAAAAAAGGAACCAGACAACACTGTCAGACATTAATGGTGTAAAAATCACATCAGAGTTTGCAAACAAAATCCTTGGAGTTCACAAAATAGCAAGATTTTTGCCATTCCATCTCCAGGCAGTCTTCCCTACCCCATGAAATGCAATTCAGATTTTCCAGTCTAGTTATTTCACCTCATATGCAGGTTCCACCTCAAGGCACCAAGGCAGAAGCCGTGCTGAGTGACGCCGTTCGCAGCACCAGTCCCAAGGGCCCGGCTCAGGGCCTATGGGGTCACGTATGATTTTGGTCTGGGCTCCAGTGAACAGAAAGTGGTGACTTTGACCCAAGCTGTAAATGACACCAAGGAAAGGACATGCTTGCTCGTAAGAGAAGCAAAGCTGAGCTGTAAAATTATTTGGTAAAACCAAGAGACTGGAGGGAAGAGATTACATTTTCCCACAAACAGCACACCAATGCATTAACTGTTACAAGTGTGAAAAATGTTTAATATTTGAAATCTGCCTGTACAAGGACTTCCATGCGTATCTGCAATCGGTGACATTACATTTCACTCTATTTGGCTGTCAGTAGGTACACAAGGACACGGCACTGCTCTGTTACAAACATGATCAAGCCAAGCACAGTAGCAGCAAGTTAGCAGCCGAAAGGGCCCTGTGTTGAAGGCTGCCTGCCTCACGCAGGGCGATTACACCACGAGGATGGTAGCGCTGCCACACTTCTGTCCCGCGTTACACAGGAAAAAAAGAAAAGCCAGGAGTCACATCTAGGTTTTCTTTGCTTCTCACTGCAGGGGGTAGGCAAGAGGAATGTAATGTAATATCATGACACGAGTTTGATCTTGCAAAGCAGTGTGTGTAACTGCCTTGAGAGGTCAGTGCGAGCACATTCTTTCTTAGTTTTAAGCCCAAGCAGTAGATAGCATGCCTCTGACCTGAAACCTGACTCTGAGCATGATTTCAGTCAAAAGCAGAAACTAATCACAGTCATAGATCATCCAGATGCTGGAATGTCCTGAAGCAGCTGGAGAGTCTGTGTTTTCACCAAGGGCCCCAAATACCTTTCATTACCATTTATTTCAGTTAAATTGGGGGTTGTACAGCACGTCTCAGGCTTGTACCGCTATGTCATCCATACCTACAGCTCCATGTGCCATTTTTCTGTGAAACACCACAGAAACATTAATTTCACCTCAGTTAATTCTACCTCATGATCCTACCTTAATTTTATAAACTGAAGAAAGAAACTGGCATGGCACAGAAATGTCTACAATAAATATGAGAGGCAAAAGTGCCATGCACAAACTTCTACTCACACAACTCGCTTCAAAGCAGGCCGAGTTAAGTCACTGATTAATCAGAGTTAAGTTTTTACAAAGGTGGTGGTTTGGGTGTCTGTGGATGACAAAACAGCACCTGCCAGCAATGATGGGCACGGCCAGCTGCCAGCAGGGTGCAGGGGTACACCACTGAGCCTCACCTTCCCCAAATGCGAGCTCCTCTTCCCTGCCCCTTGTACACACGCAGAGACGGGCAATCCTTGTCGCACCTCCGAGCTTCCCTCCTGGCACTTCTCCTGCATTCTCAAAAGCAAAGCCTGTGCAGCAGTGCACACAGCAAGGCCTGTTCCTGGTGCCTTTCCTTCAGTGTATCTGAAGCCCTCACGATGGTCTGTACAATGCCTAAAGTAAGACAAATGCCTCACAGATAACTGCTCTGGCAACATCTCTCTTCCTGCAAATGTTTGCAATGTGTCTGTGTAAGCTGGGGTGTCACTACTGACTAGTTCCGATTTTCCTCAACTTGCTGGTATGGCACTTGACCTACAGGGCAATGCCTGCGCTGGGATCCTGCCTTGTTGGCTTCGCCAGCACCATCTGAGCAGCCTTAGAGCCTGCCGTGGGTGTTTGAACACCCCGCAGCCAGAAAAGAGCACCGGTAAGAGGGGATGAAAGACTGCCCTTTTAGGCACCTTGATTTAATTCTTGGAGAATTATACAGTCTTGGCCAGGACATGAAAACAGCCAGGACTCTCCATCTAAGGATATTTCAGAGCATTTGCAAAAGCAGCTAACACAGCTAGGGATAAGTGTAGTGATAAAGTCAACACACATTAGAGTTAACAGTTCAAAATACAGCGCAGTTATTCAAGATACAATATATCTGATGATAAAGTATGAGAACCATTCTCTAAACTATTCAAGGAATACATTTGATTGTGCAAAATTACTTTTAAATCTTTTTTTCTGTTCTTTATTAAGTACTAGGTTTTCTATAACTCCAGAAAAAAAAACAAGGAGGCAGAATCCCTCAAACCAACAAACTCAGCTCCTGTTCTCTGGACCATGGAGTAATTTCTTACATCCCATTTCAGTGCCTTGAAATAGCTCAGAATATTTTATTTTTTGCATTTAACAATTTTTCCTCCATTCAACAAGGCAGCCTGTGGCATGTTTTTCTGATGCAAAAGAGTTGTAAATATGGCAACGAAATAAATGATTTTTTCAAAATTTATCTTTGGCAGTTATTCTGAAATGTCCTCCTCTATATAGAAAAAGAGAGGTTTATAATCATTTACTGGGATTTAGTATCAACTTTTCTCACTCACTTATCAGAAGGTACTCCATTTTCTTGGAATTTTCTGTTACCTCACACTTTCTATAAATAAAGATTTCTCTTGTCCATATACCTGTCTGCCTCTCCTTCATAAACTTTAAACTTTCTTTGTCATTTCTTATTTAATTGCAACCTTTTTAAATAATCCTCCAGTTTTTCACTAACAAAAAAATTTTCATTCTACTTTTCTCCACTTTTTTGCATTTTTATTCAGTTGATTCTTTTATTTTTCTCAGTGTATTTCTGGTACGCCCCCCGCCCCTTCTTTTTTCTTTCATTTCTGGGTTGTTCCTCCAGACACGGAGCATTTACCCTGCATGTCAGAATTTAATGTGCTACAATGTGCCACTTCCTTTTCTCCTGGGTAACAGGCTATCATGTAAAAATAAAATAAAATAATAAATAAGTAATAATAATAAATAAGTAAAACAAAAACAAGTACACACAAACAAACAAACAAAACTTCAAAACCCACTCTATTTTCAGGAAAAGCCTGCTCCAAGTTATTACTGATATCTGAGGGGGTTACTGTACAGCCTCTTCAGGTTGGAAGTTAGGAGAAATTTCTTCTTATAAAGAATGGTTTGGCATTGGAACAGGTTGTTCAGAGAGGTGGTGGAGTCTCTGTCCCTGGGGGTGTTTAAGGAAAGGTTGGACATGGCACTTAGGGACATGGTGTAGTGGGTGACATTGGTGGTTGGGGGACAGTTAAACCAGATGGTCTTAGAGGTCTTTTCCAACCTTATTTTTTGTTTATTATATTTTTGTTTTGTTTTGTTTTAGCTCCCACCATCAGAAGCAAAGGATCTGGTACATACAAGAATAATGAACAGCTAAATAAATGGCATGGGGACACATTTCTGCAATTTAAAAATGTCAACATTTGCCTCAGCCAATTACGTTGTACCTCTGGGGGTTTGCTAGTGCTTGGGTTTCTTTTTTTTTTTTTTTTTTTTTAAATTTCCAGCTACCTCCTTTGTTCAATATATGTCTCTATTTCCCCATCTTCAATGTCTCTAAAACTCTAACGACAAAAGTATCTGTTGCCCTACATATGCCAGCTTGCGTACATTTCTCTCAGTCACTCTTCACTGCCAGTTATTCTGTGAAATTACTTCTATTTTAGCTTGGATTTCTGTATTTCTGCATAGTGACTAACAAGCACACAGCAGTCTCCGGTGTGCTATTTTTGAACACCTGATGATAACTTTCATTATCACTCTAACTTTAGAGAAGGGATATTTTTATATCAGTGTGGTATGCAATTAACAGTACACCTCATTATTTTTTAGTAGTATTTGGGTTTTCACTCTAGCATTACCTCAGTAGTTCCCTGTTCTCTTCTCTGATAATTAAGGCAGTCCTGTAAAATATTATGCAAATGTGGGGAAGGGCTTGAATTCCTCTTGCTAACACAAAGATGAATCAGCTGACCCATTACAGTGGGAATTAGGCTGCTGCCAACAACTACCTTTCATCTACTAGCAATCCCAAAAGCACGGGAAGCAGGTGAGTAAGACTTTCCATGAAGACTAAACAAGAAAACTACTACCTATTTTATTTAGAGAGGCCGCTGCCCATCAGTACTTCCTATACAGAAGGAAGCCTGGACAGATGGTAGAACATTTGGGTCCTGAAAAACACAGATAACCCAGAGACAACACAAGTGGGGCCACTTGACTGTGAGTGAAGGTGAAGAGGGAGCTCTGTGAGCACAGTGAAGGATGGAGACAGACTTGAGATCCCAAGAAGAAAAACTGACTTCCCTCCTTTGACCCCAAAGCGATTTAGAAAATGAGATTTGATATTAATTTTTTCCAAAATAAGAAAGATTGCATGAAATGTATGTCAAGCTCAGTGACAGACTTTTCTCTTGGCAGAAATGACAGAAAGGCTCTCCTAACTTCTTAGACACAACAGAAAATTATTTTTTAATAGCAGAATAAAAGTGCCAGATCTAATCCTATGAAACTAACCAGATAAAACTATGCCCTGAAATGAGAAGTCAAATAAACTGTAAATATTTTATTTTACCTGTAACACAATATTTTTTTTCCTCTGGTGCAAGAGATGCTGCTGCTTCCAGTAATACAAGCAAGATGAGAAGATAGCCGCTGATACAGAAATTATATATCATCTGTGAAAATGCAGCTGACATAACAGCATATGCAATAATCATGACTCAGTCACACATAAGGACTGTGAAATCATACGAAAGCTAGATAGAAGGTTAATTATATTCATTGTCAAAATCAGATGCAGGGAAACCAAGCAAGGAAAAATGGAAAAGCAGAAGGGCCTGTGTTATCACACTGATCCGTTCTCATGTGACAATGTGTCTTCTGTTCTCCTCCAGACAGACTTCATTGTAATGGGGTGGTATACAAACATGTTAATTTTACTGTAATGGGGTGGTATACAAACATCTTAATTGCCTCACAGAGATGGACACACAGTTTGCAACAACTGGCACCACAAATATGCGTCACTGGTAACTGCTCCCCTCAGACTGTAAACTGATCATTTACAGAACGATATTAATTATGAAGGTCTCTATTTTTCACCAGTCACTCAGCAAAGATAAACAGTTTTATAGCTTGGACGCCTTTGCTCCAAGCACTCTCCCACGATCGATTTTCTTACCCTTAGAAAGATTTATACAGGCTTTGTACAAAGCAGGCTCTGCATGACCGCAGATCTTTGACTTTGGAGATAAAGGCTACCCATCCTAACTCACTACATGCACTCTCTGGCATGCTGTCCAGCAGCTTGTTGCCAACATATTAAACGAAGAGTGTCACAGTTGCCAGTTTCAAAGCACAGCTGCAGGTGTGTATTAAGTTGCCCAATTTTAAAGGTGGCAATGTGAAGATATAATGGGCAGATGTTAAAGAACTTGCTTACTTCACATGAACTCTCTGCTGACTATGCAAAATTAAGCACTGAGGCTTAGTTTGATGCAAACAAAATGAGATCAAACAGCTGCTTTCTAACAAGCACACCTCACACATTAAACTGACGCACCAAAGCTCCTGGAGCAGGAAGGTTTTAAAGCCTTATGCAATTTGACCGGGCACACCTATAGGAAGTGAAGGGTGCACAGCGAAAGCCTAACAGGAGATCCAGTTTTCACAGGTGCACACACTAGGGGATGCACTTTTAGAAAAAAAATTAAACTGCTTGTTTTTAGCATTTAGTCTCCTTTGTGGCTTTTACAGGTGTTCCCCGAATTGAGTACACGAGTAGAAAGTGTTTTCTTTTTATTGAGCTGCTCCCGATGTGCTTCAGTAGTCAGGTTGAAGCTGCTTACCACCTGGTGGGATTTGTCCCTCAGCTAATGAAGCCAGCTGGAATCGAGAAGCCCCCTGCTCAAGTAGCTTGTGATGTGGGAAGGTGAAGAGGGAACCCAGCCACGGGGAGCAGAGGTGTGGGAGCCACCTCTGCGCTCTTCTGTCCTGCAGAACAGCGCCCTGGAGATGTTTTGGGTTATTTGAAGCCCCACACGACGGACACAGCAGTGCCAGAGCGCTGATGCAGGTTTTGGCTGGCACAGCTTCACCCCACTGCGCATTTTATTCGGGGCGGGGGGGGGGAGACCGTTGGCTCCTTCGGCGCTCCCAGGAGCACCAACAGCCTCGAGTGAAAGCACTGCTAGAGGCGAAAAGCAAGCGCTGCAGCCACCTGCTGTCCCGTAGCGCTGTCGGAGACTGCGTGGGGTAGGCTCTGAGCGAGGCCGGACAGGGGCTTGCTCAGGGCGGGGACGGGCCGGGACAGGCGGCGCCCCCCGCCCCCCTGCGGCCGCTGCGCGCTGGCGCAGCGCCGCCCGAGTGCCTCAGGCTGACGGACGGGAGTTAAGAGCGGCGCCGCCCAATGAGCGAGCTGAGGGGCAGGGAGGCGGTGCGAGCCACGGCCCAATCAAAGAAGCTGACGGCGCCCAGAGGGCGGGACCGAGGCCATGCTCCATCCGCAGCAGCGTGCTGTGCCCCAACGGGAGCACCACCCACACCCGTCCCCGCTGATTGGCTGCCGGCTGCCAGGCGGCCCTTAGCGCACCCGTTTCCCCAATAGCAACGCGGCGCTGCGTGACAGACACCCCGCTCAGCCAATCGCCATCCCGCCGCCCCTCCTACCCTCTCTCTTTCGCAAAATGGCGGCTCCGGCACCCGCTGCGGCCCCGGCGCCTCCCGCCGCCCCCCCGTCTCCCAGCCCGCCGGCGGCGCCCCCCGCAGCCGCCTCAGCCGCGCCCCCCCCCTCCGCGCCTCCCCCCGCCGCCGCCACCGCCCCCCCGGCCCCGGCCCCGGCCTCAACCCCAACCCCGACCCCGACCCCAACCCCGGCGCCGCCGCCTCAGCCCCAGCCCCAGCCCGCCCCGCCGCTGTCCGCCGCGCTGTCGGGCCCCTTCCCCGGCGGGCGCGTGGTGCGGCTGCACCCGGTGGTGCTCGCCTCCATCGTCGACAGCTTCGAGCGGCGCAACGAGGGCGCGGCGCGGGTCATCGGCACGCTGCTGGGTGAGCGCCGCGGGGACGGGGCGGGACGGGACGGGACGGGACGGGACGGGACGGGGGGGCGGCCGCCGAGCCCCTCAGCCCCGCTAACGGCGCCCTCTCCCCGCAGGCACCGTGGACAAGCACTCGGTGGAGGTGACCAACTGCTTCTCCGTGCCGCACAACGAGTCCGAGGATGAGGTAGGTTGGGACGGGGCTGCCCCCCCTGCGCTCCCCCTCGCCGCAAAGGGGTGACCCGGCCCTGTCCCGCTTTGCAGGTGGCGGTGGATATGGAGTTCGCCAAGAACATGTACGAGCTGCACAAGAAGGTGTCGCCCAGCGAGATCATCCTGGGCTGGTGAGTTCTGAGAGAGTCCCTGCGCTGCTCAAAATACCTCCTCCTCCTCACAGTACGGCCCCTGTTAGCCAGCTGTAAAAGTGCTGTAACTTAGAACAGGACACGCATCTGGAGTCCTGGAGGGTTTGGTTTTGCTTAGGGCTAGAAAATGTATCACAAAAGTGAGCAAGAGAATGCTTGCGTGGATCTGCTATTGCCTAGCCACTTGTAATGCAGCCTGCACTGTGGGAGGTGACTGGTTGGAGTGAAGAACATAAAAGAGCAGCTTCGAGTTTAGCTTCAAAGGCCTCATGAGGAGTCTGATGTCACTCTGAGCACCTGGATGCTGAGAAAAGGTGGCAGGACTTGGTGATGCCAAGCAAGTCCAGTAGGGTGCAATAGGGACAGAATATGTGTGTGCGTGGATAGCTTTGTTAGGCTTTTCGTGTCTTCTCTGATGCTACAAAATAGCTTAATGCTGTTCCTGTGGAGCAAAATCCTGCAAGCACAGAATTCTTACCTTCCTCTGCAACCTCTTAATGGCATGGCAAAGTGCACTTCTAATGACAGGAGTTTTTCTGTGTATGTGGGAGGCTAATTGCAGAGCAGCTGAAGGAGCTAGATGAACAAGTCTTGCCTCCTGAACAGAGATGTGTGATTTGTTTAAGATCTACTTGGGTGGTCCAAATTTGCTTGGCATGCTTCTGTTTCCAAGGAAATAAAGGTTTGGTCCAGGCCATAGTGACCAATAACTGACTGTTCAGTGTCTGATGGCGACTGGACTCTTTGTGGATAGTACTACAACGGCCCTTTGCACATTTTGGGCATGTGTGCACCCAGCCTGAACCCTACAATTCTAGGACAGCTGGCCATAAAGTTACAAATTCCTTAGTTAAAACACTTGTACTTACTATGCTCCGCAGCTCAGTGGTTGGAAATTAGGGTTTTAGGATACAAAGCTGTTAAATACCAAATACTTGGCACTTGAATGTTAGAAGAATGGCTCTTCAATGTTTGCTTTTTTGAAGGTATGCAACAGGTCACGACATCACAGAACACTCTGTCCTGATCCACGAGTATTACAGCCGGGAAGCGCACAATCCAATCCACCTGACTGTGGACACAAGTCTGCAGAATTCACGCATGAGCATTAAAGCCTATGTCAGGTACTCTGGGAAGGGGCTGTCTGAATTACCAAGAAAGACCATATGAGAATAATGAGAAACTTAGTGGGCTGCAGCGTCCTCTATTTTGGACAATACTGTGCAGTAGCTGAACCATAACTGAGCCAGAGATCATAGCTTTCTTTCCACTGAAGTGTCTTGACCAGTGTATATATGTTGAAAGACTTAACCTTCATAAGGTGGTTCTTCATTGTGGGTGGAAAACTGGGTATTAACAGTGTTCTGAACATATTCATGGCACTTCACAGGATTCATATAGCTAGCATTAATGTCATTAACTTCCATCGTACTCTTTGAATGCTAGCCTTTATTCACTGAGCCTTACTGCTCAGCAGTCCAAGTTCTAGTGCAATCAGAATGTGATTGAAAGAACATCTTACTGATCAGTCATTTTCCCCTCACCCCTTCCATTTGCAATTATCAACTGATAATAGAGATTAGATACTATGAAATGAAACTATTGCACCTCACTGTTCTTCCCCGTACTTGTTGAAGAACTCTCCTCCTTCCAAGATAAAACCCCAGCCTTTCTTGTAGCAGAATCATTCTGCTTCCTGCCTGTTCATCTTCAAAAAGAAAGCTGTTCCATCACATCTCCCATACTGAAAGCGTAAACAAACTTTAATACAATACGGAGTTTTGTTCTTGAATTTTTGTCCTATTTTTGTTTGTCCCTTAAATGATTTCTCAAAGAGCATGGAGTATTCCAGGATAGAAAAAATAAGTGCTGTACAAGCCAGAAGAAACTGGCTAAGATAGCACCTAGCGCTTCATGTTGTCATGTCAACAAATGTCAGACCAGCTAGGAATATTCTCAGATAAAAATGAGCAGTTAATAATACGCCTGTATTGATTTTCTGTCCTCACTCATTCTGGGTCTTCGTATTGCTGATTTTAGTGAGAATGAGTAACCAACACTTGCTCAGACGTCAGTGCTAATAGAGATCACTGAGATGGAAGTATATTATTTCCTTTCTTTTATATGTCAATACTGAAAACTTTTTCTTTTCTCCTAGTGCCCCGATGGGAGTCCCTGGTAAAACTATGGGCGTGATGTTCACACCTCTAACAGTGAAGTATGTTTATTATGATACAGAGCGGATAGGAGGTGAATGTTTTCTTCCTATTTTGATTCTAACCATTGTTGTGACACTGTTCAAGTACTTTTCTTTTTTTAATCCTGGTAAAACTGCCATTCTGCAGAGAATTAAACAGTCTTACTTAGCTATCTAAAAATCTGCAACAAGTTAAGGATTTAAGTTGTCCTCAGTGGCGTTCAGTTTTCTTACTGATCCTTCTTTTGCTTCCAGTGGATCTTATCATGAAGACTTGTTTTAGCCCTAATCGAGTGATTGGCTTGTCCAGTGACTTACAACAGGTGGGGTCAGCCTCGGCCAGGATTCAGGATACCCTGACTATGGTGCTGCAGTATGCAGAGGATGTATTGGTAAGGCCAACTATTAATGACCCAGCAGATAAGTTTGATAGACGATTACACATCTGTTTTTTCTTTTTGTATGTTTTCTTTCTGGATCGTAAACTCAAAGGGTTTTACTCACGCTAAGTATGTTTCTTATGTGTAGTCAGGCAAAGTGGCTGCTGACAACACCGTTGGGCGTTTCCTGATGGATCTTATTAACCAGGTGCCAAAGATTTCAGCAGAGGACTTTGAGACAATGCTAAACAGCAACATTAATGTAAGTTTGTTGTCTTATTTTTTCAGTGTATTGCCAATAATTTTGAAAATCTGTCCTACAGACACAGATTTGTCTATGATCAAAACTACTCTTTCATACCAACACGTTCATAGAAAATACAGCCCTTTCTCATCTCTAATTTGATGTTTTAAAAGCTGAAGGTGGATGAAGGAGCTCATTATAATTTAAAGACAACTGCAAATGAGAGAATTAATTTAAAAGCACTTATGAATTATGCAAGTAATCTGAAAGGCAGTGCTGATTGTTTTTTTAGAGTGGCTTGGTAATATGAATTACCAAGCTTAATGCATTATAGATTTCAAGGATAATTGGTGATTTGCCACCTTTCTTTGCCTGAGCTGAAGTTCTTGTCTCATTACATGACACTTAGAGCATGAGCAAGGTTTTAGTGTGCTACCTCATTTCTGTCACAGATTTTTAGAAGGCTAAGTTTCTGAATCTGTTGTTCATCCATAGTCTGCAAGACCAGAAATAATTTTTAATTTTGCTTATACCCTTTGACTTGCCTGGTTAACATGGGTGAACTCAGAGTTAAACTTTCACAAGTAGTGTCTCATGTTCCAGGAATACCAAAACCTCCTTCCTGTGAGGGAAGCATTCCTCAGGGCAGGACACTGAAGACAGCAATAGTTCCAGTAGCTGATTTTACACTGCTTTACAGCTGTTAAAAATTCACATCTCCATAATAGGCTATAATCTTTGTTAATATTTCTGATCATTGCTTTTATTTCCCTTCCTCTCAGGACCTGCTGATGGTAACCTACTTGGCAAACCTCACGCAGTCACAGATTGCTCTCAATGAAAAACTTCTGAGTTTATAAAGAAACTTCTGCCACTCAACCCTTCCTTCAAAAAGCCTCAAGAATGAGCAGATCACCACTTCTGTGGTGGTACAAATTGCCTTGGACCATAACTTAATTACCTAGATGACTTGGTTTATGTCTTTATTTCTACTTCCCTGAAAAAGCCCTAAGAGTGCAGGTAATGAACAGGAACTCATGCAGACTGGATGAGCCCACTGTTTTAAAATGGAATAAGTGAATCTTTTGTCTTCTGGGTTTACTTACTTGTATTACAAAACACAGCTTTATTGTAAGAATTTGAAATAAAAGTTCAATTTTATTGGCAAGAACACCTGTCCAGAAAAAAAAATGTTCTCCTTTTTTTAGTATAATGAATCTCCTTTTGGAGGAAAGAGGGGATAACATGGTATCAGGAATGCAAATTAAAGTGGATGCAAGTCATCTTAAATTCTGCAGCTTTCTTTGTTTTCCCCCTAACTTTTAAAGCACATGGGAAGGCATCTTGCACTGCACAAAATATACTTTTCCAGAGGGACTACAGAACAGTCACTGGCTCATAAATGGTGCTGTATATATGGCCTTCATTGATGGGGTATGAGACACCAGATTCAGTTTACATTGCTCTATTATTTCTATGCACATTTGACCCTTCGGGAAAGGAAATAAAGTATAATGGAATTACACCCTCATAAAGTAGGGCTTCGGAGAATTGAACTAACAACTAAGTTCATATGGCTAGAAAACCTCACAAACCCTTGCTACTGGAATTTCCCTGTTTGCAAAAGAAAAGCACAGCAATATACTTTGGTGAGGGATGTCATCAAATAGGAATTCCCTCTTCCATGACCCTTGTACTGCTGGGTCAGAAACTTCCAATTTCTTCCCTCAAACCTATTTCACCTGGAATTAAGTTTTAGCAGAAGGAAAGCCATTCTGAATTGTAACTTTTTACAATTTCAGCTAATACACAACCTTTGGTAGTCTGTTCAGCTGTACTGCAGTGGATTCACCTAATACAGTAGAAGTACCCCTCTTCTACAACGTACCTGTTCATGCTTATGTACTAATGACTATTTCTGATGCATTTACACCCATCTGTTTTGATAAATGAATTAGAAACATCATAGAGAAAGCTGCAAAGCCAGTGTTCACCTCAAATACCTTTGTGCAAAATTTGCCACATTCATCCAAAAGTGAGAAACCCATTAAAAATCTATAAATTCTGTTCTAGTTGTTCCTATCTGGGGAATTCCCTGAGTGGTTCAGTGCTAAATTCTAATTTCTAATTGGAAGGGCAAGGCACCTGAAAATTGAAAGCACAGCAAAGATTTCACCTCTTCAAAGTGAGCATTAAATGTGTTAAAACTTGCCTCATTTTTACTGGTCTCACTGATGTTTTGTTTCCCCTTCTCTTCTTTAAACTTAATATTCAATCTTTGGCCACTTACACACATTTTTCAGGTCACAGTGTTCTTTTTAAAATAAGCCTTGAAATAGATGGAGGAAAAGAATGAGCAGCAAAGCTGGATAGGTCTTTGATAACTATTGCAATAAGCAGAGGAAAAAGAGCATGTTATTTCTCTGATCTGTCCCTCTGTAGTAAACTCTTGTCATTCTCTGTTAAGAAAATTAACGTGTAAGAAAGATTCGGAGTTGAAAGATTTCAAGTTGAAGAGCTATTCTATTTAGTCAGCAGCTATGTACGAAATGCAAAGTTCTGCGAAGAAAGATCAATTTGTGGTCATTACTTACAGAAAAGGTATTGTGGAATTTGCCACAGTCCTTACAAGTACCTGAAGATGAACGATGATGCGTTACGAGGGATTGAAGCTGTCTCTTCCCGTGTAGAATGATGCACTGCAAAACCGGTGTGTCAGAAGAGCCCATTATCTGTAGGTTCAGCTGTATGCTAGACATCACAGTGACAAATACAAAGAATTGGAGTAGAAAAACAGTTGCCATCTTAAAAATGCTATATTTGATTCCATCCATTCTGTTACTGGCTGAGTGGTGTATTGTAAACCTTGCTTTGCAGAATTTTCAAATTTCAGTGGCCACTCTTGTGAAGGACAATATTGCAAGCACAGTGTAATGCATCATTTTGCTTGATTGTAAAGCCTGTGCTGTGTCATTATTACTTAGGAGGCTGAAGAAAGAGGCATTGCCTTCTCTGAAGTTTGAAAATCTAGGCAAGAAATCCTAAAGGTCTTCTATTGCTCCACTGTAGGGAATCTCGTATCTAAAAACCTGAAATTGCATAAGTAACCTAGTGGAAAAAGCTTGGGAGTCAAGAAACATCAAGGATTTCAAGCTCTAATTTGCTACTATTTGTAAATCACTGAGTCCTTGGATCTACTAGGGGCATTTCTTCCTTTTCTGTTTAGGATGCATTTCTCCAAATAGTTTTGACAAAGCTATTGTTATTATTATTTTTTTTTTAATTTATTGTTAATTATTTGTTAATTGTCTTTTCATTGAGCATGGTAACCTCTGATAACCTGCAGTTTAATTAGCATATAGACATGCTTTTTTTCTGACATTTTCCTAGTATAAGATTGTACTTGGTTGCCTCTTTGAGCAAGCGAATGTAAAATCCACAAGCACATGAAGGTACTCTGTGTAGTTTACCAAAATAAATACTTGCTGGATGAACTTTAATAGAAATGCCTTATTAAAACCACAATATTTCTGAAATGATTACAGTTTCAGCAGTAGAAACAAAAGTTGTATACCACAATGGAAATTGCAGATGCATGATGGTAATTAGCTTCCTTGTTGCTCTGTTGTGCTGCAAGGTTTGCAGATGACAATTAGATGATTCTTCATGAGAAGTTTGTGGATAGGCAGTATGCAACAGTCAGGTTTCCTATGACATCTGTAAAGTACTTAGGACTGATGATGCACAGAACAATTCTAGTAATGGTGACTGTAGGATTAGACTAAGATCTAAAGTAAGTCCTTGCGAACTGCATTGTGTTGGCTAAAAAAAAAAAACAATTACAGTCTGACATCCTAAATTCATGATGTGATGGAAGAAAAAGGCTAATGCCATGCATTTCTCCGAATAGAGAAAGAAGTTTGTGTTGCTAGTTGTATGTTTAACAGCCACTACTTCGTTGTCGCCACCTTCTCTGGTTCCCTGTATCCACTAGCTTTACTTCAGAGGGAGTTTCCTGAATCATGAATTCAGTTCTTTCCTGTTTGGACCAACCACATCTTAAAATCTGTTTTAAATACACCTAAATACCCTTTGTCCTTATTAAATTTCAATTCATGTTCTTCCTGGTATTTATACATCTTGTGTTATAGATAGTCATCATGCAGCAGCCTTCCTTTTGCTACACTAAACATATTAAGCTGCATCTCCTCTCTTCTCCTGCCCTGTTTATGCTTTGTTCACTTAGCTGCCCATTTTAAACTTATTTTCAGTGTTTCTTGTTGGTACAGACCATACCTGTATCAGTGTATAGATCAATGGATATAAGAATATATTAATACTTCCCTGTTAGAAATTCCTTGTTTGCCTCTTGGTGTCTGTCATTTTCAATGGCTGAGCACCACCCTAATCCTTTCACTGCTGTCACTTGCAGTTGAACTCCAAATTACCATAGAAATTACTAATTTAAATGCATGACCTGGCATTACAGCACTTCTTAATTAGCAAATCTAGATGTTATAACGATCCCCATACTTATTCTGGTTTGAATTATTCTCAGTATTGGTGATACTTCAGTTTCATCCGCAGGTACCATTGGCTTGTTCCTAACTTTTAAGAACTTCATCAAGAGAAAACTTGGAATTGATCCCAGACCAACTTAGCAGAATTCAACAAATTCCTTTTTCAACATGGCCTTTGTGCTTACTTTCAAATTCTTCCTCCTTGGTCATGCTAATTTCCATCTTCTCTAGTTTAATTATGGGTTCTTCTTGTCAAGTCCAAGCGGCTTATACTGAGTTCCTCATTCAGAATAAACGTGTCAGCCTGATCCAGCATGTCCAGTGATTCATCTTTAACATGAACATCTTTGTGTTTGGTTGTAAGCCTTGGAAAGTGGAGATAAGAGTAAGTGTTCTACGTTGTTGAAAGTAACAAATAAAACTTGTAATCTGCAATTTGATGTTTAAAAAGTATCCTTGCTGCCAGAATCACAATTTCATTTGCTGATTATTTCAGTATACTGGGATGAAGGTCACTAACTTTGCCATGTCAGCTGAGTCATTTAAGTTTCTTGGCAAAATCCTGCAGTCTGCTGCAAAATGTTGCGAGCCTGTGGATGGATGCCATCTACTTATTAGTAACGAATCTGAAATATGTGGTTTTAATCATGAGGAGTAAAACATCAGTGGTGAAAATTGTTGGACACGCTATTTCAAGTAATCTAGCAGAACAACCTGCTGTTCTCCTTGCATGCTCTGAGTAAGGATGAAGTGTCTATTTTTACTGTGGTTCCACCCAGCAGAACTGCGGACCTTGACGGCAGTTGTAAGGTTTGCATGAAACCCTTATGTTTGGACTAAGTGGGTGGAGTCCTAACATGACTCATTGGGTAGTAACTCTCATTTCAGCAAACCAAACATTTTCTGGAGTGAACTGTACTTGCTCTGCTCCCTGTTCACACAGGAGGTTAACTCAACAGCTAACTTTGACTATCTGCATTTTAATTACTGCAGTCACAAGGTACTGTAAGAGGGAAAATACCTTTAGTACTTAACTTTGACTTGGATCACTGCAGTATCTTGTTGGTTTGTTATACTTTGACCCATGGTTCAAAGCTGACCAGATCTTGTTGCTTACTGTGAACTATAGGAAACTTTCCCCTTTAACTGTACTGACTAAAATATAAGATCAAAAGCAATGCTTTATATTAAGCGTGAAGGACTCCAACCAGGATACACATCACTGAGAAGCAGCAATGCATTTAGTGTCCTATGTTACAGGCAATAAATTACTTGGAGGGGGGGAGCAGGGGGGAGTTTTGTTTTATATGTACTGATAGCATATGGTACAAGTATATAGTTGAGATAAGTTCCTCTGGGCCAGAATTCTGTCCAGTATCATGTCTTTGCAGAAGATGCAAGGATATTACAAAAGAAATGAGCAAGAGTTTGTCTCCCTATTTTACTGACCTTGATTTTTCTAGAACTGGGAGGTTGTATTGACTCTAGGGGGTTTAAGAAGCATTCCTAAATGTACAGCTCCAACTGTGGTAACAAGGCAATGGATTTCCTTGAATATAGAGTGAAGTTAGATGACCACAATGGTCCCATTCCAATGCTTTAAAAGTCATTCCAGATATTCCTGTTAACAAACACACATGCAACACATTGAACATAGATTGGGATTCTTTAGATGTATGCTACTTTTTCTCTCGCTCTTTTCCCACTTGTTTGTAAAAACAGATGGTTCCTTTCTTGAGTAGTTCAAATCCAAACAGTCCACTAAATACAAGAGATAAAGAATCATGTTTTATAAGTGTGTTTGGTTCCTATAGAAACAGGAATTTTAATATATACCTATTCTGAAAGAAATGAGCTTAACAGAGGTAAAGTATACTACACATCTGCTGGAAGCATAAATTGAAAAATGCGGTAAGGATTAAATTCTTAAAGCTGTTCATGATGTGTTCTGGACAAAGAAGATAAAAGCCCAATATTGCTGAAGATAGATCATTTATATTAGATTCTTTATATGTTTTTACGTGCTTTTCACTTGAAGTGGGCAGGCATGGTAAATTATTAGCCACCTATTTTCTGCTGCCTGCACCTAATGCTATTTTACAGACAAAGAGAACAGTGGCTTTACTTGGCATCTAGCATTCGAGTACCACACAAGGTTACAGGATAAGATTGCTTGCATTTTAATGGTCTCTAAACTGCTAACATATGCTAATCATAAAGAGTAGGAAGAAGTTATTTTGAATAATCACAAGTAACCACTGCATAACAGCATGGGTGGATCCTTCATAAACTGTACCTTGCTGCTCAGAATCTCTTACAATTAGCCACAGGGTAAAGACAGGAATATGTGTGTGTAGGGTTTGTGCTAAATATAATATGAATAAGCATTACAATAGACTCAAAAATAAACAGAAAACACTGACTGCACTTCCCACAGCAGTTAGTTGCATACAGGTGACAACAATAGAGATTTCGCCTAGGGAAAGGGGTGTATTAGTCAGGCCAGTCCTACCTTTATGCTTTCTTGGGACCTAGATCTTGAGTAACTCTAAGGAAAGGAGTAACTCCTGCAGGCCTGATGGAGTCCTTGCTGTGCTTTGCCACTGCGTTGTTCTGGGGGTCTAGGTGACTTGGCTGACTGACTGCCAGCTACCGGACGAGCGATTTGAGCTGCACCCTGACGTGTTGCTAGCAAACAGACCTGTTTCAAAGCCACACGCGCTAGGTAGGGTGCGATTTCACAGCACCGGTGCCAAGGGGAAGCCGCTCCGAGGCCGCCCCCCCGGCCTGCCGGGCGGCTGACCGAGGGCTCAGGTGTGGCGGCAGCGCCTCCCTCACGCAGCCCCCCCGCGGCACCGCCGCCCGCCGCTTACCTCCCCGCCGCTCCGAGGGAGGAGGGCGCATACCGCCGCCTCCGGGGACACGGGGCGAGCCTGCACGGACGGGAAAAGGGGTCCTGGGTTGGCAGGGGCGGCACCGCCGCGATCCGCTGGCCCGGGCCGGGGCGCGGCGGCCCTGCCCGCGGGCAGCGGGGCGGGCCCGGTGGCGGGGGCGGGGCGGGCCCCGCCTGGCCCCACAGCCTCCATTTTGCGGGGCGGCTGCGGGACAGAGGCCGGCGGCTCCGCGGCTTCCCTCAGGTGAGGCGGCGGGGGGGGGGATGGGGGCTGCTGACGAGACTCGCGCGTCCCCCGCCTTAAGCAGCCCGGCCTGGCCCCGCCGCCTCCGGGCGGGCTCGGGATCAGCCCCATGGACCCCGGGGAGACCCCACAGCCTCGGGGGCTCGGCAGGGCGAGGAGCCGGCCCGCCCCGCAGCCCCGCTCTCCTCGGGAGGAGCAACCAGAGCGGCTGCTACCTGCGGCCGGTTCCTGCGGCCGTGCCTCGCCTCACCGCACCCAGGTTGCTGCGGACCCCCGGGGGGAGCCCGCAGAGCTCCACGACCACCCTGCCCTGCCCCAGGCGGGCGGCGGCGGCCCCATGGCCCCAAAGGGTGGGGCAGCCCCCAGGGGGTCCTTTAAAGACGCCGGGGGTGGGTTCGGGGCTGATTCGAGCCCCCTGCCCTGCCCTGCCCTGTCCCTGCCCTGTCCCCACCCCGGGCCCTCCTCTGCCCGCCCGGTGTTGCGCAGCCAGCGCCCCCGCCCCGCCCAAACGACCAAAAAAACACCAAAGTTTGGGACGCCGGGGGTCGGCTGGGCCGGCAGCGTGCCGGGAGCCCCGAAAAGCCTGAGGCGGTGCGGCTGGGCGGGCGGTAACGGGCCCGGCCTCAGGTGCTGTGAGGGAGGTGGTGAGCCAGGGGAGCAGCTGCGGTTTGTTATCAAGCTCTTGGTGTTGTGTAAGGGAATTCGTGCCTCTCCTCGGGGATGTGTGTATGAAGGCTGTTCCAGTCAGTACTGCTGGCTGGGCACTGTAAGGTCTTCAGAGACTCGGGTACCTGAGGCGAGTCTCAAAGCCCCGCTTGGCACTGAAGGTACCGCCCGGAACGATCAAGGAAACTGACAAAAATTTTGTCGTCCTCCTGAGTTAAAAACACAAAATAAGAAGTATTGATGGGGTCTGGGTAGAGGGGGATGATTAAACAAAACGCTGTCATTCCCAAAAGAATTTGTGTCACAAATTATCCAAATCCTAGAAAAGGAACCGAAACAGTGACAGTAAGGAAGGTGTTAAGCAGTTTTAGCATGCTCTTTGTCATAGGTGTACACAGGTGGTTAATTTGGGTCCCATTTACATACAAATTAAACTTTTTACAGCTGTCAAAACAGCTGACCTGCAGTCACCAGCTGTTGATTTTGCACTATGAAAAGCAAAGAAAGTAATAACAGGGGAAATGATACTGTGCACACCTTCAAGTTTTACGTGTTATTGTCTTGCTAACAGTGTAACTTTAATTGAATTATATAAAGCTGAAAAACAGAAGTTTTGGGGTTTTATTTTTTAATATTCAGTTTTGCGGGCAGTATTTTCCTCTAAACAAGAGGAGTGGCACTGAAATCCAGAGGAAGTGTTGCTAATCGTCTTGTTCCTGAATAGAGTTACAGTTGGTGTTTAAGTAACAGAAATACCAGAAGAAATGTGTTGTTGAGGGCCAGAATTAAAAGTCAACTCAAATAGCTGTCAGCAGTAAATACTGTATGGGTATTGGTTTAAGGAGCTTCCTCTTAGGAAAACAAATAGCAATTAGTAGTGGTTATGATCAAAGCATAGATCCACAAGTACACCTCATACTGTTCTTCCCCCCCCTTTATTTATTTTAAAAGACCCTCTAAGAGATGATCCTAGTTTATCAGTAGGAGACTGTATAGTTGTACTGTTCTACAAGTTTGTTTTGGCTCTTATTTGAACTAACTTGCTCTACGTTTTAATGTTTTCCACATTAAATCTGAGATATTTCAGGCAATGAGTTCTTCTGCAATTAATGGTACAATGCAGTAGGAATACTGCTTTCATAACCATTTGTTTTGGCCAACAAATAACTAGAAACATAAATAGTCATTAACTGTATTACATGTATAGTTATATATCCAATTTCCTTTGATTTATGCAGCTAAGATACTATCTTATAAACATGCAGGAAGTAACTCCCAGTCCATGATCAGGGAATCTGGCTTGTTAACATTAACAGGATTTTTTCCCCTGCCATTAGTAGTTTGTAGATGTTTAGTAGTGTGGCTAATGACGTCAAAACTCCCTGCCCAACTGGTTGGGGACGTGGTTGATGATCTCTGGCCTGTTCTGCTGCTACTCCACAGGTCCCTCTATTAAAAACGGGACTAAAACAAATAGCTACTACCAGGAAACAGAAATTTCCTACACAAATTAAATAATGCTGAGGGATTACAAATGATGTGTGGTGGAAATCGGGAAGCTGAACTCATACCTGGATGCTTCCTCATCTTGGTGTTTTGAGCATGAGTGCGATAGTATTAAAGTAAGAAACAAAAATAATTCCATCAGCATAAAGTATTTGTAGAGAGGCTAAATTCACTCTTTCTCTTCATAAATTCTAAAATAGCAGCTTAATTTTTAAACAATTTAAAAACAAAACAGATTCCCCCCTTCCCAGCCCAAGCAGTTCTTACACACGTGACGATGTGCACAGGTTACTAAGGAGCTGCTCTGAAGGTGGGTTTCATGCTGGGATCTCCCCCTCCAGCAGGTTCCCCGCCTCTTTCCCTCTTCAGCGACCTTTATGCAAGACAGGAATGTCTCACGGAGGCATTTCTTGGCAGAATAGTCAATGAAACACTAAAAGGCATGCATGCTCAAAACCAGGCACCTTTGCTACTTCTCTTGTCTGACCTTTTCCTCCCATTTTTTGGCATGGCTTATCTGTAAATTTGTATTATGCTAATAGCTTTTTTTTACATCTCTTTTCCAACCTTAATGATTCTAAAACATTTAGATTATAAACCTCCATTCGTAGAGTTTTCTTTCTTAACATTAAGTACTCATTTTAGCTTAAAATTTAGATCTTTGCAAGCCTTTTTCATGGTGCACTGACCAGCATCTGGTGCAGTTTAATTTTAAAGGATGTCCCATGTCATCAACACCAGAAAGTCTGAGTCACTGTGCTTTGCAGGAGTCAGACAAACGTGGAATTTTGAAAGAGACTTAAAGGTCAAAGTAACTGAGTTGTGATTGCTCAACCACCATGGTCCTCCCATGCTTCAGCTTGCCATTAACATGTGCATAGTGAACCTGTCCTGCTGTCATACCTGTAACAGCTAGCATAAATTTTGTGTGTGTTATTTTTAATCACTTTATTTGATCTTTTAAATCATTGGCCTGCATTTAGCAGTGCACACACATCAGAATAGCCAAAAGCAGGAAACAGTTGACCACAAATGATCGAATGATCCTTTTCTCTGGGATAGATAAGGAACTACTCTCCTCACAAGAACTATTCCTGTGAATGGAGGAGTGCAGGCTGACAGGAGAAATGCTTGATGCGTTACAGAATTGAGACCTACTTTAGCCTGACTCTTCTGTCTCTATTCTGGCAGAGGCTCAGCCCCCTTCTGCTGGCACTTAAAGGTCTGAAATCTCTATTTCAGAATTATTTGGGAGTCAGGTCTCTTACCATGTGTCAGTATCTCTCTGACACTAATTAAGGGCAGCAGTTAATTGCAAAGTTGATGATGGTTCTCTTCGAAATCCTGCTTGCTGCTGTCATGTGTATGGAAAAGGGAAAGGTTTTGTGGTTTAGTAGCTGACAAATACTCTTAGCAATACCGAATGCACTGAACACGTTGTTCAAGTGATGTCACGGGTAATTAGCCAGCAAATAGCTACTGCAAACTCATCTACAGTGCCTGACAATTTTTTTTTTTCTTTCCAGAATGTCATACCCAGGCTATCCCCCTTCTGGCTACCCTGGTTTCCCTGGCTATCCTGTAAGTATGGCTGTTAAATGTGCTGCACTCCTAACGCATTTACGTGCTGTCAGTAGCCCTTCTTACCGTGCTATATGTGTGTGTAAATAGCAGCTGTTAGTCCATATAAAGTATTTGCTATAGATGATGGTCTTTGTTGTCATCCACATATCCATCCCTAAGTGAGACTCTACAGTTGTCTCACATGAATTCCAAGAAGAAAGTTTATGACCTATTTTTTTTAATATTGCCTGTTGTTCCAGAAGGGTTTTTGGTCAGTTGGTTGGTTCTGCTTTGGTCTGATGCCCTGGTCTTGTGGGTTGTTTTTTCTCTCTCTCTATAGCTATCTCAGCAAATAATTTTTTGAAGTATCAGTAGTTCTTACATAAATGGAAGGGTCTTTAGGTACAGGATCAGAGGTATTGTCTGAACCAGTCTCTACCAAATAACATGTGTACCCATATCCCAGTATTTACAGAGATGCTGAACAAACTTAAGTGACTATTACATTCAGGAAGAGTAAAGCTGCTGAGCAATCCAAGCTCAAGTATGCAGCTTTCATACAACACCAAGTAAGTATTTTTCTGAGGATACAGGACACCGTAGCTTGACTTTGACCCCCCAATCCTTCAGCCACAGTACTTTGTTCCACCTTCAGCTCATGACTGAACGGACTATATATTCCAACAAAACACAGGAGGCTGGAATGTATCAGGTGTGGCTGATACTGCAGTGTTTTTGATATGCCTGCATCATTTTTCAAAGCTAGATGCACCTCTATGCTTTTGTTAGTACAGTGCTGATAATGTGATTGTGGGAATTTTATATGGTTTTATGCTGTACTGAACTAGACTTAAGGATGGAACTCACTGTATCCTGCTAAAATACTGAAAAGCTCTAAAGCTGTAATTTATCCTGCTTGCCACTTTAACTATATTGTATGATTTATTTATTTTTTATTTTTTTTAAGCTAGCATCTAAAATGTAGCCAACTTTAGTGGATGAATTTAAAAAAAAAAACTTTAAATGCTAGATGAGTCATTCTAGGTTTTCTAGTCTTACTCATGATGCCCAAAGCAATAACCTGTGCAAATAAATCAATATGAAAGATTTCCATCTATAATGGCCATCCCAGCAGGGCTTTTGGGGATCCTTACTTTGGATTTGTGAATTTAAATTCCATTAAAATTTTTTTGTTGAGTCAGGCTGAGAAAGGTTAGACTACTGCTATGGAAGTGGATCTCACTGTACTATGGGCACAGTAATCTGGGGCTAAGAAATGTTGGAGCAACCAAACCTGAGGAAAACATCTGAGGTAGACTTTACTATTTTGCTTTTTATGTGTTTTCTGTATGCAAGAATGGGTGTGTACTGTACATAATGTGTGGCTCACCCTTCTATTGTTTGTGAGTAAGGATCGTTTCTATTAAGTCCATATGGTACATGTTATAAAGCTGATTTTAAATACCTGTTTTTTAAGAGCAAGAGAACCCATCCAGAAGGCCCACACCCAGGCTTAGGGAATGCTGCTGCTCCTAAGAGCTAAATCTAATCACAGCATTATATACGTGGACACTTTGAGAGTTTTTACTCTAGCATCCTGATAACGGGCACACAGAGATCTTTGGGCTTTGTGTTTCAGCCAACAGGGCAGGAGTCTGTCTATCCGCCAGCTGGTCAGTACACCTACCCCGCAGGATACCCCCCCGCAGGAGGAGGGACCTACCCTGCGGCACCACCGAATGCTGGGTATCCAGGGGCAGCGGGGTATCCTGCCCCAGGGGGCTACCCTGGAGCTCCCCAGGCTGGAGGAATGCCATCTTACCCTGGAGGTAAGGTCCTTTGTCACAGCACCACTTGGGAGTTATTTCTGTTGTAACTGTTCTTTGTGCTTGGTAGATGTAGTAATGAAAAGCAGCTTTGTTCAGTGATCAATTTAGGCAGCAGCATTTAGACAGCTAGACAGATTGCTATCTAGCATAAATGCTTGCATGCTGATAGCAGGGCCTTGATACCTTTGGGTTTTAGGCCACTGCACACACACAGAAAAAGAAAATTAATCTCTTGCATAGCTCTGCTCAATAACCTGGCTCGTGTTGTGCCAGAAATCACTTATAAAATTTCTTTTGCTAAAATCTGTGATCTTCTCCCAGCCCCTGCAGGCCCTGGGTTTGGTGTGCCTCCCGCTGGCCCTGCCTTTGGGGGCTATCCCCAGCCTCCTGTCCAAAGCTATGGTGGAGGTGGACCAGCACAAATTCCAGGTACGTGGCTGTTTCCCTGCAATATGTTAAGATACTTCAGGCATCCAAAGTTAAACTAGGACAGTTAGCAACAAAACAGGCCCTTATCTTTGCTACTTTTAGCTACTGAGGTTTGTATGCTGTACGCATCCTACCACCTTTCTTGATGAGACCAGTAAAGAGCCGATGAGAACCATCTGTATACATTACATCCAAAAGGGACGTCTGTCACTGATTAATGATCATGATGTGGTCATTTAGGTGCTTGTTGTTCTTCAGACTGCAAGTATTTGACCAGAACTGTGAAATCCAGAGGCAACATTCACAAAGTACCTAGCTGCTCTGTTAACCTCAAAGAAAGGGATGTGTTTTTCAGAATCCGAGCAGTTCTGTGTTCATGGTGATCATGGGCATTGAGGGGCAAGTGGAAAGGAGAATACACACCATTGCTTAAAAACAGTGCAGTTTTTTTCATACTTTGAGTAGTCAGTTACTATTAAGAACATTTTTATCCTAGAACATGTCAGTTGTGGCTGCAAGAAATTCAGAGCAGCAAAACCTTTCTTTTAAACATTGTTTCACTGTGTCTAATAACTAAGTTGCTGTTAAAAAAAAAAAAAAAAACTGTACATACGTACTATGGATAAAAATAAACTTCTAGCATAATAAATGTAGTTGCAACATTGGTATTCACAGTGCTTTTGATCACGAAATGAGATTCCTTCAGTTCTTTTTGCACCAATGAATTCTCGGTATTTATTGTTAATATGTTAGACATTTTAACAGAGTAATACAACTTTGAAAGACAGCACAGGACATGCATTCTTCATTGGCATGGCCTACATTGGCTTTTGTCAAGAATAGCACTATTTAATAAGGAGAGATCCTTCCAGCTCCCACACCACCAGTAAATTTAGTATTTTTAGAATTCCCTTGCTAGTGTATATACCAGAATGCTTCTGTGATTACTTCTTCCCATTGTTCCCAAGGGCAAGAACTTCAGTTACTGATCATTAAAACTACTGTTCCTTAGCAAACAGGTTTTGTGCAGTGGTAGACCTGTAACTTACCAGGTTTGTAAATGGTTTTATTTTCAGATTAGATAGCATTTACATAATAAGAAATATAACTAATTCGTTTTATCTTGTTCTTTAATTCATTTTCAACAGACTATAGTGGTGGACAAGCACCGTCACCAATGCCTGGTCTGGTATGTGTTGTATCTTCTTCTATAATCAACCTTAAAGTGGCTTCTGTATTTTTTTTTCACCTCTCTCTTCCTGGGGTAGAGCAGTGTCTTTACAATTGGTTGTGTGGCAGGGGGTAGGGAGGAGGACTGAATATGAGCTGGGGATATGTCATAGAGGAAAGGACATGTGATGGCTGAAAATGTATTTTGATGTTAGCATTACACATTGTTCAGTAACAATTGTTCAATAATTGTCCTTGTCCATAATGCAAGGAAGAACTGCTATGAGAGGCAATTTTGAGCAAGGGGAAACTCAAGTAATTAAGTTCTGAAAGCACTGCGTCACTCACTGCAGCATTTGGGTCCTCCATGATGTTATTTTAGAGGGACACTGTGCTAAAGGCAAAAAATAATAATAAAAAAAAATACCAATCTTGGCCACACAGAAAAGTAATTTGTTGCCATTGCTTTCAATAGGATTCAGATTTACGCCTCTGTAATTTGAAAAAAAGAAATGTAAGCATATTTGCATGCAGGCATTTTAATACAGCTTTTCTTAATGAGTTTGATATGAAAGGGTATAAATTAGTTCTATATTCTCAAATGGTTTAAAAGCAGCAAACTGTCCTTTACTGTAAAAGATGTCTTTGCAGATGAAGTTAATGTACAGAGTATTCTGCATCAAGAGCTCCCAGCTACGCTCAGAATATAACCCAAACAAAACCATAACACTGTACGTGTGTATACTCATCAAGTCGATCCTCATCCATGCCACTGTGTAAAGGCATTGGTGGGCCCAAGCTGTTGAACACAATTAAATGCTATCCTGCTTCTGGGTTAGAAAAAATGGTGAACTCATGGAACGAACCATTCTGTGATTTCTCCTGAAGCGCTGACTCCAAAGTTGTGATTTTAACTTTAATGTATATTGTGCAAGACAGCTAGTTAAACACAGCTCTTATTTTCAGCCTGCAGCAACAGTTCAGTATACCCAGGGCACAATTCAAGCTGCTCCAAACTTTGATGCTAACAGGGATGCAGAAATCCTGCGCAAAGCTATGAAGGGGTTTGGTAAGTAAGCAACAGCTACTTAAATTTCTGTTTGGCTAACTTACTAAGACTATTTGGTCCTTTTCTTCAGTTTTTACTGTATTTTTTTTTCTATTTTATTTTCTCTTATTTATTTTCTATTTCATCTTCTCAAAAATCACGCTTCCAAAATGACTTGGTCAATTTAATAGACTAAGATAAATAGGAAATTTGGTAAATTGACCTAATTGATATTCATGCATGTATTAGGTAACTATGCCCAAACTGGCAATAATAAAATGCACAGTGTTGGAAGGATTACCACATGGATTCTATGATTAAGCTCTTACATTGCCTTTCTGTGTTCAAGGAACTGATGAGCAGGCTATCATTGATGTTGTAGCTAACCGCTCCAATGATCAAAGGCAAAGAATCAAGGCAGCCTTCAAGACTATGTATGGCAAGGTATGTTCGCTAGCTCTTTGAATCAGTAAACAAAAAAAAAAACCACAAACTTTCAGCTGCTGCTATAACTGCCTGATTGCATTTTAGTCCTGGGAAGTGGTTTGGGGCACTTTTTAAATGCACCTCTTTCGGTTAACTTTTTGTTGCATACCAGGTGAACAGCTGCTATTTACCAGAGTGGTGTTCTGATATCTGGTAGAAGCGAGGGCACAGGGGAGTCTGGCTAGGACCCTGACTGAACAAGCAGATTCTCTGAGTTTGTTATGATTATTGGATAAGAAAATAATCAAGCATAAACTGTTTATGTATTAGTCTGAAAATAATGAGCTTTTTATGTGCACAAACAAGCTCAAAAATATTTTTTTTCCACTCATAAGAACCAAACTGAGAAATTGGTTGAGAATTGGTGGTGATTCCACACCAAGGGCTTAGCTCGCTAGAGTAATTCAGTGCCATGCCATTATTACACTCATTGTGCTCATTTTAAAGGTGCAGGCCGGTACCTAACTCCTGTTTCCTTTTTTATGATCCATAGAGAAAGGAGTGATGTCTGTGCTTTATAGGGAATGGTAGGGATAACAATGTGCTGTAGCAAACAGGAGCACAAAAAGATCATCAGCTGCTCAAAGTGGATGGTTTGGGATAAGTTTGTGCCACTTGAACAGTGTCACAAAATATTTTCTAGCCCTCATACTATATAATTACTTAATTTTTATATTTATAATTGGACAGGATTTAATTAAAGATCTGAAGTCTGAGTTAAGTGGAAATGTGGAAGAATTGATTCTAGCACTCTTCATGCCTAGCACCTACTATGACGCCTGGAGTTTACATCATGCGATGAAGGTACGGTTCTCATCTGAACAAATAGTTAAAACCATCTTAAAGCACTCATCTAAGAGAACAGAATACCTGATCCCTGCATTGTTGAAAAATGTTGTGGTGGAAAGTAAATGGAGGGACTGGGGATTAAAATTATTTTCTGCTTTATGCCCCAGTGCTGACCAATTTTTGCAGGATTGGCCAATTTGCAGCAGATGTACCACAGGGGATGAAGTGCTGCAGGATGGAATTTTGTTCTCTGACACTCTCTTAGTCATACTTTTTGCTAGAATCTAGTAAGAGCCATGGTGCTTTTAAGCTGTAACCACTGTTTAAATTGAAGTTTACATACCTCTCCTTGCTGGGAACAAGCCACTGGTACAGAAAGATATTTTTGGATTATCTCAGGTTTTTCAACAGGACAAAAATGAAAGAATATTTTCTTAAGGTCAGGTGATGAATGCATTTGTTCAGGTGTTAAGACTGCACTGGAATTTAGATCAGCTACTCGGATTAAACATTTCATTGAGGTAAACTGGTATGTCCAGCTTGCTTGCTTGAGTTACAGCGGCGAGCAAGTGCCTGATTACTGGAAACAAGTCACTTAACCCATGTATGAATGCGGAGCTCTAAAGAATATGGAGCACAAATGAAGATCTAGCTTTACTGGAGGCAAAAAACAATAAACCTTTTTTTTTTTAATTTATATTACAATACTGCTTAGAAGTCTCACATAGATCTACTCCTTGCTTGAAGAGAAATGGGCCATGCCAGTAAGATCTGACTGTACACAGAACCCACAGTTAATTTCTATCCTGAGGAGAGGGAAGCATCTATGAAAAGTTCCTGATAACACTCCATGTTGAGGAAGCAGCCACATTTGGAATGGGGAACACACTTGTACACTGATCAAGATAGGATTTACATGCATACGATAGCCTTTAAAGCAAGAGATAAGGCTCTGCCTTCCTCCGATATGTTCCCACAATAAGGTTGCCAAATAATTTCTTCATTTTCTTCCTAAACCTTTTTCCTGTTATCATTGGCTGATGTCACCATTGTGGGTGTGCAGTTTTGGGGTATTTCTTAAGCTAGTGCAGAATTTAATGTTTTGGAAATTTTCATTCCTTTTTAAATAAGCATACAGTAAACTTGGTGCTTTCACACTACAAGAATACCACTCTTACAATGTAGGTTGTATTGAGTTTTAAAGTAACAGGTGACTGCTTTTCTTCCTCCACAGTAGAACAAAAAGTAGGTGGCGTTTTGCAGTTACACCTTCTTTTCCTCTGCTTACAGGGAGTAGGCACCCAGGAGAGAGTGCTGATTGAGATCCTTTGCACAAGGACAAACCAGGAAATACGAGACATAGTGAACTGCTATAAGTCAGAATTTGGAAGGGATATCGAACAAGACATCAGAGCAGACACTTCTGGACACTTTGAACGATTACTTGTATCTATGTGCCAAGTAAGCTTGAATTTTTCTTGCTTATTTTGTTAAGATATGGGTATACACTCTGTGTATGTTTATAATTGCTCCATAAATGAATTGCCTATGCATGCTTACCTAGAGCTAGGTTTTGTTAGAATTTAGCCCTAGACTACTAATACATTCTCTAATGATAAGGCAAAGCACCTCAGCCCCTCCTCAAGGAAGAGTTGCTTCCTATCTATATGATGATCTGAGTGACTTAATTGAGAACCCTATTTACCTCAGAGAACTTGTGTGTGTTCGTTTTGTTTTTTTTTTGTATTTTGTTTACTGAGCAGATGCAATCAAACTGTAAATAGCACAAGCATTGTTCCACACTGCTGTTAAAGCCAGACACTATTCCTTTTTCTTTTTTTTTTTTTTTTTTTTTTTTGCATAAACAAAATCATTTGGGTAATACTGATACGATAAACTTTATGGTAGGTAAAATATGTGAGAATCCCCCCAAACAAGCCTAGAGGCACTGTAAATCAAAACTTACCTCCCAAGTCACATTGCAGCCCTCCCTTCAGAAAACTAGAATTAGTTATGTGCTGCTGCTGAACTTAGTTGAACATTGAAGGCTGCTTATTTTGTATCATTAATAGGACTCTTTTTTGCGTTGAAGATTAGTAAGTTGCAGTTTAGGAAGAAATACATAGTAAGTGTAACTTCCCAAATTTTTGTGATAAATCTGCCTATTTGCTGTTAGAATTTCTATGACTATCTTGTTTACTTCTACCTTTATAAAAGTTCAGCTATTCACTAGGTATTAGGATTACAAAGGCAAAATCCACAAGAAAGCAAAGCTTGAGAAGCTCATGCTAATTTTTATTTCGATAAATCCAGTACTTTACAGTAACTGACAACCACATAATTTAAATATTAATAGCTACAGACACAACAGTATTTAAGAGCATGTATTTAGCCTACTCAGCCAGTATATTTAGCAGTATCCATCCATGCATTGTGCAGCAAAAAAACAAATCCCAAAGCACATAAAATGTCACGCAAGCCCTACTTGACATATAACAACTATACTAAGTGCTTTTTAGAGACATTCATACTTGAAATTAGCAAATTCTAAATATAATAGAAAGCCTGAGATATTTCAGGTGTGCATATTCAGAAAGATAATTCATTAGTTCATTTGGGAAGATTCTTTGCAACTTGAAGCCTAGAAACAAATCAAGAGAAAACTTACATTATTAAGTAAAACAGAGAATTAATTATAGCTCCTGAAAAAGACTAGACCTATGAGATGGTACATATAGGCAAAATTATGTGCCAGTACATATACAGTATATCTACAGCTTAAACCAAACACTACAGAGAAGAGTTTTGGGCCACTTTTCTATTTTCTGCTTACAAGAATTATTAAACCAAAAAAGTAACCTTAAAGCAATGTATTTCAAACTGGTATTACTCTCCCTACTTCTAGCTTTGGACATATGCGTGCGGGGTCTACACTTCAAGCAATTAAAACATAGCCTTGTCCATGTAACAATGTTCGATATCTGTTATCTTTGCTTTTAGGGGAATCGGGATGAGAATCAAAATGTGGATTATCAAAAAGCTCAAGAAGATGCTCAGCGTCTTTACCAAGCAGGAGAAGGAAGACTTGGGACTGATGAATCATGCTTTAATATGGTTCTGGCAAGCAGAAGTTTTCCCCAATTAAAAGCAACAGTTGAGGCATACTCGAGGGTAGGAGTTCTTCACTGATTTCAAATGAGATTGTACAGCATTTTTTGAATTAAGGTTCCACTTGTTGTTGCATTTCACTATCCACATGTTAATCTCATTTATTTGTAGATCGCTAATCGTGATTTGTTAAGCAGCATCGATCGAGAATTTTCTGGAAATGTGGAACGTGGCTTGAAGGCTATTTGTAAGTAATATGTTCTTCCCTATCCTTATCCCTTGGCAATAAAACCTTCTAAATGTAATTGAAGAAGAACCCAATTCAGCCCTGTCCATATGGCAAATGGATACACAGTCTGAGACTCCACTAATACAAAAGTAACTTCAGTTATTCAAATTACTCACTATGCACTTAGATTGAAGAAAGTAAGCATCTAGCTTGAAAAAGTCTGTAATGAGGAAAGGTTACATAGAAACTACTTGTCACTTTTCTGGAAAGACATGTAACTACACAGAAATGGGCTTAGAGCTGGTGGTTCTGTGTGTCAGCACTCTGCAAAATTATATGAGTACCAATGTAACAGCAGTGGTGCTGGTTGTATGGCACCTCAGCGCAGACAGCTGAACCACCCCCACACAAGTGCAGAACCAACAAGAACCTCCTTTAGGCACAATTCCCTTTCTAGTTCTCTTCTCCACCATCACCTACTCCAAAAAGTTCAGCATTTTCTAAAGCAAATGTCACCAAAATAGAAGAGCTGTTTTGAATTCACTATTCCCTGCTGACTTCTTGTACTAAAGCGCTACAAATTTATCATGATTCGCTGTTAGTGAGAACCAGTATGATTTACTACTAATGAAACAAGTACTCCACACACAAGTCCCACCAATGCTTACCAAAGTGACTGCATTTCTGCAGCCATAACCATTAAAACCTACTGTATTAAACAAAATCTTCTCAGATAATATTCTACTAAAGAGTTCTACAGGAAAAATTAGCCTCTGAAATCATGTAAAATAAAGGCTTTGAGAAGGAACAAACTAATAAACAAAATCAATTCCACAGCTACTTGAGAATGAGAACTTTTTACCTTTGTACTTTTGTTAGTGAGACTCTAGCAATGGACCACAAGTTGAATACCTCATATCCTAGTACCAGCTATCCAAAGAAAAGATCTGTTCATACATGTAGATTTGGTAATTAAGGTTTCAGCCAGCTTTCAAAAGCACTTCTAGGCAAGTTAACTGGTAATAACCATAACTTTTCTTGTGAACGATTAACTGATTTGTTCAGATACAAGATAAACTCAGCTTTATAAAGCAGTTCCTGTAATCTACAGTATTGAATCTTTATTGATATCTACCTCTAGCTGTCTACAGCATAAATTTTGACTTCATCATGCTAGGTATCACCATACAGCATACTATACTAGAACTAATCCTAAAAATATACTTTATTGCAGTGCAATGTGCTTTGAATCGCCCAGCCTTTTTTGCAGAAAGACTTTATTATTCTATGAAAGGAGCTGGCACGGATGATTCCACTCTCATCAGGATTATAGTCACTCGCAGCGAGGTAAGAAACTTTCTCCTCTGTAGACCTCATATGTAGCCAGCCTTCTATGTAGCCCCTCATTCACAACTGTAAAAATCACGTACTGTAATGAAGCTTTTATCTGGTTCAGATGTGGATGAACAAAGCAATTGGTTTTGACGCCAGGTTTCATACAGTAGTTTAATTATCTCTAGCTAAATAGTGATACTACGTCTACCTTCCTAAACGTGGTTGCCCATCTCTGTAGCAGAAAAGCATCTCAACTCCAAAGGTTCAATTGCATGAACTAAGGATACTACAGTCCTAGCAAAGTTAGGTAAGGTTCTCAGGTTGCCCAGGGAGTTGCAGAAGTGTTCAAGGCCAGGCTGGATGGGCCTTTGAGCAACCTGGTCTAGGGGGAGGTGTCCCTGCCCATGGCAGCGGGGTTGGAACCAGATGGACTTTAAGGTCCCTTTCAACCCAAACCTTTCTGTGATTCTCTGAAAGCAAGGAGCAACTGTTAAGACTGCTTTGGGAGCTGCTTATCTGTCTGTAGAGGGAACTGAGGGCTTGTACAATGTGCACAGTTAATCAGTTGCACATTACACCCTTGGCTAGTATTCTATAGTCTGTGAGGGAGATGGGGGTAAGTGTCTAAGAGTTCAGATCATGCACTATATTTAAGCTTTGTGCTTTTTTTTTTTTTCTTTGCAGATTGATCTTGTGCAAATTAAACAGGTGTTCTCACAAATGTATCAGAAGACTTTGGCTTCAATGATATCAAGTGATACAAGTGGTGATTACAGGCGTTTGCTACTGGCAATTGTTGGTCAATAGAAGAGGATTATCTGTTCGTTGGTTTTCATTTTTAAAACAAACTGGAGGACATGTAACATGCTTTATGCAGACACTGACCCATTGTGCGTAAAAGAATAATTTTAAACATTATATAATCAAAGATGCCTTCTTGGTGATTTAATAAGCTTTTTGCACTTACCCTTGCCTTAAATTTACAGCACATAATATTCTTTATTGTATAATAAAAGATATATCTTGTCTATTAGCCTTAAGTCTTAGTTCTTTTGGCCCAGACAAAACCATCTCCCCTCTGCCAACCTCCTGCATAATTAGACTTCCTTGAAAAATCTAAATTTAACTGCTGAACTAACCATGGAATACAAAAAAGCCTGAGGCGATGACGTAAAACATTTTACAAAAACCCAGCCAGGTTCTCTAACAAAAGCCCTCTTTGAAGTCCTTCCATGATAATACTAAAAAATGAGTGCTCAGTTTAAGTCACATTAGACTAACAGTTTAAGTACCTAAGAAGAATTTGACTGTACCCCCTTATTTAAGTTCTTAAGTTAATTATGTTTAGCAGTTAATTATGATTGTTATTAAGGCAGAAAAAAAAATAAAATTAATCTAATTTTGAAGAATCACCTTGTAAAGGAGTGGGTTATACTGTTTTTTCATTGTCCAGCAATTTGCTGTAAGTAGATACTAACACTACAGAACATGTGTAAATTCAAACTGGAAGTGACAGCAACATAGATGATACAATTGACTATGTGGATGGTTTCATAGCATTAAAAAAACAAACAGCTTTGACAGTACATTTGTTTTTTTGAAAGCCACAGCATATCTGTCCCCAGGCAGCCGTGAAGTCCAACAGCTAGCACTGTATTTCCTAACATTTCTAAGCAATGCTTTATCAAGTAAAAATATACACACACACACACACACACACACATATATATAAACTTCACACAAACAGCAAAGCTCTATTTTTGTTGGTTCTCAAACAATTAGCTAGCACAAGTAGGGTTGATTCTAATAGGGGAAACCTTTCACTCATGCACACCAAGTACATAAAGGTTTTTGCAAAACAATGGCAGATACCAAGTCTACTATAAAAAAAAAATTCAAGTATTTCACTTATATAAAATACTCTACAGCTGTGTTCTCTGATATTATACTCAGAAACACAGTCCGATTTAAAATTTCTGAGTCAGATCAAAGCTAAATAATCCAAATGTGAACAACATAGAGAAGCTGATTTGGGAGACTAAAGGACATTTCACTGTGTATTACTTTTGTCATCACTGGTGCAAGTATCCACAGTGAGATACAAGTGTGTATATATATATATATATACACACACAGACATGTTTTATATATATATATATATAATTATATCACAGAATCACAGAATTTCTAGGTTGGAAGAGACCTCAAGGTCATCGAGTCCAACCTCCGACCTAACGCTAACAGCCCTCCACTAAACCATATCCCTAAGCTCTACATCTAAACGTCTTTTGAAGACTTCCAGGGATGGTGACTCCACCACTTCCCTGGGCAGCCTGTTCCAGTGCCTCACAACCCTTTCAGTGAAGAAGTTCTTCCTAACATCTAGCCTAAAACTCCCCTGGCTCAACTTAAACCCATTCCCCCTCGTCCTGTCACCAGGCACGTGGGAGAACAGGCCAACCCCCACCTCGCTACAGCCTCCCTTGAGGTACCTATAAAGAGCGATAAGGTCACCCCTGAGCCTCCTCCAGGCTGAACAAGCCCAGCTCCCTCAGCCGCTCCTCGTAGGACTTGTTCTCCAGACCCCTCACCAGCTTCGTCGCCCTTCTCTGCACCCGCTCAAGCACCTCCATGTCCTTCTTGTAGCGAGGGGCCCAAAACTGAACACAGTACTCGAGGTGCGGCCTCACCAGAGCTGAGTACAGGGGGACGATCACCTCCCTAGCCCTGCTGGTCACGCTGTTCCTAATACAAGCCAGGATGCCATTGGCCTTCTTGGCCACCTGAGCACACTGCTGGCTCATATTCAGCTGACTATCCACCATCACTCCCAGGTCCTTCTCTGCCTGGCAGCTTTCCAACCATTCCTCTCCCAGTCTGTAGCTCTGCTTGGGGTTATTGGGCCCCAGGTGCAGGACCCGGCACTTGGCCTTGTTGAACTTCATGCAGTTGACCTCAGCCCATCGGTGCAGCCTATCCAGATCCTCCTGCAGAGCTTTCCTACCCTCAAGCAGATCGACACACGCACCTAACTTGGTGTCATCTGCGAACTTACTGAGGGTGCACTCGATGCCCTCGTCCAGATCATCGATGAAGATATTAAAGAGATATTAAAAGATATTAAAAGATATTAAAAGATATTAAAATTATATATATAATTATATATATATAAATAATTATATATATAAAAATTATATATATATAATTATATATATATATTATATATATAATACATATATATATTATATATATCTGTTATTATATATATTGACATATATATAATTATATATATATATAAACATATATATGAATTATATATATGTCAATAGGCTTCCAAGCATAGCCAAAACTCTCATGAGCTTTGGTACTTGTTTCTTTAATTATTAAATGCAAAGTTTCTTCACAAGTAAGGAAGTTTGCTCAAGATTAAAGCGTATTAATGCACCTGCATCTTTTCATGCAACTCAAATATCCCCACGCATTTGTCATGCAAAGCAGAATGTTGATTCAATCTAGGTCATACATGCTGTTACTACAAGAAAATGAATAGATGAAGAGACTTCTATGTCCTAATGTCATTCACATGTTTTATGGCAAAAAGTTATTTTCCTTGCATGCTACTAATAAAGAATTATTAAATGGGTAATAAAAATTGAATGAAGCAATGCAAGAGAAGAATGAACAACACTACGAAGAATACTATCTATCCTGCCTCTGAAACAGCCTAATTTTTACATATAACTAACATAATGGTGTTTCAAAATTAAACGTTAGAAAAAAAGAAAGCCATTTATGAGACTATGCCTCTTAAAAACTGTTCAGACTCAAACCAGGATTCTACCTCAAAGAAAAAAGCATCCCCAATCGCAAACACTTGTATTTTTGCTAAAAAGACCAATCTTCTTCACAATTAAGTTTTTCAATTTCACAATTTGGAATTTAATTAGCTTTGAAAGGAAAACTATTATTTAACACTAGGTAATTTCAGATGGTGAGGTTATGTTCACCCTTTAACTAAATGCAAGCAGAGCATGTAAATTAGGCTGATCTTCCCTGTTTGGCTCACCAGGTGGCAGCAAGCTTCTCGACCGTACCAAGTCCTGTTTTAGCATGACCCCAGAACACCACACTCGAACACATTCTGTACTTTCAGGCCTGCTTTTCAGTTTCACTAAAATGCATTCAGATTTCTCAGAGCAGCCGGAACACCTCCCCCAGTCCCCAGCCATCTGTGAATCCTCGTTGCAGGTCGCAGCACTACAGGTGCTGTTGAGATCCAGCAGCTCAGGGCAGGACGTGGCCAGGTCCCTCGGCCCTCCGGGGGTGCCCACTAAGCCCCATGCAGTGGAGCAGGAAAGCAGTGACTGCTCCAGCTCAAGCCAGGAACCAGCCATGCTTTGCTGCTTGCAATCTTCCGCTCACAAAGCTGTCTTCCAAGCGTTCTGCTCTTCCTACCCAAGAACAGGCTACTGACACAGCCTTCCCTCCACTTAAAACACTGAAAGCAGAAAACATACAAAGCAAAACTACTTACGGTTTTCTGGGAGGGAGGATACATTTTTTTTTTTCTCGTCAACAATACAAGAATTAGAGACAGCTGCAGGCTCCACCTTTCAGAAACAGAGTAGCAAAAAATGAGTACTTGCTTCCTAAACAGAGGAAGTCCACAGACACAATCCTGTCACCTGAGGGCTTGCTTAAAGGGCAACATGAAAAGTACACAGCAGAACAGGCTGAAAAAAATTGCCCAGAAATTTTCCTCTACTGCACCTCTGCCTTCATACCTGCCAACAACTACTCATACAACTGATTGTTGTTGGAGAATCAGAGCACTGACTGCTGGACAAGAAGCTGTTCTCTCCATCCATTGCGAGCTCCACACGCAAACTGAATTTGTATTTTCTCTGAGTACACAATTCCAGCTAGTCAGAATAGTAACAGGAACTAAGATCTGAGTATCAGATCATGGATATACTGTCTTGTGAGGCTGAGACGTTCTCATTAGTGGAGGAAGGTACCATCATAATGTTTGCCATCAGTAGTTCGTGTTTGGTCTGCTCTATCACAACATCACACATAGACTGTACAGCTCAGTAGTATGGAGGTTGTTTCATAAAAAAAAAAAAAAAAACTTACCATTTTTTGACTTGATCTTCTGCACGCAAACTTTGAGAATAGTTTCCAATCAGAACACATCTGCAATAAAGTAAAATCAGACATTAAAATCCCACTAGTGTCACATTTTTTTCACCTTCATTCTCATCCTGTTCAGCAGCTTGCCCTACATACTTCAAAGACAATATACCAAGAAGACTAGATCAGATAACTGTGCTGTCAAAACAAACAGCCCTCCCCAAAGCAGTCCCAACACACTTCACTAGTGTCTTGAACACTAGGTCAAAGCAACATACAAGATGTGGCTGTGCTTCACAGCCTCTCTATAAACAACTAACACTGTTCTTACATCTCTGTACAAACTAACAATGGATGTCTGATCTAGCACACAGAAAATGTTCAGGTGCTTAATATATAAGAAAGAACTCAAAAAGAAAAAAAAATCAGGAGTAACACTTTAATTAAATAGCATTTATGGTAAACTAGTTCTTTGCAAGCTAAATCTCACCTCCTAGGCTGTATTTTCAATAGCTTAAGTTTTGAACAGTATTTAATTTCAAAACAATTTTCAGAGTCAGAGTCAGATTAGACCTAAGTATGCCAAATAAAACCAATACACAATGATAAGAGCCGCAGCCCATGCACAAAATTTATTGTGTGCTACTGTTTATAAAATACTTGAATAGTTCAGAACATGCATAAAATTTCCAACTTAGACAGGGGTATGTACAGATCGTACTTCATGGCAAACAAAAAAAAAAAAAAGGGAGATGAACTCTAGTGACATAAGTTTCAAGTTGTGTTCCAGGGGATGAGAAGGACACGTAGCAAATGTCAAAATATGTAACAAAGTACAGTGGCAATCAGTACAGTCCATTATTTGTGAACAAATTAGCACAGGGCTTCAATTTTTATTTTAACCAAGCAGTCCTGTAGATATCAAAATACATGCAGTCTCAAGTTTACACTTTCACTAATGCCTTAGCAGTTGAACAGAGCAATTGCTTACGCGCTGCTTTGCCTAGAACAAAAAGTATGTCCAATACAGTTTCAGTTTCCTTTGCAGCTTAAAAAATAATAAAAAGCTTGCAGCTATTCAGCCCAGTGATTACTAGCTATTTATGCAACTGTAATACTCACAATAAAGTAAAAGTACCCATAACATCTACGTAACCTATAGATGTACATCATAGGTCTATATATTAAATATTTGCAAAATGAAAACATGCATACACAAAATACAATGCCAAGCTTTACAGACTTGATATGAATCAAAATTTACTTAAACAATGTACAAAGTTCAATTAAAAGTACCTTAAAATTAACACTTCCATATTTTTCTTACTTTTAAAATTAGTATATATAATATTTTTTTTAAAATTCAAGATGGGGAAGAGTCTTGAAAAAGCTGGGCAAAAATGTTTCTAAATTAAATATTTTTTAAAATCTGTGTTCAAGTAATAAACATTCCTACATAGAAATCTTCTGATAAGCTGTAACTAAAAAATACAGTGAATACAATATAGAATTAGCAACATCTAAGGAGTAAACCTGAGGTCAGCATTTTACAGAATGACCAACTGAGATTTTTTTGGCATTTTTTTTCTATTTAAAATACAGTTTTTGCAGCCTCAGATATTTTAAGACCTTTCTAATCTATTGTTTTAAAGACATTTCATGAAACCGATGTCCATTAATAAATAGTTAGCTCTTAGGGTTGTATTTGAAAGTCTGATTTAAAAAAACAAACAAACAAACGAGCTACCTCTACTGAAAGAAAATCCCATTTGTAAACTTAAAGTGTTGACAACAATAAGCGTAAGATGCTAGTCTAGATGTGCTTTAGTGATAACAGCCCGATTCTCTCCTCAGATCTCTTCTGAAGATGCAGCAGCCAGCGATGGACTGTGTGTAAATCCACGAAGCATGCTCCCAGGAGGTCGTGTCACCATGCAAAGAGAGGGGCTGTTGTCTCAAAAGCACGATGGTTTTTCTTCAGCGGGATCAAGTTAGATGGTTTTCCACCTCTTACTAAGTGGTCACTTCAGCTGATCCCCCTGGCTATTTCATCTGTTGTCACATCAAAAAGCAGTAATCTAGGAATTCTCAGGCAAGACATAAGTGAGTAAACCAGAAGTTGACGTGGTCACTGTGCATTGTTGTTGCCAGTTCCATTGTTTCCATTGGCATTTGTTGTGTTTATAGTATTAATACCATCTTGTTGAAGAACATCTTTTCTTGGTGGCATTCTCTCATTGATCCTATCCAAACCTTTTGCTTCTTCAAAACTGCAGATTTTATGTTGCGGAGAGAATCCTCGTATTGCTTAACAAAATGCAAATTTGATATGTCAGTAATGGAAAAATAAGTTGAAAGCATATACTTTTTCTAATAAATGATGTTTAAAAACAGGTAAGAAATCAGCCAAAGAAATGTGTGGCTCTGTATCTGTACTAGGTAAAAGCTAATCTGCTCTCTTAATATGTTCAATGGCTATCATTAGGTTTATAACAAAAAGAACAAAGTATGGCAAATATTCTGCAAGTAGGAATCAAGGCGCTTAAGCCCACTTGATTGCTTCTGCATGTCCCTGGTGTGGCCAGCTCTAAGCACCAATTGCTTCTGCTGCCACGTTCATCAGGCTCATCTTTTAACATCCCCGTTGTCTTCAATGGAATGTCAGTAAGATCTAAGCAGCACAGCAAGTGCGGTGGAGGCAAAGCAGCAAAGGGTTACAAAAGTACCAGGAGATTTATGTCCTGCATACACGTTGATGGCCTGATCCTGCAGTTTTCATGCAGGCAAAACTGCGGGATATGGATCACATTCTGTACTAATCGTGTGGATGATGGAAATGGACACAACCACAGTCACTGGGTTAGCACTCCGTTCAAACAATGGAATCGTTTAAATACGTATTTAAAATACGTATAGAAAATAGGCATTATTTTTCTACTGATTATTTTATTGAATGAGGTCTGTAGTCGAATTTAGACCTGAAAATGGTTGACCACATAGTAAGACTGAAGCCTTTGGGATGAAATAATTCTTTGGAGATTTAAGTACAGCTTTCCACTCACAACAACGGAACCTCTTGCACGTGTGTGAGAGGACAGAATATGGCCCTTGTTTATATTTTTGGACATCTGACTTCCTTAATTAAAAAACAAACAATACAGTTATTAAATGGTGCTTTGTGACCAAATCAGAATACACACAAAGGTAGCTCTCCCAATTGCTATGCTGTTTGTCATTCACTTCATTGAATATAGAGCAAGAGGGAATGAAAGGGTCTATGAAGAATCTTCAACAATCTGAATTTGAGTACTTGAATACCAGATAATTTGATGGCATTTTACACAACACTGCTAAAAAAGGATGTATATACGACGGTTTATTTAGCACAGAAGCACTGATAATCCATGGAATTTAATATGCCTTATACTGGCAGGTTAGCCTATATACTGGAAATAAATTTGGTCATCAAATTATGTGCAAAACCCATAGGAAAAAATTTACAGTTGTATGTCTTGCACTACCAGAACAGTTAGAGGAAGTATTTAAAAATTACGTTCAAAGCCATTAAAAATAGATTTTACGAAAAAAAGCATGCATAAACAACCCTCCTTCCACAGGTAACCCACCCCTCCAACAAACCCTTGCAGTTGAATGCAGAAAAAAAAAACACACTAAACACTATCATTTTAACGATTTCAAGACAACACCACATATCACAACATGCTATTATACAAAAACCTACTGCATATTTCGTAAAAACAAACAAAAGACCCCAAACCCCAAGAATATCCCTAAAATATTAAAAGATAATCATTATCCTGAAGCCAGAAATGAATGTTACATGTCAAAGGGATGAATCAATACAGTTGATTCATCTCTGCTTGTGCAAGTTGAAAGTAAAACACACCCACACAGAGTACTTTTGAATTCCCTCCCAGACACCACAGATCTCTGCCAATGGCAAAGACTCTGATCATACCTTTTTCAGCCTCAATTGCCTCTACAGTGGCTGTACAGAAGTGAGCAGATGCATGCAAAATGAATGAGAAAGATGAAGAGTGTAATATCGCATAGCAGAAAAGGCAATGATCAATTTAATATAGTATGCTACGCCAGATTAGATTACAATTGTTTAAAATTATAATTAAAGTTTTGGGGGTTGTTTTTAAGCTTAAAGTGAAATTTCTCCTACATTTTAACTATTACAATTTATCAACTAAAAGTATATCAAGAGAAACACTAATTACTGGAACTTCATTTATGGTTTTAAATGCACATTTCTAAAATATATATATATATATATTTTAAAGGCAGCAACATAAAATTTCAACTAATGTTAAAGTTGTGGTATGGTTAAAAAGAAAATCTATGAGATTACTCTTTCTGACGATTAAAATGTATTACTGAGCTTCAGTAAATTACAAGGAAATATGCAATAAATACAATACTGTCAGTGTTCTAATAACATGTTTTTCTTGTTATGGCTAGCTCCCTGAGGTTAAACTAGTCATTCAATTTCTCGCCATATTTTATGCTTAAATGTGTGTCTCTGAGAACTGAACTGTGAAATTCAAACCATAAAAGACAAATTTAGCAAGTGATATTTACAAAGCCTCATAAATTGTTTACTTGAATCCACAACAAAGTCTAGAGCAGGAAGAGCTCTGGATTTAACAGTCTTGGTGGATGACTTTACGTGGATAGGAATAAAAACCTAGTTTACTATGTTTTTTGAACTAAGTAACCACGACAAATGCTGTAATGTAGTAGGTGTAAGATTTTTCCATTGTTTATTGTTTTAGACCTAAAGTCAAAGCTATAACGTAAGGCTATTAGGATAGCAAAATCATCTTCTATTAGACCAGACAAATAAACCACTTATAACTAATATCTAAATAGTAGCTAAATTTAAATAATGGTAACAACTTTTTACCTCCCCTACTATTTACCATGCCTCTTAATCTCATAAAGTAATATTCTTTAACAAAAAATTGTATACATAGTTGTAAACCTACTTGCGTGGTGCTTGATACAGATTAATAACAACGGATATCATTAAGGAGTATTCAAGCAAGTGTTAGGCAAACTATCTAAATTAAGAAAATTTTAATAAGAAGAAAATTTTAAATTTAGGTTTGTGCTTAGTATGTGCTGAAGAATAGAATTCTTTAAGGTGAATTAAAAGCTTAGTACTTCTCATTTCCTACTGAGCATAAACCAGACACAGCAGATGTATCATCAACTGCCTACACTCTGCCTTAACCTATTATATCAAATTATCATTTCCACTGAGATGCTCTAAAAAATAAAATAAAAAACTTGAATTCCTAATAAAATAATGTGGAATACGTTAAGGGTAATGCAGTGTTTTAATTTTTACATACTGCATATTCCCAGCTGCCAAAAAAAAAAAAAAAAAAAAAATCTTGTGCAAATCTAAACAGGCAAGGGGAATCCCAGAATTATATCAAAAAGCCACTTGAACAGATCACTATTTATGTTTACATTAGTGAAAAAGCTTTCTCAATTTGTAAAAAATAAAGAACTATTTTAGAAAGTTACCAAATACATATTTTTATACTATAACCAATTTGCCATGTAAATATAAAACTACATCAGAAAAAACACCTCTTTCCACCATTTCCTGTTACCCGTGAAGTCTTTGTTTTCAATCTTTTCCTGAAAAGATCACGAATACTAATTTATCTCTGTAAATTATGTAGCTTCATAATACAGATTTTAAAATTTACTCCTAATTCATTCTACTTTTATCACTACCTTATCTCCAAAATATATCTTGGAATATACAATGCACTGAAGAAAAGATAACTTCCACCTTGACATAAAAGAACAAACTGACTGGAAAATACAATCACTTAAAAAACACACTGTAAAGACTCAATTTGGAATATAATTTTGTTGGATTCTCTTTTGCAGGTACCTCTAAATTAAAACGATATCCTTGATAGATCCTCATAAATCTAGAAAAAATACTGCATCATATTAATATATTTTATAAACCTGAACTCTTCATTCTGAAAATTCTCACTTTCCCAGCAAATTTTAAGTATTTCCATTCTCAACTCCAACTCTCGCCCTGTTTTACTTAGGAGACAGATCTGATACAAAAATCAAAAAAAAAAATTCTCATTGTCACTCTGACTAATAGTAACATTAGCAATGACTCTGATCAGAAGTATTTGTGTAATAAAACTGATTTCTGTGGAAGTATTAAAATTTTAAATTTAGGCTTGTGGCATTTTACGTGCTGAATAAGGCTTTTTAGGGTGGTTTTGTTGTTTTAAACAGAGGTTGACTATTTCAGTTAATAGTTCACTAAGCACTGATACTTAAGTGTGGTCATTAACATTTGAGATTCTATAATGTAAGTAATGTAATTAATCAAAACCATAAATCCAGAGTTTATAGAGACATATCAAAGGCTATAATTTCTCAAAGTGTATTTTTATCCTAGTAAAATAAAGCTCTCTAGAAATAATTTTTGATTGTTTTTCAAAAAATATATCCATGTGTTTCTAAAAAAAAAAAACAGATATTGACTCCTTCTATAGGATGTAGTTTTACACTAATTTTCAAAATTGTCTTTGTTTAATGCTTTCACTGCAGCTAGAATTTCTATTTTACCCTCAAAATTCTCTCTTTTGCAGTAAGAATCTGTTCAACCATCTCCCATAAAGCAGTTGTATTAGATTGATTAACATTTTTGGTGCCCTTCTCTGCATCCCATCAATGCCAACAAGCTTCACTCCTTCTATGAGAATGGCCTCTATCTTACCAAAGACAGCAGGCATGGTTGAACAAATTCTTGAAACGGTATTGGCATATGCAAAGATTTAGCACAAAACGCGTTATTGACATTAAGAATTTATTGTGCTTACTGATGCTTCAAAATAAAATACTATTCCAATTCAGATTTTACTACCCCAATAGATGAAGCTGGATCTGAACATAATCCAATTCAGAGCAACTAAGACACCATTAATGCAATACATATGCAATGTTTGCATATATTTTGGCCTGATAAAAAAAAATTCCGCCCAGATCTCTAGAGGAATGTAGACATACACTCCAATTTCTTATGACTTTCTCAGCTTCTTAGAGATTTACTGGGAAACAGCCCACATAGATCTTCATGAATTTTTTCATGAATAAAACAGGATAAGCAAAAAGAGTACGACAATGAATATTATTTATTTTCCCAAATCTAGGGATTTGAGATAAGTTATTGATAGTATATTGATCAACACAGTACAATATACTTCAAGAAGTAATTAAAAATTTGTAATACAAAAATTCTACTATGCTATCAGTGACCATATTTCGCCAAGAATATGAATTCACTGGTATTGTGAAGGCTTACTAAAGTATCAATTAGTGAAGTTCTATTTTATTTTTGGTTTACTTTTAGTTTTGCAGTTGAGCATAGTAAATTTGAAAACTTCTTTTTGAAAAATGAGACAGTAAAATTCATATCGGTAAAAAGAAGTTACTGCAATTTAAGGAGAACTAACAGCATGAGTTATTTTGAACAATCAACATGATTAAACAAATGAGGTATATTAATGTAATGCTTCAAGGAATATTGCCATCAAAAATTCTAGTAAAAAATAAAAAATAATAAAAAAAAAAACAAACACCCACAAAAATCCAAAATGCATTTTGCATACTTTCCAAATGACCCACATTTTCAATAATGGTACAAAGTTTTCTTTTAAAAAAATTTTCTAGTCAGTTTGATCCTCTCTAATATTTGCAATGCAACATGGTTTTAAATCTCTTAAATGAATGAGAGGAGTACAAACTCTTTTAAGCATATAAAGTAACTTATTAAACAATGAAAATTAAAACTAGGACATATGCTTTTGGAAAAGTTGGATGGATTAGGAAACATACATCACTTCTTGTTATAGACATTCACAAAACAATCACATACACACACTGGACATATAAACTTACTTGCAGACATTATATGTCCACTGAGAAATGACTTAAAATGTGACATTCATGTTTCAAAGCTATAAGAGAACAGCTTTGATAGTTTAATAGAAAATGTAGTGAAAGGGTTTAAAAAACAAAAAAATGCTACATAGAAAATTTAAAAGTCTACACGTAAATATCCTAAATCCCAAAATGAGAAAAGCAGCAACTCTTGGAAAAGAGATTGTATAAAAAATGGTATTCAGTTCATCAACATATCACAGTCTTTCAATTGCTATAAAATTAATTGGTCAAATATGACATTTTTATACATTCTATTAAAACCTAAGATTGGCAAATAAAAATATCTTTTGATATATCTTTTGTCATTGAATAATTTATGTTGAGTGCTGCTGATAGGAAGTCCAGTTTCAGATGGATATATTTTAGTTATCCACTGCTGTGAACAGAAACCTGGACTTCATTTTGTAATATATTTGGTACAATCTCACAGTATTCTTCCTAAGCCTAGCTAATTGTTTATGGGCCTTGTGAAAAATATGATCCAATGGTTCAACAAACTAAAAAAAAAGAAAAGCCTTTTACAAAATATTCAATGAGCCAGATTACAGATATATTTTGTATAGAGTTCTTTTTATTTTCATGCAAAAAATATATGCACACTTAATAACACCCTTTTATTTTGATTTATTTACAAGTTTTAAATTCAATCCCTTTATTCTCAACTGATTTTATAACAATTACTGAATACTTTTCAAGTACATTATTGTTCAAAATGCACAGACAATGTGCAGCAGCAAATGCAGCAAACCTCAAAAACAAGGTGCTACAACATTGCTTCTACATCAAGAGACAGACAAGTGTCTGGGATAGTGGTTTAATTTTAACACTTATACAGACATACATCTATACCTAGAGAGAGACAGACAGATCTAAGAAAGCAGCTACATCTGCAGAGGAAGGAAACAGCATGTTACAAGGACAATTCAGGGAGGTCAATTATACATAGAACATTTGACAAACAACATAGAGAACAAACTTTGGCATTAATTACCAGGGTACAAAACGTAGCACATTTCAATCTATCAATGGAGTGTAATATGGAACTCTGCAGCCTGTAGTTGTTTGTTAAGATTAGTATCAGTGAGAATTTGATATTGTCAATGAAAATACTAATACATAATAATAAAATCATTTTAATGGAAAGCAGACAAGTAAGGATGCAAAATTACATTGTAATTCTTGTATCTTTAACAACCAAATACCTTAATACCAGATTTATAAGGTCACTCCACCTGAGACATCTGCATCACCTGAAAAATTGTAAACTACGGAAGCTTGAAGTCTGAAAAATGTGGCCTGACACGGCTGAACTCAATTGCTTTTAGTTTTATACCCTGGTTAAGTATCCATTTCACATTGCCTGATTAACACATAACACTATGCTTATTTCAGCCGCTAAGACAAGAACTGAAAAGCATAAGAAACTCCCTGCATGCATTATGTGTAGTGTTAGCAAAAGAGTGAGATGTGCCCCAGTCCATCTGAGGCACAGCAAGTTGCATAACATCATTACCACTTTGCAGGGTCTGTCGTCCTCCGGCCAACACTCCACTAGGTAACATTCCAGTGGGAGTCAAACCCTTGAGTGTCAGCACACTTTCACTCTCCTCCCTGGTGTAAGAAAAAACAGTACAAAAAACTTAAGTATCTGCTCATGAAACCTGTATTAAAGCAAAATAAGGAACCGGGAAAGGGAGAACCTGTTTTTGCTGTCCTTTATCCATGCCAAGGTTTATGAGAATTCAAATTTAATCAACAACAAATTCAATTTAATCATCAAAAAATATTCCTATGCCATACTATTCTTTCCTGTCTAGGAGTTATAAACACTGATTACTTCTGAAATAACTTAGAAGCAATTATTCACATGCAGGTCCATTAATTTTGAATGCCTCATGAGGTACTGTGCATAACTCAGTGCCATTAAACAACCCACAATTTCACTGAACGGGTCTGTACTTCAGGAGATACCAACTTCAAAAAAAATAATCCCTATCTGAACAATTATAGTCTGTGGAAAGCTATACACACACACACACAATACACGTACTGTAACATACTACTACTATTTTGTGTAAACGTGATCATGAAATCTCTAAGTCTAGATCAGTAGGAGAAAACGGTACTTTTAAAAGCTGGAAACAAACAAACAAGAGAGCCCCAAACCAGCAACTAACCTCCTCCTTCCCCCACCCCAAACAACAACAACAAACAACACAAACAAACAAAGTCCTGAACTTTCAGTTATGACAGAAATTTTCCCAGCAAGCCCAGATTTTCTCCTTCACACCTTTGATTTCAGTATGTTGCCTTTCCAACACTTACAGTTAATGCCTGGGCATGTCTCAAAAATAACTTAAAAATATTTTTTTAAACCAAAAACACCAACATCAATGGGGTGCATTGATATGCAAAATAAGATTCTTATACACAGTGACCTCTTTGAAAAACATTTGGTATCTATTACCGTGGAACAGAGATATATTTTCCTAATATACAGATTAAGAGGGGTTTTAGGAAAGCAGAAACCACCCAAGTACCTGAGAACAGAGAAGACTCTTGCCATCTTGCCAATTGCACGAATTTTGTTTCTGATTATTTCTTTCCGTGCTGCAGCTGTACCTACTTTCAATGGAATAAGAGAGAGTCTCAAGCTCATCGATATTTACAAAGCCACCATTTTACAGCATATCAAATTCAATACAACTGTTTAAATTCAGTATTATTCACAGGAGGCCAGTACCCAAACACTTACAAAACACCACATTATAAAATTCTGGCTTCAGAATACCACCAAAACCATCATCACCCTCCGTGTCCACAAAACACACACAAAAAAAGTTTAGGATGTTCACAATGATTTGCTAAAGCTAGCAAGCATCTAAATTACTGTCATTACAACAGAGTAACTATCATAATTCATCTGCCTAATTTTATGCATGAAATTATTCACTGACATCTGTGTTTATTAAGACATAGCTATGTAGCTCAATACAGAAGCCAGATATTAAAGCCACAAAAAAAAAAAATAGTTGCTAATTCTTACACAGCTGTCCATGAGAAAACAGTTTTTGATTTGCTGGTTTCTAAGTCAACTTCCCAAAACATACACCTGCACGAACTAAAAATCAAAATAAAATGCCAAAGAATTGCAGTGTTACCTCCCTTACCAACTAATTCTATGTTCTATATATCATCTTAGGTTTGCATCACTTGCAGAAATTACAAATACCAAAGATATGGAGTAAATACTGCATATTCCACAGAGCAGAGAAATACCATTTGTGATAGATAAAAGTTAAGACAAAATTCTGAAAGGAGGCTTTGGGTTCGGAACGAAAGCTACCTTTGCCTGCACTGATATTATAAAAACAGAAGTGCCTTTCTTCAACACTGGTTTTTGTTTTGTTCAATGTATAATAGTCAAAGTCATCCTCCTTTCCTTTTGCGGACAGCCCAGGTCCCCTAAAAAAGTATAGGCAGATGAGGAGATATCAAAACAGCACAACAGTCAACCTTGTCAGACCACCACTTCAAGAACGCAAAAGGCCTTCTGTTGAAGAGTGAGTGGACTTCAAATCCTGAACACCAAACCAAATGAAATACAGAAGATTGGGGTAAGCACATTGGGGTAAACAACAACAGCTACAAAAACCCACACGAAAAGGAAAACTTGTAGTAGAGACAAAGAAAAAAAAGGCAGGAAGACAGGAAGAGACAACCTTTGTATGAACATGATGAAAGAATTCTGGGGTAGAACAAATCTCTTAATCCATTTAAATGAAATATAACCAGAAACTGCTGAGTTACATTTTTTTAGACAAAGAACAACTTTAATGAACTGCAGACATCAAACAAAAAAAAAAAAAAAAAGAAAAAAAAGGAGGCCAATGAAAAAAATGAGGATAGACTGAATAAAAAAAAAAAAAAAGCAATGTTTACTAAAAAAAATAACTCAGCTTAAGAGTTACTTTTTAATATTCTATATGTTTTCACTTTCTCTCTCTGAACACTATTAAATAACAGCTTGATGATCTGGAATGAGAAAGCTTTTTCAGAGTTTTTGTCAAAGTTAGTGTCAGATAAGGGACCATACACCTTCCACAGAAGTCACTCAGTTTTCTTCCCACCTACACCTACTTTTTGAAGGCTACACTGCTGCAGAGCCGTAACATCCAGGGTGAGAAGATTACAGGCACTGCTAGGGCCCGTATTTCTACTCTGGTAGGTCACTATGCCATAAAAAGAGAAATGCTGGTTTATGGTATTACAGAGAATGCATTACTCCAGGAGGCAGCATTGCACAACATCTAGCCACTGAATCCTGGTTAGTTCAGAGAACAGTCAAGTAGCATCTGCCTGGAGAATAAAGTCTTGATCTCACCCTAAATTAGAGGGGATCTGACAAAGAACTCTCCCATTGCCCATTCCTAATGCCTGCACAAGAAACAAGTTCTGAAATGCTCATACTATTATGCTCCAAAGAATTAATATAAACTTTCCAAGTACCCCTATAACCAAATGTACTCCCAAATACTAGAAATACTCTCTTGAAGTGGCAAATATATGCAGAGAGCAAACTGACTATTAGGTAAGTAATGGTCTGAAGAATTTGCCTGCACAGAAATATCTACCCTGGGATTTCAGAAAAGCAGGTGATATGCTATGAATTTAAATTAGTAGACAACTTCTGAAGTTTTGCATCAAATCATTTTCAAAATTGCACATACAAAGTATCTTTTCAACATCTCAGTTGAAGGAAACTAAAGTTCTAGACAAGCCAGGTTTTGGAACACTATAAACACATTCCATGCACAATCTTAAAAAATGCTTACAATTAAATTATTAAAAATCAAGACAGACAACTGAATGCTCCCTACACATGCAGGGCCAAAGATAAAGATTTAGAAATAGGTAAGAGAATGAAATTCTACAAAGAAAAAAAAAAAAAAAAAAAGGAAGGAATGGAAGAAAGGAGGAAAAAATTCATGCACAGAAAGACAGATGTCTTGGAATATGACTTCTGATAACAAAATTCACAAACCTTTACAAACATCCCATTAAAACGGGTAATAAAATAAAGTGCTGTATGTCTTTCAACACAAAGATATTCTCTGCATTAATACTTGTACTAGCAGGTTCTATGAAGTCATATTTCAAAACATTCCTACTCTGTCTGGTCTGTACCTTTTTTATTGCCATATATGAGTCGCTCTTCAGATGGAGAGTCCAGAAAAAAAGGAAGTGAACGATGGAGAAAAAGGTGAGTGAGACAAATAAAATAAAGATATTTAACTTGGCAGTGGAAGGAATGGAGAAGAAATGTGAAAAAAAAAAAAAAAAAAGAAAATGGAAAATTGCAACACTTAAAAATGTTTTCTTTGAACAAGAAGTGGAATTGTAGAGTGAGTTTTAAAATTTGATGATAAACAAGTGAAAGCTTGAAAAGTCAACAGTTAAAAAAAAAAATTCATTCACATAAAAAGATAAAGCATAGACAGTACCTAGGTGGCATTAAGACATACGCACCAAGCAAAGAAATTGTTAGAGACAGAAAAATAAAATAATTCAAATTAGGAAACTGCATCTACTGTACTGTATTGTACCGCATTGCCTGTAAGACAGGGCATATGCAATCAACTGATGAGCGTACTTATACTGGACAACCTAAATCCTAGCATCCCAGAACACCACCACACCCTATATACTGCAAATGTTTGGTATAATTGTTTTATGTTCAATTCAGTACGATTACTTGCATCAAAAACAAATTCACTGTTTGCAGGATCACATTTGAAACAATTTCTAATTTTTTATGTAAATGACAGCAAAGTTCAAGTGGCTCATAACCAATGCATTCCTACATAAAACACACAGCTACTTTAGAACACCACAATTCTGCTACTAGATTTTAACATAGTAACTGCTAAACATTAAGAATTGGACCACATCTCTAATATCTTTTACAAATGATCTTTAGTGGTTCTCATAGGCTGCTGAAACTTTCCTTCTTCCTACACTGTCATCAAACCATCCAACAAATTAATTCTCTTATTGGACAGAATGAAGCAAGTCTGAAAAACTTTCAGGTGTGATGTTAAGCACTACTGTAGGAAAAAAAAAGTATGATGCGCTGTCTCAATGCTACATGCCTCTTGATCACCATCTTAATCTCATTGCAAATATCTCCTTAACAATCCACTGTATCATAGTTTACAAGATGTTACCATTTATTACATGAATACTTGTTATACAATGCACACAAAGATCTAACTATCATGCTTGAAGCTCAAACACTAAGATTTAAATGCATTTCATACTTCAAGTCTATAGTCTATATATACTTTGCCACAAGAAATACTGTATCTGTTTTTTGCCTCTATCAACTCTTCACTGAAGAGCAATCATTAAGAAAATTAAGAGCTTATAATAAATTTATTCTAGATAATTAATGTCCAATTTAGATGTTTATTAATTGTATACATCAGACGATGTAGTTCTGCAAAGTAAGTTTAATATGTTTCAAATACTAATGTTTAGTTGTGTTTTCAAATAAAGTGCCAACAAATTCTGGGAATTCTTCACAAAGCTTCAGCTTTCAGTACAGAGTACGTATGATTTTTTGCAAAGGATACAATTACTGCTTCTTGATGACAAACATGAAAAAACAATTCCCTTCCCTTCCCTCCCCCAGAATTCTCATCACCTAAGGAAAAATTTGACAGCAATTTTCTTCAAATTTCAGGTAATCAATTGTACCACTATGCCAATCACTGTTTCACACATGATTTCCATTAAAAAAAAAAAAATAAAAAAAACACACTAAAGTTAATCCCTACCGTCAAATTGATCTTCTCCCTCTGTCATCAGTTCATCATCAGAACAAATGCTCAAAACATTCACCAACATTTCTGTAACTGTATATGAAAAAAAATAATTAACTGCTTGAAGAATTTTAAATATTTCCAAGCATGTAAGATGTAACTCGTCACCAGCAACTGTAGTGAATGAACTTCTCACCTCCTAAACTCTGCTCACTAATTTAGTCTCTAAAATATGTGGTTTTCTTGATGTGCGCTGTCACAGAATTTTAAAAATTCACAAAAAAAAAGCCAGAAATTACACCACCTACCAAAGAACACTGCACAGCCTTCTCTCCTATCTCACAAGGAGTTCACTTAGATAAGAATTCTCTTCTAGTGCATTAGTATTTTTACATCAGGGTAAGTCTTTATTTGAAGTAAATTTTATGCAAAAGTTACTTAAATAGGAAAATATTTGGACAGCTCAAAATTAGGTATAAAAGGTGAAAACTATTCAATTTCTGGCACCTGCAGGCATTTAGTAGAAGCAGTGAAGCAGAAAAATATTATGGCATAAATATGGTGCAAACTCCATGTCTTTTCAAACTCCCCTTAAACATTGACATAAAGGATACACAAACTTGTTTCAAAAATCTTACATTTTCTACCTCCAGGAATCTCCTTATTCTATCACTCAATCTTTCACACATGCATCAGCCTTTTCCTTAAAACAGTCAAGTTTCCCCTTCCTCCTAAAGGGCTTGGTAACTTACTCCAGAAGTTCAATCAGGTGTTTAAAAACCTTGTAATTTCTTGTCTGCATTTATTTGTGACTAATTCATACAGTCCAGGCATTATCTGCTATGCTATTCGTCACCATTCTTGTGAGCTACTCTCTACTTTACTGAAGAAGTACAACAAATAATTCTGATTTTGATCTGTTCAATGTAGACCAAACAATATTGGCACCATATCTTTCATTGAAAGTTGAAGTATGCACATGTCCAAAGGTCATGACAAATTACAAGATCTATTATTCCAGCAGTCTTAGCCATACAGTGGGGCAATGAGGAACTTACTTAATGGTTCTTGGTGTCTCATTACCAGTATTATACAAAAGTAAAATAAACAACATTAACACTTTCAATGGCAAAGGGTTATTTACTGCATCATCGGGTAAGAGAAACAATCTCCTTTCAAACATCAGATCCCTTAGTTTAAAAATCACCAAAAAAAATGTTGAAAGGACTAACCATTATAAAAAATGTCTAAGCTATTTACTTGTATCTGCTCACTAAAGACAACATGAAGACAACATGAACAAGTCTAGAATCCTGGGTCTGTATGACTCTTAAACAGATTATCTCTAGAGTATTTTGCAAAGAAATACAGAGAGCTTTCCAGATCTTTATGAAAAGAGCAGTTCCTGTCATGGAGACATTTTAAATAGACCCAAATAGCCTCTAACCTCATTGCTTTTTAACTGAGGACTACTTGGAGCTCTAGTGTCCTAGATTTAGAGTTATTAACTCTAGAGGGGAAAAAAGTGGACCTGTGCTAAATTATCTTTTATAAGAAAAGATTATAACTGAAAAGAGTTATTTTAATGAAGGTCAATCTGTTATAGCTACCTAATAAAATTAAAATTTTACAGGAACATCTCAACATAGTTTACACCTATAACTATACAAGATGAATTATTATATATAACCTAGCCTTTTGTAGAATATGAACACCTTTCATATTGACTTCAAATGAAGTTCAAAGGTACTTCCTAACAATGCAGGTATATATACACTCAATGGAAATTATAATTTGTATTAACACTTTTCCTTTATTAGATCCAGGTTATCTTGACCGAAACAGCTGAAGAAAACAGCCAAAACTGAAGGACATGTTTTACTTCAGTCTACCTTTTCCCAGACATATTACCTTTATGTCCCAAAAAAACCCCTCATCAGGGTCAGCTTAACAACTTTACCAAATTTTCTTCCTAATCAAGCATCCAGGAAATCTACCTGATAAAGACAAATGCAGATAACCATCTTCACAAAAATAATGAAATTAATCTTTACTTGGTAAATATTAAAACAATCAAAAAACCCAAGCCAAACAAAAACAAAAGGAAACAAATAAACCCTTCACAACAACAAATTGGGAGATACAGAAAAGAAATTAATTTGGTGTGTAACTCTTGCATACCTTTTTCTCCAACAAATGGCAAGGACCATGTAAAAACATCCATAAAATTTGGTAGCCAGTAAGGATGAGGAGAACAATTGAACTGACGAATATTCATCACATTGTTTTCATATTTTAATACAGCAGCTAAAATAAAATTCAGACATTTTGGAAAGACTGTTTAAAACTTGCAAGTATCACAAATGTAAAAACACTTTTATACTACAGACAAAATAAAAGCAGAGATACTCCATTCTCTTTCTTTCACAGTATTTAAATGATAGGTTTCTAGTGGAGAATTTTGGATTTTATTTTACTGTGATTACTGCAGTTTAAAGTACTGTTACTTATCAGTTTAGTCCTGTACTATCCCATTAAAAGTCTACAATGAACAATGATTTCAAGAAGTCCTGAAAAGGATTTTAAATAAAATCCTAACTCAGAACAGCAGCATGTCCAGTTTCAGGTTTTACTCTTGGCATGTGTCTTCCCGCACTGGAACATGAAGTCTCAGAATGCAAGCTTACAGAGTGGAATAAAGCCAGGGAAATCTAAAAAAAAAATCAGGGAGAAAGTGCAGATAAAAAAAAAACAAAAAAAAAAAAAAAAAAAAAAAAAAGCATTCCAAGGCTAAATAAGCCTTGATTGCACTTTTCCATACTTAAGCTTGCACTACACTGGGAATAGCTGAGGGGGAAAAGATTCTTAAAAAGTGATATCCACGAAGATGGTGGAAAAACATTAAAAAACAAACAAACAAACAAACCAAAAAAACAGTTGAAGCTCCTTTACTTCCAAGTGCAAGTAACAGCAGCTCATCTTTCCCTCTATGCAGTTAATCACCCTACATAAATGGTATGGGTTGGGTGAGTGAGGGTTCTTTGGAGGTGGGTGGGAAAAAATTCAATGTATTGTATAGTACATCATATTCAATAATATTCATTCACAGTTAAGCTCTCTGTAATTCTGACTTTTATGTCTTTCTCTTCACTATTAAGCATGTCTCCTGTGCAACTTTATACTGCATCTCTAACAGAGTATGGACAAAAATTGTTTGACACCTTCCTAATAACATTTCCAAAGGTGATCAGTATTTAGATCAATATTTGCTGTTCCCTGATCTCCCAAACACAGCCACTGTTGTCCTGTAAGATCACAGAACATGTATCTCCCATGTCTCATTTTCTTCCCTGTGACTACCTACTTATAAGCACATGGGTTTTGTCCATTTCTGTCTCTTACCTCAACAAGGTACCTAGCACAATTGACTGTCCTGGATTTCATCCACATGTAATTTCTTCTGTCCATAATTAAAGACTCTCAGATGCCATGATACACAACATGAACTACCTCATGCACGTGCTACTTACCAATGCCTTCTCCCTTCCTTACTTTAGTTCACAAACTAAAGACAACCAGAGGAGTGAAAACTCACAGCACTGCAAAGCCTTGCCTGACTGGAAAACACCAGGTGATGCGTTTTTAAGTATTAAATAGCAACAATTTTTACAACAGAAACTTCTGCCCACATGTCAGCTCCAAGGTACTCTTACATGAGACTGTATTTTATGTCATGTGTGTTACTTCACAACACAATTTTAATTCAGGATTTTTTGGTCCTTTAATTTCTTAACTGGCAGAAAAATGTTGACATTAGATGACTTATGTAGTAAGACATTTATTTTAACAACACATTTTAATTTGAGCATTGCATACAGATATTAATTACAAGTTCTTACCTTTATTATTGTAGACATCAAGGTAATTAGGTGCTGAAAAAATTGTTATTAATGATGGGAACCCTGTAGTTTGACTTTTCCTGTACATTCTATAACTGTAAAACCAAACAGATTATTTTACACCTTACAGCAATAAGCAATTATTTTTATATTTTGCACTGTGAATAATTTCTTGAAGGAATGTACTTACCCTGCATCTTGTGCTTCGTGTGCTCTAATGATTGACAACAAATTATTATTTTGCAAAAATTCACAAACTGCTGGATAGCTGTGAAATGAAAACAATCGTGAGTAAAATAAACCCTCTATCAAATACGCAGGAAGACTTAGCATGAACATATTAAATAGATCCTTGCATACTCTCACCTATAAAAGTATGAGCATCCTCTTACTGTATTGTGACTGAAGTGCTCTGGTGAACTTTCATTTCCAAAATCTTCTGAAGGATCTGACCACAGTAAGTCACACATTGGTCCAAATGCTGGAGGCTCTTTGAATCTATCTAACTGTTTGAGAAAAAGCAAGAGCATAAAGATTCTTTAAATATTAAATCTGTAAGTTTTACACATTTGTTAGACTACATATCCATCAATACCAAGCATTTACAGAATAAAACCCAACCATATCAAAGAGAAATAGGTTCTGTATATTTTTTCCTCTCCTCGTCATGAAATAAGGCAGAGGCATGCCAAAAGAACCAAACCTGTTAAGAGCAATAGGATTTATTAGTTGTAAGGAGAAAAGAGAGAAATTCCAGACTGATGGATATGTGTAATATAAAGTCAAGTTACAGACAAGGAACTAGATGGTCCTTTTTCATGCACATGCCGTATCTACCAATCTGGAGACACTACCAGGAATTAGCAAAGAGAAACAGTACAGAAAACAAGAATGGCAAAAGAAAAGCATGAATAATTAGCACTGACTAGAATGAAGTAAATATATACAAAAAACTCAAACCCAAACCAAACCCCTGAAACAGCCATCTCCATAAGGGATTGTTCAACAATGTAATGAAGAGATGACTAACATAGCCATCTTAGACTTCTTTCATACAGGCTTTATTTCTCAAATATAGCCCTGCTGTAATGGGCTATAAGCATTTTGGGAGAGACTTAGTTTGTTTGCTTTTCTTTCCTTTAGCTGCTTTTTTTTTTTTTTTTTTTTCTTAAAGATTTCCACTTGGAAATGCTTGCTCTAGCAGCCTGTAACATCACTAGTAACCACAGTGAAAAGAGCCAGAGGTAAGGAGGACAGCACATTTGTTAACATAAAAGGAAAATACCCTGTTTAAGTACCATTCAATCAATCTTTGACATCCGAGAAATGAGATTTCCCAGTTTCAATGTAAAGCTTATTTGATCTTTATGTAGCTGGAGTTTGTTCACAAGATGATTTTATCCAAGAAATGTAGGAACGGTTCTTTGATGGACAGTGCATTTATCTCACTTTACCTCCCATACCAAAGAAGATGACTTTGATGGTACTAGAGAACACTTAACTCTTCATGACAGGTTCGAAGGGAGGTTTGGTGAGCACCTGGTGAATTTGAGTCTAACGGTCCATAGGAATCCATTCAAATATGGAACCAGCAGTAGTGCCAAGCTCTCTCATGCCCTGGAAAATCAGAGCTCCCGAGGCTGCCACCTGTAACATAAGTGGAAAGGTCCAGATCTTTACAAATTCCTGCCAGATAATGGCAAGGCAGGTATTAACTGAAGTTGTTGTTGGAATTTATTCAATATTAAAAGTCCAGTGGTTTAACATTTCGCACACTGGATGATAAACCCGGCATGGAATACTCCTTCCAGATTGAAGAAATCAGTCCATCAACTTCTGCAAGTACCTGAATTTCTGTAGATTAAACCATCAAGTTTCTAAACCTCCAGCAATAAATTTGTGTCTAGAAGCTAACAGAAGCATTTAAATAAGGAAGATTCAATTCTGTGCTTAGTGATGTTTCCTGCAACGTAGAAGGCTGAAAGTCTAGAAAACATTTCTAACAAATTTCCTCGAGTTTTTCTTCAAGGATTTTCCTTACGACTTTGGCCAAATGGATAGAGGAAGACATTATAAATAAAAAGTTTTCACTGCTGCAAGCAACACACCTCTCCCAAGCTACTTAGCATTTGAAACAATAATGTAGACGTTTCTTGAAGTAAGGAGGTCAGCTTGTAAAAAATAAATATACTTGCATACATATCAAATCAGCATCTCCTTCACTAGACCATCTAAAAACTGGCATATTTCCCAAGACATTTCAAAATTTAAGGAAATGTCACTTCTATTCAACCCAGATTGCATACATCAAATCAGAATAATCAGGTTAAGGTTTCTCTAAGTGTGGACAGCAGTAAAGTTAATGAAGAACAAGTCAATTCAAAACACTTGTTAATGATTACCTATTTCTGAGTATGTTGTGACTACAGCAAAGCAGAATCTCAATATAAATTAGCTTAACATATTTCTAAGCAAGATTAAGGTAACTGAGAATGACACAATTTTATTCAAGAATAACAATCGCTGTATCTGGTGTTAAAACAGAAATGGGTAGCATTTTTTAATGCACACTGTAAAATAATTAAGTCTAAATTAATTTACTAGGACTATGAAGTCAAGGCTACTATACTGAAGTGCACCATACCTCCACATGAATGCTCAAATTAAGGAATAGCAAAACCTTGGAGATATATTAAGGAATAGAAAATTAAAAATACTTTAATTTTGAAGCAGAAGACCTTCAGAGAAGTTTCATATACTTGAAGATACAGACAGGTTTTAATTAACCTAATTTTCCTGATAACTATCACATATTAAAAGCCCTAAAAATCATGTGAAGGCCAGTAAAGAGTGGCAGACAGACATTACTAAAGAAAAGAAAATTTCAGAATACCACAGAAAAGAAGTAAGGGATTATAAAGAGATTCCTAGGAGTGCACCCATAAATTTCAAGGCTCTTTACTGATCAAGCCTTACTGCCACTACAAGAACTAAACAAAACAATTACCATCATCTTGTCATTCAAAGGGAAAAAATAAAATAAAATCTCTTTGCCTCTCTTCTTTAAGAGACCCGATAACCTTATCTAGACATTTTCGTATCAATCATTAGTCTTAGAGTCAAGATCCATGGAACTCTGTTTCAGCAGTAGTCTTGGCAGTGTAAATGAAATCAACTAAACAGAATCTCTACATTGACGGTCACGCATCTGAAAGAGACACTACCAACACAAACATAACATTTGTGTAAATGAACTTCAGAGGATAAAAATCAGATTACTTCACGTTTCACAAACCTGTAGTTTCTTGGAAATAAGAAGCACTTGCAGCAATCTTGCTGGTTAGGCTTTACTGTCATATCTACTATGACAGCTGTCCTCTACTATAAATAAGAGTACGCCAGCAAAAACAATAATTTCATTCATGTAGTTTTATCACCTTGTTGAATGTCAATACTGACATAAGACTTCATTCAGAAAAAAAAAGCATCTATACAGATTTTTATTTTTTTTGAGTTGACTCCTATGCTGCTTAAAGCTGATTTCCATTCTTATGCCAGATGATGAAGTCTATATGTGTTTGCAGAGGAGATCTGTCCTTTTTAAGAACTTCTGCTAATAAACCAGAAGGCTTACAATAGTATACAATTGTCTTGGTTGTTTACAGAAGTCATTTCACACATCACACTTGTATCACAAGTGTATGGTATTTTCCTAGATATAAAACGAGCATTTCACATCACCTATTTAATTTAAATAAATTTACAATATCATTGTATGCCAAGTTCTAATGCAGCTCCTGAAACTGCTGCCAACCGATGACTACTGCTTTTTCCAAGAGTTACCAGATGATTCTTTAAAAAACAACAAAAAAAGGCCCTAGGAACAGTTCTAATAACATTGTCTTACATTTATAAACGTGGTTTTCATCAGAAGCAATACACAACGCAGATTTTCATATATACGTATACACACACACACATAAACACACAAGCTTATAACTCATCCTAATGTAACCTAGAGCCTGTAAAAGTACAGGCCAATGCTACAGAATTGCCTTTTAAGTTTACTTGACACTTTGAAACTTGATTAGTTGCAAGACTTGAGACTAAAACAAAAATAAATCACAATCCTATTGGATGTGGCTCTATAAAGTGTTTTTCCAGACTTTGTTTCATTTGTGCTACTTTCCAGAAAGCTCTGACCATGTTTCTTTTCATCTGTAATGTGAGAAGAGCTAAGCCCTCCTCAGAATGGCGCAATGTACTCGCTTCGCCTTCTCACTTCTCTCTGCACAATGCATACAGATTTCTGTACATGTTAATATTGCCTCGAAAATGCAAATTGCTTCAGTACATCTTGCCGTTTACACCACTGAGCTTGTAAATATTCTTCCTCTCTTTTTCTACCATTTTCTTCTCACATCATTCTGCTTGGCTGTGTAAGATTTCTAAGTGAAATCCGTTGACATTCCAGCCTCTGAAATGGTCCAAGTCAGTACAAAAACCTGGTGAATTTAAAAATGAGATACAACCAGACAGCCTGTAATTCCAAGGAAAGGGAGAAGTAAAAAAAGAAAATGGAGTACAAGTAGTAGAGAAACTTCTAAGAAAACACAAAATACAGTAAATGAAGACAGAAAAAAATAAAAGGAGCCATCAATATTTATATACTACAAAACTAAATTAGGTATGTACTTTTCCCTTTTCTTTGACATTTTGAAATAGGCCTCCACATACCTTGTTCCATATGCATATAAACTTTTTTCTTCCATCCTCACCTATAATTCCAAAATTTTCTTAGAACCAACTGTTCGTATTTTAAACTGCTATCAACTACACTTTAGCTGTCACTAATCCTAACAGGAATGGTCTTGATCTGGATATGCATGGAGCAAAATACAAAGGATACATTCACACCTCTCACAAAAGGAACAAAAAATAGGAAAAACAGAAAAATGCTTATCCAAAATTACAAGTTTCTCTAACACTCAGACTCTGTTTTGTCTTTCAGCTTTTGAAAATTCTGACTTGGTAAGAAACCCCTCTACTGCTATAGCAGCATTGTTATTTGTACACTCTTAAGTAAAAGAGGAGTAACAGAAGGCAAGACTCCCAGCTACCTTGCCAAAACAATTAAGATCAGACACAGATAAATAATTCCAAAGAAAATAAATTAAGCATAAAGTTATGCTTGCTGTTTCAGTTTCAAAAATCGTATTTCATGTCCTATTCAAGTCTACAAAAAAAGTTTATCAGCTGCTGGACAGTTTGCTTGTTACACTCATTCAGCAAACTGAAATTTGATTCCAAACTTATGTAGTTCCCTTTAGAAGAACTCTGTAAATACTTCCCCCTGTTCTGAAAATAATGCAGCTATTTTAACTTCCACAACTCGCCAAAAGGAACTTTGTAACTCATTTTGTACGTAAAACCTTCTGTAAGTGGCGCATGAAAAGACTTATGATTATTTTTAATAGTAGTTTCATTTAAATTCATCATAAACATAAAACTAATAATCTTACGGAGGCCATAAAACTTAATCAGTTCTATGCCAAATGCAGCTATTAGATTTCCCATTATGGAATACTTTCAGAATTTCAACCCTTTATTTTATTTATAGCCTCCGTTTCTTGTACCAAAATTCACTTCATGAAGTAAAAGAACTGTGAATTCACATCTACAACAGAACAAACCACTGAAAGTGATAGAATGTCGTGTACTGTAGACTGGACACACACTTCAAAAGGTTCTGCTTTTGTATGCTGCTAAAACCAACTTCTGTGAACACAATGCAACACAATAGCCCCTTTTTTCTCTGTATTTTTCAGATATTGCATATATACTAAAACCATAATTTCCTTCATTAAATTATAGAAAATATTCCAATATGCAGGGAAAAAGTCATCTTATGGGAAAGCATTAGTTATACCAAGACTCCTTAACTAGAGGTCTTGCTCTATATATCTAAAACCAGAATACCCACAAATGTTCTAAAGCAATCTTTACTATTACACATAAAACAAACTATTGTCTTCTTCCTTTTGAATCTTTAATGAAGAAGGTATAATTTTCTTATTTCTCTTTGTTTAGTGAAGCAATACAGGAACGACTACAGAGCCATTTCAGATATTATCACATTTCCTGACCAAGTAGCAATGGCATATTTGGGGAAAGGTTCTCAGTACAACCGATAAAGATTTTAGAGCAGCTGGATCTTTACAGAAGAGGTGCACATCTTAAGTTTTTTAAGACCTGCCTGTCTGAAAAGCCTAACAAAAGAGTTTTGTTGTTGTTTTCTTGGTCTCTTCAAAAGTTCTGTTTTTCAGTAGAACCTATCCGGCATCCAACAATTCCTCCTACAATTTAGGGAACTAGAAAATATGTCATGACATATTTTCCCACCAGGAACTGTGGAAGAAAACAAAACTCACTCATGCACTCATCCAACATAAGATGAAGCACTCTTTTCTCCCATCCCTCATCTCTAGTACCTGACCTCCAAAGACATTAGCAGAAATAACTTAGGGAAGGTGGGGATTCTGCTTAAGCAGTTTTATTTCCAGCCCTCAAACAAACAGTTATCTTTTTTTTATCCCCTGTTGAATAATCCAAATTTTGAAAGTAAGATCCAATATAATAAAACATCACTCCTGTCAGGCTGGATGCCAGCTTTCCAAAAATTTAAAAGTATCTGTACTCTTTCCTGGAAGAAGATCTGTGTCCTTTATTCAAGATGCCAGCTGTGTTAACTAAAGTAAGTCGAAAAGGAGTATACAAAAATGAAAGCAATTGAACTTGAAAATTCTCATCCAATACAATCTTCACTTGACTTTAGCACTCCATGCAAGCTGAAACCAATTTATTAGAAATGGGTACCTTTTAATGGGTACATACATTAGATGATTTCATCACTAACTTTCTTCACTTTAAATTACTATTAAACTATTCTGTGTTTCCATTGTTCATTTTTTAAAACTTGATTTTATTCTTATTATTTGTGAAATATTACTATTTATGTGATATACTCAGCACATTTACTACAATGTAAAATATTCGACTTGTTAATTAATTGCCTGCCAAATTTACCATTTTAAATAGCAATCTGACTTTCTAGTAAATATTGCAATTTCATACACTTTCAAAAAAAGAGAAAAATCCTTTTGTTCAAAAGAGTAAAAGCAAAACAAAACTGTTTTCAAAGAAACATAAATGAAATATGATATTTGATATACCAAACAATTTCAGGACTACGACTTCTACGAGTTTAGTTCTAAAAGTCATCAGAACTCTAGTTTTCATCTAGAAAGAAATAAAAACACTATTTAGATTGAATATGAAGCTCTTTACATGCACTACAAATCTAAAGAGATTGTGGAATTTTTGAGGGTTTTTGTGTGTGTTTTGTAACAGTTTAAGCTGCCCCAATTGAGATCAAGTAATGAAATATGTGCCAGATAGGCTTAGCAGGATCATAGTTAAAAACTTTTGGTCTCAATTTCAGATCCCGATTTACACTGTCAAAACAGACAAGAACAGAAAACAATACACTGACAACTTCACATACATGAATTGTATATCATCATAAATATCTGTATTTCCACTTATTTTCAAAATACTCACTCTCCTAATGTCATCTAGTGTATTAATTTCTGGTGAGAGTCCACCATGAACACAAAGAAACTGTTGATTTAGAAGAGCAGCAAGGGGAAGACAATCAAAAGCTTCCATACAAGCATCATAGACTCTTTCTGAGTACTTTATTTTACCTGCATGAAAGAAAATATAGAATGTTAAGAATTCCATGTTCATCTCTATGTTCCATGGAAAAAGTAATCTAGTAGATGATAAATAAAAGAGCCAACCTCACAAAATGAACACTTAAAACATATTAAAACAAACAAATATTTTAAAGTTGCATTTTAAGATGCAACTTGCATCACAGAAGAGTTATTTTAGAAGAACAGTTAAAATCAATTCCCAAATGGAAAAAATATTCAGCAGCAGGGTTATTTTTCTTGCTAGCTCCACAATACTGGACAGCAACTTACTTCGTGCTCCTGGTTATAGCCAAGATAAAAAAAATAACCTACTTCTCTCCAGGATTTTAAAAACAGGTTGCATCAAAATGTACTCCATAATGTATTTTTACAAATACAAGTCTTCTCATACTTGCACTCCAATACCTTACTTAACTGCAAGCAATTCTATATAAGTCAGTGGTTTGCAAAAATTCACGTAATTCCACTTGTTTGCAAAAATTTGATTAAACTAACAAACACCTCTCAAGCAAAACGAGAGACCAGAGATCAGTAGCTTTGAAGTAAGCTAAACTTACATTCTTAGACAGTACTTACATTCCTGTTTAAAGGTAAAATACTCCGTTAGGTGTCTGCATTCATGGTTGCCTCTCAAAAGAAATAATGTGCTTGGATAGAGAATTTTCAGGACCCATAAGTACAGCACACACTGTTGAAAAACAAAGATACACAGTAAATTACACTTTAAAAATTATTATTACTCAGAAACTTTGAGTAAGAATGTTAACAGCTTCAAACGTAAGTACAGCTTAATGTGCCATTCTGAAATACAACACTACATCCCTGAGTCAACACACCGGTTCTGGACCCAAGTTGCACAAATTATTACTTTTCCTAAGAACCAATGCACAGAATGCTGAATAAGTATTTGTATTTACTGGACAATCAGTAATAAGTCAAATTCAACAGAATTATACTACCAAACACTCCTTCATCTAGATAATGTATGCGTTTGTGCATAAAATCTGATTTCAAAATATGATTCTAAAGACTGGCGTAAGAAGGAATGCAAACATTTATTACTAAAGATAGAAAACAAACAAACAAACAAACAAACAACATTTCCGTTAAAGACAGCAATACATCATGCTAGGGTGTTTTTAACTAGGAATCTAGTTAACTAGGAAACTAGAGTTGATCTCCCCAACCTCCCAGAACTTGGAGAGCTGCTTGTTCATTCACTGATCAAGCAGCAAATTCAAAGGTGTATAGTAAGTTTCCATATATTGTTATCATTGCAACTTTAGTAGCAAACAGTGTTGTGAAACATGCACAATTTTTGAAGTTTAGAGTTTGTTTTCACTGTCATTCCTAAACACCCAAAATGTATTTCTTATCTTCAAATTTGATTCTTGTATTTTTAACTGAGCACAGAAAAATTAAAATCCCAGTAGTTCTGGATCACGATGAAGTCACCTACAAGTTATTGCTACCATATTGTTAACCAATACAAGAACCCTGAAGGTATCATTCTTCAAACTCTTTTTGCGTAGTACAATGAGTACATGAAGGAAGAAAGAAAACAAAGGAACACTTTAAAAACAATACATACATATAGAGAAATACACCAACAACTTCTATTGAGAAGTTTAGATTAACTATTACTGATTTTTCATCTTAGTAAAAATATACAAATTAATTATTTTGCTAATCATACCCATTTTTCCCCCAATGTGTTTGTAACTGCAAAATCCTGATGTCTTGTAAATTCCCAGACTCTTTAAAACCATTTCCCAGCAGCAAGCATAATCGGTTTGTGATAAAATGACTGCTTATCATCAGATGAATATGTGAACTGATTTGGCAAATTCCACAATTGTGAACTGTTTTGAGTCAGTTTGTATGAAAAAAATTATAAATATTGGCAATCTTAAAGACTTGTAATACGAGGGTGTACAAACAGTTCCTTCCACTCAATAAACAAATACTACATTTAATTAAATGGCTGAAATTTACCATATTCTCAAGCATGATACCTACTAAATAAACAAAGAACATTTTTGAACTGTTCCTGTACCAACATATTTATTTTTTATCATTACATAGACTAATGTCAGAGTTCTTTATCGTCCATTACTTTCTGTGCAGAAAAAAAAAAAAAGCTTGCATACACTTGTGAAGACCTTCATCTTGGTCCCAGCAATTCGTCTTATAGAACCATGGAAACATGAAGTGATCCTTCCCATTAGAAATTAAGGCATTTGTTTAACTGGGAATTATTTACTACTAAAATATCAATGCAATTAAAGTCGTTTCAGAACAGACTGATTAAAGAATTTATTAGTGAAAAAATGAAATTTCAGTTTTTGTACATTTTAAGATTTCACCCTCTCTGTTCTGTGAAAGGTAAAATATTTTACCAAAAGTATATTACATTTCCAAGGACTAAAAGAGAATCGGAAGTGACCATATGTGAACAGTCTCAGACTTAACCTGGAGGTTAAATCACATTTCATAAATGTTAAAGATGAACAAGCAAAAAGTTACTAGGATTTGTTTTTTCTTATTTTATTTAAGCAAAAAGTTGGAGGCAAAAGGCTGACCTTAAGATTTTAGCATACTATTTTTTAATTTCTCAACAGGTTCGCAAAGCACATGCCAACCTCCATGTACTTACAGCATTTCAACTTCATGCAGATAATCTGCCATGTACTTTACTGATGTTCCAATAGTCACTTTGGGAAAGAGACACAGATTATCCCAACGAAGAGAGACAAGCATTTTAAGAACCTTGGAGGGGTTCTTAAAATGCTTGTCTTTTATATCTTTCATATCTTGTCTTGTATTCTTAAAATACATCTTTATGTATTCCGTAACTGTATTTAGCATCCCAAATACTATATTAAAAATCAAATTATGAACATGTGAAGGAAAAAAAAAAGTGAGACTGTTCTTATTGAAATATTCAAACACGTCCATTGCTCAAAAGTTTTTCCTAACTATAATGACTGAAAAGTTGTTGCATTGTTGCTATAGTTCATTGCTGCTATGCAAATATCTTTTCAAGGACAATTACATTATTTGTCATCATCAAGAACAAGCCATGAGGATCAAATGAATAAATAGGGAATGTCTGCTGTAATTTTTCCTTACAAATGACATTCTGAGGCTATCATTCTTGTTCTATCTTCTGTCTACTATTCCTAAGAATCCCAAAACATACTGTGCATGTCCTTCATAGTATACACACACACACGCATTATTAGAACAGCACCATTTTAATATAAAGTCTCATACACCATGCTTTGCAAAATACTATTTCAAATGCTAAGCCACTCTAATAGATCTGGTATCTTTGACAAGATCCCAAGCTGAGGAAATTTCCATGCTAGCTCCAGAAAAGTCTAAAAATCATAGCTATGAAACTAATTGGTATGAATACATGAATATCTCCATAACATAACATATTTAATAAACATGCTGAAGATTAAGAAATTATTTGAATTCAAAATACCTGAAAAATTAATGGCAGATACATGTCATCCTTAGGGAGTATCTGTAATGGCCCTCAGAATTTTAGTAAAGAAAAATATTAATAATTATTAAATAGCATTGGATTATGTAAGTGAAAGGAGTCTTCGTTGTACAGGTAAGCATTTTTAATAAAAGAGAAAGACCTCCCAGTCATAACTCACCTGTTCTCCAAACTTACAAACGTACCTTACTGCATATTACTAAAGAAACAAAATTATGTATAATAATGCTATAGAATTCAACTTAAAAAAAAAACAACACAACAGCAACAACAATAAAACACAAAACAAACAAAAAAAAATAGCTAAAGAAATAGGACGAAAAATGAGTAAGTCTGATGACAGTCCAAACCGCTGGTCAATATCCTCCTGTAAGCAGGCCTTGGTATTAGGAGAAAGCACAGCAAAGAAGAATACATTCGCATGTTAAAGCAGACCTAAAATTTCATTTGAAAATCTCCATGAAGGTGTGCTTATAGAAAAATTTAGGACAAAACAGATTAATATATTCAGTTACCTCTATACTAAAATAACCTCTGTCTACATAGTCACCGAGGAAGAGGTATCTTGTGTTAGCAGGTGATCCTCCCACTTCAAACAGCTTCATTAGATCAAAGAACTGGCCATGAATATCACCACACACTGCAAGCAAAAATTTTGTTCAAATTAATTAAAAAAAAAAATCTAACAGAAAAACTACTAAGTTATAGTTAACAGCTACAAAGTACTTCTAATAAAGAGAAAAAAGATATATAAAGCAGGAATAACCAAAGATTTGAAGCTTCACCGTCTGCTTTTCATTCAGTTACTGTTCTCACTACCTGTGACCACACAGATAATAACCAGATTTGCATCTGGCTGACTGCGGAATATTCCTCAAAAGCAGTTAATGCACTGAGCATCAAAGTCTTGAAAGCTGTCAGTCAGCAGCTCTTTACTGTCCTCCGCAGCCCCTTATCTATCTTCATGAATTTGCCTTGGTATGAATTTGAAAAAGGTATTATGACTCTGCTTTGCAACAATTTGCTGTGTCCATGTGGGACTGAAAAAAGCAGGGAGAATATGCCTTTGTTTCTGAGTCAGACTAACATACCTTTTAATATCATCATATCTTCTCTTTGCTCAGTTACTTTTCTCCTTCAAATAACCATGTTCACTATTTCAACAGTGGATTTTTCTTGTGTTTTTAGAATATGAGACAGGACAAGATCAGTGGTCAGCAACCTAAGGCAGAAGTGCCAAAGATAGCAGATGGGAAGACTTTGAAGAGCATGCAGCAAAGCCAGGTCATCTCACAATCAGAAAAATAATCACATGGAAGAGAAGTGCTCCTAACTCCTCATTCCCACAGGAGTTTCCAGTGCAATGGAAGTCAGGAGCTGCTTTCTTGTTTCTGCATGAAGGTACTGCTGATAACAATTAACAGACATTCAAGTGCCTATGCCTTCTGTTGATGCAAAATGTCACTGATCAGCTTACCAACAGCCTCTTTTGACTTCTCAGTGTTTATTAGTAAATTTTTGGGGAAAAAAGTACTTCTAATTTTGAAAAGAAATATCAGATATGGCACACCTGAAAGGTTGTTATTCCCTTGGAGCAAACCAATTGTCACAGTGACCTATAAAACACTAGACCAAATACAATACATCCTCTTGTGTGTGACTTTTCTTAAGATTTCTACTCTAACACTGCAAGAACTTTCCCCCTTTTTCAGCTTCCAGTACATCAGTAACTCAGGATAACTACCTGAATGAACTGAAATATAAGAATTCTACACATACGGAAAATACTGTACTTTTGAGCATGATCTGGAGCATCAAGAGACTCAGTTCATTCATTTAGTTATTTCTACCATTTCAACAGTTTAATTTTCTTTAAGATGTCAATAATAATGACTTATTATTTAAACGTTTTCATTTACCTGATGCTAACAAATTAACACAAGCTGATACCCTAAAATAAGCTTTTGATACACTTATTTTACAAAGGTCCATTTCAGAGATATAACATTCAAACTAAAGACCGGCCAACTTGAACACAAAAATCAAATTACATGCATTATTTTAATTGACATTTATGTCATATAAAATATTTTATTTATAAATAATCCAGACTTGTAGAAAAGTAGTAATACCATCTTTCTGTGATTCTATAATTATCCAGGTCAAACAGAAACAGAACTAGTCCAACTAGGAAAATACCCCCCGGAAACCTCGAAAGACAGTTTTCTATCACAATGGGTCTAGTCCTGTTGTGTTAAAGAATGCCAAAACAATCTTACAACACTTTCCAGAACTACTACCCTCAGAAGAACTCTTTTACAGACAGTCGTCAGTCTCACCTAGAGAGGAACTACAAGGTGTGTTTTTTAGTCAGAAATCCAGGTCACAGTATTTGCTTCAAACAACAGCAATTAGCTTCTCTTCAAGTATTTAGATTTCATAATAATTCCGATCTCACTTTTCTATTCCAGAGAGATGTCCTTATTCCCATTTACACCATTACAGGAATTAGAAATCCATAATTTACCAGCATGTAACTACTTTCTCTTTTGTCATTATAATACTGATTACACTATTTTTTCCTAACAGGTTTAATGCCTTCATTTTGCACAATAATGTGCAGTATATTTTTTCAGACCATTTGAGTACTGCTAAGCAAATGCAATTGTGGAAGATTATTCAAAAAGATTATAGAGAAATCTTATTCTAACAATTTTTAAGAGAAACTTTACTGGTGAAAAAATCTGACCATTTTTTGAATTTAATTATGAGTGAAATCGTCTAGAAATATTACCTGTGATTGGAGCTTCAACTTCTATCATAGTTTTTTCCCTCCGTAATATTGCAGCACCCTCATTGATGATTCTAAGTGCAATTTCTTCATCAACTCGACCTTCCTTTATCAAGTGGTTCTTCAAAATGTCAACCCTGGGTTTTCCATCTGTGTCAAAAACTTCTTCAGATGTCAGGCGATGCGTTGGTGGAAAAGGGACAGCTAAAATTTAAAAAGAAGAAACACTAGTCATATCAATGCAATTCTAAATATATACTCCAACTAGAGGGAACAGAACTGGATCTATCATGGAACAGCTGCTATGCAAAGTAGCAAATTTGTCTTTCAATCAATCAACTCAATGACATCATTAAAAGCTGGACGAATAGCATTATCTGTGTATGTATTAACAGAATTAACCTCTATAACACACAAGTTCATAGAAGCTATAAAATATACTGTGCTGGAAGGCACAGCAGTATATACAACATTTGGAAGAGTCAAAACTGCCTTTCAAAGAGACATGATCTCTCCCAAATACACCGACATTCTCTGAAGGCCTCAGCAAGTATTGGGAATGCACGAGATCCATTCAATATCCACTCAGACTTAAAAAGTCATTTTAAAATACGTCCATCATCAAAGACTCTTCAATAATCAAATTAACAAACAAGAAAAACTGCAAAGCTAGCAACAAAAGGACACAATACTATTTAAAGGACTGTAATCAAAGGGAGGTAATAGCCAGCACATGGAAAGGAAGCTCACTACATAGCCCACTAGGATTTGTGCTATTTAACATATTTGTAAATTACACTGAGAAAAAAAAAAAAAAAAAAAAAAAGAGTGCAGGTTTCAGATGGCAACAAATAGTCTGGACAATGAAGCACAGGGCAGGTTAGGATGATCTACAGAAGAAATCATGCTACTGAATGGCTTGAAGAAAAAAAGACATTAAATATTAATGATTGAGAATTAATGAAGGAAGTCAAGTATACCCTTACACATAAAAATCACAGATTATAAGCTTACTATTCAGAAGCAAGGTCCTTCCTATTGTTCTATGAAAATACTCCATACTGACAAGTCAAAAAACAAACAAAAAAAAGAACAAACAGTTATTAGCAAAGGAATCAAAAACAAAAGATACAACTATGCCACTGATAAGACCAGTAGGTATTTCTGGCTCACCCATCTTATAAAAGGGAAAGAATCATTTAAAAGGTATTCAAAGAACAAAGAAAAACAAGAAGTTAGAATGGTTTCTGCTATAGGAATAACTAAGGTAAGCTACAATTCTTCAGCCTAAAATCATGAAAACTAAGGGGGGGCTATAACAGAGGTCTATGACAGCATTAATGGAGAAGGTGAAGGCAAAACAACTCCCTCAGCCCCCAAACGGTAAAAAGGCTGCAGGATGGACTCTGACAGCCTGAAGGTCTGTCAAACCACTGAGTAAGCAGCAGAACAAGTTCATACTATCAGAAAAATCTGTAATTTGGGGCACCTACAGCATAACCATTATGGATAGAAAATCCTTCTTTGAGCTTGTTTTCTTTATTTTCCTGTTGCACTGTCTCTAAGAATTTAAACTGAGTTGAGGCTGTCCATATACTAGACACAATGTCGGAGACAATTGGGGGTAAAACTTTAGTAAAAGTTAAGTTTTTAAGTAAAACTTTACACCCCAGATTCAATTCTTAAATACTAAGGCATTCACTGACTTCATTTAAATTGACTTCTAGATCACTAGCAACATATTGCTACCCTTCTGTTGTAATAAAAATCCTTCAATAAAACAACTGATGCATAAATCACATACATATACTCACTGAAACTAAATTATATTAGAAAATAAACTGCAGAATTGTCTATTTTTCCTCTTATAAAGAGGTTCATAAGCTGAAGAAGCTGAAAAACGTGCCTTGACATTACACAGTGTAGAACAAGTTTGGCACTTTGTTTTTGGACATAAAACATTTTACTAAGAAAAGTAAACGGCATGCCTTTCCTTCCAGCCTTCTCTAGTAATCAGTCAGGTTTCATTTGGAAGTGTTAAAATTCCATGTAGCCCAAATGCTAACAAGCTTAATGTATTTAAGAAATCAAAAGACAACCACTTCTGTTCCATGTACAACAAGTATTTACAAACAGAAATCCGTCTCTGAAAAGAGAAATCTCTCGTTCCAGCAGGACAGGAATGTAATTCACTTTTAGAAGCATCATTTAATTATGACCATACAACCTCTATGCTAGCAACCACTGTTTTTTGAGCTTGACTTTGCAATCTTTATATTCTCTTAATGTTATTTTTTACTGTTTGGAAATTTATATTAAACTGAACACAATTTATTTTTAGACACACCCCCCCCCTTTTTCTAAACATGCTGTAACACACTATTTGTGCCACAATCACGTGCTATAACACACTATTTGTGCCACAAAATCCGCTCCACATAAACTGCGGATCAAGTATTATCTAATGAAGTGGGTCTGCTTCTTTTCTTGTTTTGCCAGATATGGTTTCCATGACTGGATTCCGGCACCAGTGCTGGGGTACTGGCACGAGCCCATTACTGTACAGCACTGTCCAGAACTAGGAAGCGATGCTTTCCGAAGTTCAGAAGGAGAAAGGGAGGAGCAGGGCCTGGAGAGCTGAGCTTAACAAAGGTCACACGAGGCACCGGTGACCAGTCATGTAAGACTGACGGAGAACCTGTGCTTCTCAATCTAGGTCCATCCTGAACGTAGCTGGTGCGAGTACCCGACCGTACGCGCTGTGAACGTGTGCCAACGAGCACGCACAACACGAGCCGCTAGGTGAGAAAGCCAGTTACTAAAACAGGGCCGTGGCGTCTGTTGGCAGGTGTCAAGTTCATGGAAGCTTATAAAAGCAGGCGGGTCCTTTGAGGAGATGGCACCACAAGTGCCTTCAGCAATGCAAAGTTGAGCTCACCCTTTTATGAGATATCTGACAACTCACGAGGTAGGTTTCTCCTGCCCTAATTGTCACAAAAGCATTAGAGATTGTATCTTCCCAGGCCCAAAGCTGATCAACACAAAGACTAGGTTTTGCAGAAATTGTGCTTCATTAGTCCCAGCATCTCTCCTGGATAATGACCTACTTCAGTGAAAGGCAATCCTTTTCGCTTTCGGGTGACTTTTCTGCTAGAAGCAGGGTGTGGTGGAGAACCACCTGTGGCCAGCTGATCTTCTCTGCCCCTGTGCAAAATGCTCGGATTTGTGGCCTACCAGTGGCCGCAGCACTCAGGAAGATGGTGCTGAAATGTCATCCCTGTGACAGGTGTGAAATACTTCAAGGGCTCTAAGGACAAGGCAGGAGAAATTTTCTTCTCTTAACAAAGTTCTACTGTCCACGTAATATTTTTCAGATCAGACCCTCACAAAAAATAATTCTGTTTTAACAATTACTGGTAGTTGAGTTCAACTAGCAAGCTGCATTTTCTGTGACACTGAAAGCAGAAGTTTCTGTCTAGCGTCTGGGAAGAACTGTATCAAATTAGTTCAATTAATATATTTACAGAAATTATATTTCAAATGAAAACTGCATATATCCAAGGGTTATCCTTAATGCCCCCAAATCGTGTTACTGTCGGAAGTAGTTAGGCATCTATAAAGCTCTATTTGCCTCATGAAAAAAAAAGTCTTAAAATCAGTTCCTCAGAGTTTAACAGAATCGTTTTCTGCAATATACATATATATAAATATATTTCCTATTGCTCAAGAAGGATATTTTTTAGAATAAAGATTTAATCTGCACCACCCAACTGGAATAAAACAGCAAGACTTACTATAAAAAACATTTCTTTCAGATCCATACTTAATTTTTGTCTCAATAATAGTTAACACAGTTGATATATTAGAGCTCACACCTTTGAAAAAATATTACAAATAACATTTTAATAGGTTAAGTATGATAATTTTTGAAGCATTTAGACAATTTCTGCAAAGTAATGGGTTTAATTAAACCTTTGATGAAGTAGTAATAGAATGTTATAGCCTAAGGTAAAAGAATTGCAGCATGATGTATTCCAAGACAGAAATATAATCCATATTACAAAATCTTTGTTCATAACCTGTGCTCTTGGGACTGTAACGGAATGGTAATTAAGAGGAATTACCCGAAGGAAATAACATGGTGCTGGTCATTAAAGGATTCCCTTCTACCACTCCCTGCAAAGCTAAGCAATAGATAACGCATTTTGAGATGAAACCCTAAAGCAGTACACACTGTGGTACAAAATAACAGACTATGTCCTATTAGTAAAAGTAGAGATCTTTGTCAAAACAGTCATGTCGTGGTTCACAACAACACTCTGGACTTTCTAAAACAAACTGTTGTTTACTAGCCAAAATTGTCAATTTTGCTTTTAAAATATGTATTGATGATGTAATTTTAAGTATATTGATTCAAAATATTAAACACTAAACCTGGAGAAAAAAAAGTGGGTAATTTTTCTATTTTTGTTCGCAAAAAGGTTGTGATTATTTTATTACTATTCACGTGTATTTGCAAAGAGGAAAACAACTGATCTTGCTTTATACTGCAGTTCTACTTAGAACAGAGATATCAAAAGCAAAAAACAATTCTCTAAACCTGATTCTACAGGCAGACTTTCTACAAACATCTGGTACGTTTTTACCTTACAAAAAAGCATGCTACATTCAAGATTCAAGAGTTAGCATCAAGCTGAATGGATTTATTTGCAGTACTTTGTAAAGAGGTTCAAAAGCCGCAAAGCTGCATTAGCATAGTACTTCACCCAACATACTAATCCCTGTGGAGAGGTGCAGTATGGCACCTAACACAAACACGCTACTTCGAGACCCAAAGCAGATCTCACATTGCCTAGTAACTGCTACAGTACAACAGTAGCTGCTAATAAAATCTAACGTGTAGATACTGTAAATTTAAACCACACTGATACATATGCCCATTTTAATAACGGTGGTTAAATCTGGCTTGTATCAGAGGCACTCTGTTGGAACAGGCTCATGAAACAAGATGAGATCAAAGCCACTAGACAAATGGTAGGAAAAAGCATCAGGGATCAACCGTACGAGGTATTCCACTTCCACAACCAAAGTATTTTCTGCTCCTTGGGCCTTAAAACTGAACTATTTTCTCTGCCATTGAAAGAAAAACAGCCATTTTTCCTCTATAATCAGGACCCCATGACATGTTCCATAAACCCAGCTTTGGCTGTAAAAGCAAGCCCAACATCCCAGTTTTCATTTTTCTAAGAGTGTTTTTAGTTTCACAGATCAAGCCGCAGTTCCCATTACCAGGGTTACTAACACAGACACGGTGTTTGTGTAAGCCTTTCCAACGTAATGCAAGGACACAACTCGATGCCTTGGTGGCAGGTATACGTGAAATATCAGATTGTGGAGAGGGATGCTATGCATCATAGCGGCACAACTATGGTGTGCTGTAAAGATGGGCCAGGAACATTCACTTTGCCAACTGTTTTATTACCACCACAGCCTGTTTTTCCTTCTGTTGTTTGGTTGTGTTTTGTGGGCTTTTGTGAGGGGCTGGGAAGGGAAGGGTGGCAGAGGTGCGCGTGTTGTTTTTTATAAAGGCATGGCTATTTACATACTGACATTCAGAAGAAGCACAAAGCCTAACTCCCAGATGATCTTCCAGCCTGTCCCTGGAGCTTTCACCCCTCTATGCCAACATCTACAATGAACAAAGAAGTGCAGCACCCATGACTCCTATGAGGACAGAATAGATCCAATTGTCCTCTTGCACTTGGCAGGACAGATCTGAAAAGAAATAGCATGAAGACATCCCAGATGGTCTATGGACCTGCAACCTTGAAAACATTAGTTAAACACAAACACAGGGCAGCCATCTACTACTTGAACCAGAAAGCTCAAATCAATAGTCGTCAAAAGATACAAGTTTCCCTATTCAACCCAAACAACAAAGCACAGATTCAGGAACGTCAGTTCCTCACGGATTATGGTATTATTCCTAAATGCCACAAAAATTATCCCTTTACTCAGGTTTCTTTAAAGGCATGTCTCTTGCTACAATGTCAAGAATTCTTAAAGCAAAGAAAAATGACCCTGTAAACCTTGAAACCTTACAAAAGCACCGCAGGCACTATTTATTTTATTTCTACATAGCATGTACTTGCAGCCTTAGAAGTTCCATAAAATTTTAAGTCTCAGATGAAACAATTGATATGCCCTAATAATAATACCTTCTATGCTGTGTAATTTTCCTATTAATTTGGTTAATACTCTTGAAAACTTATCTCAGTAAAAATATTATTTGTCTGAGTATCATTAATGGGAGGAGCATCCATAAAAATGACCATAGTGTGCTATGCCTAAAGACTGTTTAGTGCTTAAATGTGATTCTGGCACTGATGGATTCATAGTGCTTTTCCTCACCATACTCCATTCTCCAAGCAGGGTGGTTTAAGGATTTCCTCTAGAGGTAAGCATCATCACATTTATGACCACTAAATAGGACTGTTTTTCAGTATTTCGCTCAGACCCTCAATAGATACTTTCATACTTTTCACATTCAATGAATATAATTGCCATGAATTCCAGAATTTTAGCTGTACATTTCATGAAAAAGTATTTCACCTTTCTTTTATACTCACTTCAGAAAAAAATGTACCACTTTTCTCCTTTTCACAGGGAGACAAAAATAGCAGTTGTTACCTATTAATCTTTTTCATTAAATACCACTCACAATGTAAGCAATATCCAACACCACCCCCTACTCATCTACCCCTTTTCCAAGTCACAGATTTGTAATTTTTAGTTCCACCCTGCATAAAAGACACTCTGTTCTGCTGAACATATCCTCTAGAAAAAGCAGAAAAGCAGGAAGGGGGGATCAAAAATTACACGCTACTGTTGAAGATGCACATATAATCCAAGATGTATATAATTGATGATGGTACTTTCCTCTAAACTGATCTAATTCCAACCCTCCTGCCATAGGTAGGGACACCAGCCTGGTCTGGAGGGAGGTGTCCCTGCCCATGGCAGGGTGTCGGAATTAGGTGGGCTCTCAGGCCCCTTCCAACCCAAACCATTCTGTGATTCTATTATCTTCCAGTAAACTCTGAATTCCCATCAGCCTGTTCAACTGCCACCAAGTTAGTATTTTCTGAATACTATCCATATGGACCCTACCATTTATTTCCTGAGTTCCCCACTCACCAAAACGAGGGCTGCTCTTTCCCTCGTAGTCTCTGCTCCTTGGCCTTTATCACAACAGTGCCTCTTACAACTTTGCTGCCTAGTCACTCAGTCTAACAAAAACCTTCTGAAACACCTCTGGAAGTTAACTAGCCCAAGTAAGTGTTATTTTGCTATTTGCTCTGTTTTCTGAAGATAAATGTTAATCTCCCTCAAGCGTGGAAGTTTATTACCTATTATCTTTCCCAATTATTCTGATCCAAAAGAGGACATTACCTCTTTTGCTTACTTTAAAGACTCTGATGAGGGAACCCAATGAACAGTGTTGCCTGGATCAATCAGACTACTGGCTACTGCAAAAAAAAAAAATCTAACAATTTCTCTTGATTTCCTTCTATGAAAACCATCCCTTCTCTTCTTTAATACTATATTCCGCCAGGGACTGAATTAGTCTACTCTTTCACAAGTGCTATGAGTCTGCTTAAATTAAACTTACTGATCTACAGCTCTTCAGCGCAATCTGGAGCTTTTTAAAAATGCTGCTGTGCTCCATTTCTCAGACTCGGAAGATGAGTTATGCCACAGGCTATGGAAAATAGATGAGCAATTTTGCACTCAAAAACCCCAAAGAACTCCATTAGTGCCACTAGAAAAATATCTTCTGGTCTTGGGCTTTTTTTTTTTTTTTTTAAAAAACATTCATATTGTTGATATGTTCTGAAACCACTTACGTTTCAGTGAGAATTCTTCAGTCCCATTCAGCAAAAAAAAAAAAAAAAAAAAAAAATTGACTTGTCTGAAAGAGTTGTTAGGTCTTTACGTAACAAACACAGACAAAAGTAGCTGCCAGATTTCTGCTCCGGCCTTCCTGTCCCAAACCTCAAGCACCAGCTGGCCCTACTGACACTAAGGCATACATGTTGTTCTTGTTTGTTTGCTTGTTTGGGTTTGTTGCTGTTGTTTAAGATTCATTCACTCTAATTACCCTCTCAGGAAATGTAAAAGGAAGTATAAGGCCAATCAAACACTAACTTGCCAGAATTCAGTTCCATTCCCTCTCCCAAACCAAAAACTGTGATGGTTTTTCAAAGCATGACTTCTTAATGTTCTCTTTACTCTCCTGCTTTACCGGATTATTTCAGAATCACTGCTGACCAGCAGCATAAAGGCACTCTAAGTGCCTTTACTATATTTTTAAAACAGTCTTCATGTTGCCTGTAAACCTTTATCCTTTTACCGGTTCTTTTTGTTTAACTCAGACTCCATATTGTGAAGTTCAATACCACAGTGATTTATTTTAACAATGACATCCATGCAGCAGAAAAAAAAAGTAGCTACTGGTATCTTAATTTAGGATCCTGCTCAGGGCTAAATCATGGGTTACTTTTCTTAGGGGTTCATTGAATAGTCGCTTCAATAAGTTATCATTTTGTTACTACAACGACTGTTTGCCTACCACACTGCATCATGACTTTTATCCAAAACAAAGGAACCACTGAAGCCTCCCATCTCCAGAAGAACAGACACCATCTTCAAATTTAGCAAAAAACCTCCACAAGCTCAGCAACAAGGCACTCCAGATTGTGTCCCAAATCCTGGTGAGACATTCCTAGCAGACAAAGAGCAGTGTTCCAAGCACCACGTTGCCGTGTAGCTACTCACAGGTGTGTCACACAAGCCCAGGTGCTTTTCATGCAAAGGAACCCTAGAGAAGGCTCTCCCCTGCCATTTCCAGGATCACCACAAAACATAAAAAAAGAAAAGAACCAGATACGGCAGTTAAATATCAGTGGCAGTTTAAAAAGGTGGTTTTTCTGTGATTTTGACAGAACATAATAGAGGAAAGTGCTAACTTCCACAAGGCAACGAAATGCTAAGCATCATTCTTCAAGGATGAAGAGGGCACCTTAGAAAACAGTGAATCAAGAAGACATGTACCTTTCCTCATCTCTGTTAAAGGCAGCAACAAAAGCCTTGTCACTAGACATTTTTTGGGAGCCAAATGCCACCAACTGACTTTACACATTTTAATTCTATAGCTACCCATCAGTTGGTAAGAAAAATTTCAAGTACGAATTACATTTTAACTGAGAAATGAACAGACAGCTTGAGCTTTTTATATACATTTAATAAAAGCAGCCAATGATCTGTGATGATAAAACTCGTATGTGGAAGGCATGCCAGCCCAACACAGCTAGACTGCATACACTGCATATTTAAAACCATTATTATATTTTTTATCATATAATTATTATGTTTATTATCATATTATTATCTATATGCCCAATGTTGAGCATTAGACCTGATAACATTTCAGGTGCTCTTCCAGACACACGCACCTCTGATGAATACCTAAATATACAGGTCAAAATATAATGGGGAAGGGCATATCCTAATTATTACCCTACCTTATTAGAGAAGATTAGTTACTGATGATACAGTAATTTAACCATTTTTTTTCTTGGATGAGCATCTCTAGCTCATTTCTGCCAACACGTATTATTAATGATTAAGGATTTAATTTCTCACAGCCTCTTGTCTTCGATGGTTTCTTACTTCTTCCCCTTTCCCAGTAATACAGAGGAAGAAAAATAAAGCTAAAATAAAAGCAAGAGATAAAACAATGCAAATACCAGCGAGCATTAAATCCTGAATTCATGTTTCCTCCCCAGAAGACCTAATGAAGACCCAGTGAAGACCCAGAAGACCTGGAGAGCATGAAAGTTGAAACATTGACCAATACTCTATGGCGCAGACACACCAGGTAACGTTACCGCATTTGTCTTCCAAGTTCTGCAGCTGTTCTCAAGGACCTAAGATATTATACATGAAAGGCCTCAGCAACTAGAGTCAGAAAACAGAACTGGCAGCATGAAAAAAAATCAGAACACCTCTATATATTTTTTGTCCTATAGTGATTTCTCTTTTCTTGATGAAAAATTATTCCCTTAAAAGAATCTCAAAAATTTATTCCAGTAAATAAATTCTTTGGTACCTATCAATAAATAGCTTGATACTTATGAAAAAAATCACCAATTTCAACAATGATTCATAAGCATTCAGGAAGTAAAACGGCATTATTTAACCATTTAAATTCATCTTTAACAGTTTCAGCAACCCACCCGGTCCACATGTTTCCATTAAAAGAAATTAATACTTTTAGGTCCCTGCTATAGAACGTTGTCTTGACAAAAGCAGAGGGCCCACCTGTTTTAAAAGCATACCAGCCCATCTGTGATCTGTTCACCATACCATAGGTAGGAGCATGGCGAACATATCTTGGTATGTGAGAGGTAACACGTCTATTTGTGAACAGAGATGTCACATTTTAACATGCTTTCAACAAATGTATTTCTGTTGCATAGATACTCCCGCTTAGCGCTGACATAACCTGCAATCTTGCACCCCTGGGGTTGCTGTCTAAAAAAATATTTCAAACTGCATTGCATCTCATGGGGGGTGGTGGAAAAACCTGTCCTTCCTACAAAGAACACAGACAGCTTCACACAGCTGGCCAGGCTTTCTCCAGAAACCAGTGATTCAGCATGATAGCTATAGACAGGACAGGTCACCAGAAAGAACAGAAAAATGGTGCTATGTGAACATTTAACTGGCTGTAATTATGTCAGATGACGATATCGAGCCTGATTACAAGAGTTCTGTATCCCACACACCCAGGTCCAAAGAAATACTGTAACCCCAGGCTGTAATCCTGTCAGAATGAAGCAGGTCTTAACTACCATTTTTAACAACCAGATGCATAGGTAGCATTTAATAAGCTGAACTATTAAGGTTTGGGAAATCAGCAGGTATTCCAGTGCACTCTGAAGTAGCTAATCACTTACCAATAGTTCTCCTGTATTGTTTGAGGAACTTAGATTTGTTACAAGGGATTGCTGTAAAGGTACAAACATTCAGCAAGTCCAAACACCTGAAACTAACAGTCTCACACCAACAGCACAAATTAATACAAGCTCCTAGCAGGCTAGTTCTACCATTTTCTACTTTTACTCTCGCAATTTGTTCAAACAAATCAACAAGTTAAGCAATCCAAAATGAGTAACAACTTATTGCAAGTGAAGGTTTCCAGCCTACTGGAAAACACGCTGATTTCCAAAACATACTATGGGATTCCAAGGCCCTGATTAAGCCTTGCTGAAGACAAAAACATCCTCTTCGTTTCTCAAGAATCCCTATTAAGTTAAACGAACAGATCTCCTCTCCTGTGAAATCGGTTAGATCGTGTGTTCTTTGGAATTCTGATCTTAAAAACAGGCCGCTTTGTATACAGCCATGAATTTCTGATTGCCCAGGTCTGCTACCTCATGCCGATGCCCACACTGCCACGGGTAAATACAGGGTGACATCAGAGCTCTGGAAGCATATCTGCAATTTGAGTGAACAAAAACTAGGAATTCTTTAAAGTGCAACCAATGGTAGCCTCTTCGCTGGGGACATAGACCTAGCAAGAAATGCTCAAAGCACTTCAGTTGCAAAGGAATACTCCCCTCAAAACGCTAGGATGACACATGTATGCTCTGGAGCACGGATCATGTTCTACGGCCCCACGACCATCTCGGTGTGACGGCTGTATCTGCTCTCAGACGTTTCACTTCTGCGAGGCACCACGTTCGGCTTTAACGCCTCCCCGTGAGACCCTGACACCGGGGAGGCCGGGAAGAAACAGACCACGGCGAGTTTCCTCCTCAGGACCGGCGGCGCCAGGCCGACACCCAGCAGCAGCAGCAGCAGCAGCAGCGGAGGCAGCGGCTCCCCCCCGCGCTGTCACCGCCTGCGGGCACAACCGGGCCAGGCCCCGGGGCTGCGGGGGGACGGCTGCGGGCCCACGGAGCCCACCCGCGGCGGGCTGTGCGGCCCCCACAGGCCCCGGCGCGGCTCCGAGCCCCGCACAGCGGCCGCCTCCCCCGCCACCCCCGGCCGAGGCCCCGCACCGTGTCCCCCCCCCCCCCATCCCCCCGGTGCCGTGCCGGGGGTGCCTCACCCTTGACGGCTCGCTCGCTGGTGGCGTGCGGCGGCAGCAGCAGCACCTTGCTCCCCTCCTTGGCGGACATCGCTGGGCGCTGCCGGGCTCCGCTGGCGGCTGCTGCTGGGCGCGGCGGCGCCTTCGTCCGCCTCCTCCGCCCCCGGGCCGGCGGGGAGAGGGGCGCGGGGCGGCGCGGCGGGGCTGGGGGCGCCTACAGGCCCCGGCGGAACATGGCGGCAGGCGCGGCTCGCAGCTCCTCGCGCAGCCAGGGGACAGTCGGTCCGCCTCGGGCCCGGCATGCACCGCGCCGCCGCCCCGCCAGGGGACTACGGGAGCGTGGCGAAACTCCCCGCGCCGCCAGCGCGGCCGGCAGGGAGCGTGGCCAAAGTCCCCCGCGCCGCCGCACGATCCCCGCCGGGGCGGCGCCTCCGCCGCGGGGAGGGGCGGCGCGGCTGCGGCCCCGCCGGCACGGAGCGCCCCCGCCGCCGCCAGCGGGCCAGGCCGAGGCCGGGGGGCCGGGGAGGGGAGGGGAGGCGCGGCCCGGCCCCGCGGCCACCATGGAGAGCTCCGCGGGGCCGCCCCTCAGCGCCGGGCAGCGCGCGGGGAGCCATTTTGTGAGGCCGCCGCGGCCACGCTGGGCGCGGGGGGCAGCGGCGACGGGGAAGGGAGATTTAAACCATTCTCTACCTATGGAGTTGCTGCTTTCAGCTATTAATAAAGAAAATGTGTAAGATGTATTGAGTTGTGCGACCCACTTGACATAATAAATCAGTAACAGGCTCCTGGTTACTGGTTTCCACCTGAACACGGCAAGAGCAAGAATGACAGGAGGTGTCTGTCATCTGCAGCATGGAAAGCTCATGGTTGACAACCAAAAATACCTCAAAATTGAGTTTATACAGGAAGATGGTTTGATTGTGCCCTCCCCCTTTTTAAATTACATGAGCCAACTTTTGATAAACATACCACTCTACAACACTCATGAGAAGCGGTTGATAAATTTAAGGGAATCAGAATTATAGTCCTTATTTATCTATTAATGGAACATGTAAGCCTTCAAAACACAGCTTTTGAAAACACAACTCTTAATTCCATGTCCATAAGTAAAATGTGTACATGCACACAGAGCTAGGACACAGTATCACAAAAAAAATCCTGGACCACTATTCTGCGTTTAACCTTTACGTTTTGCAGTAGTAGGAATTACCACTTCATACCCCATGTTTGGCAAATGTCTGTCATTGTACAACCAATTTAAAGGGCATGGCTTTTAAATAGGAAAAAATTCAGCTTCAGCACCATCCATACCCATAAGATCAGAATATGCAGCAAGAGCATAGGATAGGAAGGGCAGTAAGTAAACACTGCTCCAATTGACTTAAAATTAGCTTAAAGTAGATCTGCTGGAAAAGGGAGAGGGGGGGGAATTAATTCAGTGTTGTTCAGTGAATTTAGTAGCAAGAGAAGCTCAGTAATAAATGCAGTTTCAATGTTTGACAATGTGAAACAGAGACTGAAAGAAATTCAGTTGTCCATACAATGCTGAACACAGGGAACCTGAGACCTTGCTGGGTGTTGCCAGGAATTACCTCTGTAGCTGAAGTGCTGCTGCAAAGAGAGATGCCTCTCAGTTACTCTCTTCTCTCATGAGCCTACAGCCAACATGCTTCTTTATCCCTTGGGGTATGAAGTAAAAGGAGCTGATAGAATTCTGGTTGAGGAAAAAGCTTAGAACAGTTTTATTTTATTCTGATGGTGTGGCAGAAGGAGCTTCCAGAGTGCCTTGCAAACTGAAATGCTTCTAATGCTATTCTGGCATCTGAGGAAAAGGCTCATCCAGAGAAAGCTTGCTGTACCCCACTGCCCAAATACATCAGGTTGGCTTGATGAATGGCATTGTCTCCCTATAAACCATATATCTTTAAAACATTAAAAATAATAATTTGAATGACTATTTTTGAATAACAACAGATAGAGAAGTTAGCTAGCGTGTTTACTTTGGGCTTTTATTGTTGTCCATTTTTTGGTTTTAATATATTCCATCTTGCCTTATTAAAATACAAAGGAAGTGCCTTTTTCATTAGGACAATGCCAAAACCTGTATTAGTGAGAAACACAGAAGTAAAGAATTATGCCCAAGCCCTTTAGCTTACCATTGAAGCTTTCATGTTGTGTCATCTCTAAATCTGCTAGAAATTCTCGAAGGGGCATCCATATTGCCCTAGCTCAACTAACATAACTTCATGGTGAAAGCAAAGCTGTTTGATTCTGTATGGCTTGTCTTCAATGAACTACAAATAGCATTATCGCTATAGGAAGTTAGCAACACAATTACAAATAGAAACACAGATTTGCAAGTAAAAGTCAACGTGCCTTTATAAACTCAACAGTTTACCACATATCTCTCATAAATGCCAGACAAAAGCATTTCTGAAAAAACAGAATTACATTTTATTTCCCATTCCACTTTGCCACCAAGTGGCCATTTCATTCCACACATTTTAATATCTTAAAAAAAAAAAAAAAAAAAAAAAAAAAAAAAGGCCAATTGCTATTCTAACCGGTATACTAAATCTTCCTCTAGCCTGCACTGGACTACTACTTGAGCAACTGCTTTTGTTACAGAGAAAAAAAAAAATCAGCAAGAAGTACAGGGAAAGATCAAGCCAATCCATCTTGTTCTACACCATGGGAAAGAGTCATTTGTTAAACAAAAAGGTGTTATATTAAAACCTAGAATTTTCTGATACCTAAACAGTAAAAGATACAGTAAAAAATAAGTAAATAGTCACCTCAGACAACAAATGATGTTTAAGTTCAGACAGAAGCTAGGCATAAAAATGACTGTGAAATTCTGTATCCATCTCATGCAAGAGGTCAGATGATCAGAACAGTCCCCTCTGACTGTAACAGCCATATATCTTTAAAACTGGCACAATGCAATGTCCCAGAATCATCTAATTACCCAACGAGGACTTTTTGAAAACTCTAAGAAAGAAATTGAATCACAGGAGAGAGAGAGATATATTCCAGATCCCAGGAGAAAGATGCATAGAGCAAATCTTGCAGAGATAAACCAGGTCTGAGAAGGAAAGATGTGCTACAAGCAGGAGAATAATATGAAGAGAAACTTCAAAACTTTTAAGAGGTTGTTCCATTTTGTTGACTCTCACTAGTGACTGTTAGAAACCGTCCTTTCTGAATTGCCAGAAATGGTATTGTGGTTCATATAAACTGTGAGACTGACTCAGAACAAGCCAAATTTTAAATACATTTTGACACATTGCTATACTGTAAAGTATTCAATGTGAAGTTTTCTCTGAAGACATCAGATTTCCCTGCTGTCCAAAGACAGTTTTTATGGCAAACCTTATTGCCCATAACACAACAGCATCATTCTAAAAGGCTGAAAGCACCGTCTTAGGCCATTTTCTCCAGCATCATAAAATCATTATCACTGCAATACACTAGTTGCCGATGTCAGACAAATTAATGACTTGGAATGGGAACTGAATTTTTTTTTAGGCCTCTCCATGCTGCTATGGTATGTCATCATGGACAAGGAAAACTTTTTGGCCAGCAATGTAGCTGACCGGCACCCCCGCAAAAAAAAAAAAAAAAAAAGCCACAAGGTTTTACAGTTCATCCAATACTGAGAAACTGCACTGACTTAAAAAGCAAAAAATGTCCTCAGATAGTTTATAGTATAAATTACAAGCAACTTTACTACCGTTCTGGCCTATTGCACTCCCTACACATTCTCTTCATTCTCTGGTTAGCTCTATGAACTGGCTGCAGAAATAGGCTACATTTTAAAAGCTAGTCAAGGCCCCTCTCATTTTCCACAGCATATCACAAATGCAAAATAAAAAAAAAAAAGCTGAGGCAATCCACCCTGCACCACCTACATAGCTCGACTCTAGAATTTTAGGTGATGTTTTTCTTGCCAAAATGTATCAGCCACAACTCTAAATCTCACACCTCTGGGGTGATGGTACCTCAAACTCTTCCTTCGATTTCCCAAAACATTGCTCAACTGCTCTGCTTAAAGCATTCCTTCCCCCTCCCTTATTATCTAGTTCAAACTTTTCCTTCCTTAGCCTTAAGCTATTGCTCTTTCTCCTACCACCTGAGACTAAGCAATTCCCTCTCTTCATTTATCTTACTACCTTGATGATATTAATAGACTATGAGCCAGTCACCTCTACTCACTCTGAAAATTGAGTTCACTCTGCTTTTTGCTGCCCTCCTTTGTGTTCTCTCTGGTGTTTTTTTTTTTTAAAGCCTCCACAAGCATGAGACTTAACTGGCAAAGTATTAAAAGGTAAGCAGGCCTACATATAGGAGAATATCATTAAAATCACTTTGCTTTACTATATGTAAGCTATAATGTAAAATATTTTACTATATGTAACTATTATATAAAAGTGAGAATTCCTACTTCGATGAGTCGTGTTGATCCATGTACAAGATATCCTATAGATAAGAGAAATCCCAAATCCCATGCAGCTATGCCTTCATCTTACCCCTCTGCAACTTTTTAAACAAGCTACTGAAACCAAATACCATTAAACATTAATATGCATTAATCAGAATTAATTGATCCATTGGGACTGGATAGCTTAAATAAAATTGTGCCTTAAATAAAATTGTGCAAAAAATAACCCTCACAAATGGGAAAACCTGAGGGTATGACTAATAGTTAAATGAATGAAGAAAAGGATATCCCAGAATAATACCACATGATGATTAAAGCTTTTCTACTATGTATTTTGTCCCAATAAGTTTATATACAAATTGAAATTTATAAAGCCACTAAAGAGATAGGGGCTTTTTTCCCTTCAAACTGTAGGAAGATTTTGTTTACATTTATTTTCTGATCTGTACTGTCTTGGCTTTTCACATCAATTATATCATTGTGTTCAAATCAGCAGTTTATTATGAAAAATCACTTGAGATGACCCTCCTCCATGTTCGGATGATTAAGGTATCATAAACACCTAACTGCTATATCAGCTACAGCATCGCTTCTTTCAAGCCTCTAATGGAAGTCCATCAAAACCAGCCTATAGAGCTGAAATGGTTCTTTAACATCAACAGAGCCTTTTTCATCTATCTGGAGAAACTGTGAACTACCAAAACAAATGGAAAATTTAGTTACAGATTGTTTCACCCAATTCAAAACTATTAATACATGGGGTCATGAACAATTGGTTATTTCTTCTTAAATGTACTTAAGAATACATACCGGATTTCTAATACTTGTAACTTATTCAATGGTATAACACTAATTTGTATTTAACTAACATATACTGTATTAAAAAAAAATAAAAATCAGTTAACCTGTATAAGAAACTGAGAAGTTTAGTATGCTGTGTTGGTATTACTGCATTTTGAAAGCAAATTATTTTCAAGTAATAAAACAAGTAGCCTCACCGCAAGCAGAACCCAGAGATTTTTCAAATAACATATAAGCTATGCTCTACAAATATTTATCAACGTGTCAGACAAGAGAGGAAGAAACAAGCATTCATTAAACTAGCTTTATGTGCAGCATTTCAGCAAGTAATTCAAGGTTACTAAGTCAAGATTAATAAATCAAAGCAAGTTAATTGCATTCAGATACTGTTTACACTTCACACATATTGCACGTTAACATGCACATGCTCTAATGTGCTTTAATCTACTTAACGCAACCTTGTATAGTTAATCAGCAGTTGTTCTATGTTTGGAATTCCCACAAAAGACAATCACATAGCAATTAGTACAAATTCTGAGTAAAAAAATTGCATGATATGAAACTGTAGACCATCATCAAAATCACTTTGCCAGACTAGTAAAAAAAAAAAAAAGTTAAACTAAAATTTAAAAGTATGAAATGATTCTCAGATTTGATTATTAAAATGCAGCTTAATTTATACTCACTTTTCTCAGGTATGTTTAATTATTTTGATTAATAACATATACACCCATAAAGCCTATGATTCTCTATCTGGGACTGGGCCATCCTAAATTTAAGGTAAAAATCCTGCAATAAAGGTAGTTCAAGTTAATTTACAAATATACTTATGAGCAAGAAGATTAACAGTCTATTCAATGTTCACTCACCCAAGCGTGAATACTAAAAAAATTTGTTGATGTCATTAAGGAAGTTTAGATTTCTTCAGCTGAACTCATCCATTTGTATATGCTTCCACAAACATACTACAAAACATATTCTGCAGTGTTCTGAAGCAACTGTGTAACTGATCTTAGCTGATATTTTTCCATCATATATATTTATATATATACATATATATTTTTAAACTTTTAAAGGGGGCTTTATTTTAAAGTGTTAAAATTCCTTGATAGAAGAATGATGCAGGTAGAAAATTTCAGTGGTAGTGCAGTAGGATTTAATGAAAAAAAAATTTAAAAAAGCCAATCTAATGTGCTTCTAAAACATTTCCTAAGCTTTAAAAAGCTAATTCCATTGCTGAAAGTAATCGTAGAACTGGTATGGAAGGAGCATTGCAGACATGTCTGATTAGGCTTGAAAAGGTTCTGAACTATGCAGTGATAGAAATCTAACTTCTGCTTTTTGCCACCCATAGTGATAAGCAGCAAACAGCACAGTGCTAGGCAATTCCAAAACACATCTAGTGCAAGTGAGGGATCTCTAAAAACATAAGCACATTTTGTCTTTGCCTCAGCTGATATAAACACTAACCTGATTATTACACCGTTTGCCCAGTGACTATTTATACATATAGCAGAGGTATGTAATATGTTTCGCATAGTTTAACTTACAGCTGCATGAACATTATTAAAGTCCTATAAAGAACATCGCCTACTCTCTACAGTCTTCCTTTCTCAAAAGCTTCAGCAGCAGACCAGTGCTAAGGACCCGCTCTGCCCAGGAATCCATCCCTTGAAAGAAAGTAATGGGTCTGTCTGAATTGCCCAAGTGTTCTCCAAAAAGATGGAGACTTCTGAGTGAAGAGATGTAACGCATAAATGTTCTTGTAACATTTTTTTTAACCTATCCGTCTATTTCTCCTCCATCTCCAATCCACCCAACCCCTGCTTTTTTCCTTCCTTCTCTTCTCCCCACACCTCCACCCTGATCCCCTCCGCCAAAAGATGCACAGATATTACCCTTTCATTCTTCACTTCAGTGCCTAGTTCAGGTCAGTCAATCATGAAAAAAGGTGGAGTTCATTCCCACTGCGAAAAATATGTAAATGCGTTAAGTGACATGAAATGTAGAATATGCATTGGGAACGCTCTCTACTGTTCGTACTTCTTTCCCTAACCGTCACTGTCAGCAGTGTTAAGAAACAGAAAACAGAAAGTTAAACAGTTCCTTCCCTCTTCCCAAAGACCATGTGTTTTAACGTGGGTGCTGCAGCCTTTGTTTAGGAAGGCCCAGGCACATACCTCACGCTTCTGTAGCTCACTTCTCTAAAGCACGGTTCACTTGAATTGAATGACTGGTAAGTCCCTCCAGCACATGCTCCACTTGAGCAAATCAGATGTTCAGCAGATCCGAACATGATTTCTATAAACAGCGCGCACATACTCTGCTGCTTTGAAGAGAAAGAACTGTGCTAGGTAGCTCCTTCTGCACATACAGAAAAAACTGTATTTACACACATTTGCTACTGCTATAACACCAAATCACTGTTTATTTAGTTTTGCTCTTCCTCCCCACCCCACAATCCAGGTCTACATATGAATTACAACACACTGTGAAATCAAATACCAGGTGTTTTTTTTTTTTTTTTTGAGAATGGGAATTAACTTCAAAATAAATATTTAAGATTTTATTTTCATTTAACTTAAATTCTATCCACTAACCTACTCTGCAGCCAGTGACGGTTACTTTAGAAAGAAAACCACAGCTACGTTGCATCAAAGTTTATAAGCTTTAAGGGACTGTTCCAAAATAGCTGCTGAATTCCTAGTTGAAGCTTCCCCCTCACCCTTCTTATGGGCAACAGTGATTTTTAATGAGCTATTTAACTAATACATAATTGATTTCCTAGGGTTCAAATAGCCAATAAATATCACTGAAGAAAGTGAAAAGCTACCAGTTAGTCAAATTGCAATTAACTTACTAATGTCTCTAGGACTTGCAGGCATGAGCTACAAATGAAGTGATGTTATTTCTTCAGGTTCACGTTCTCTCCCAGGTTAAATGTATTGCTGAATCTACTTCAGTTTGTTTCTATTCTGATATATTACCATACTGCTCAATATGGAAATATTTCAGAGGTTAACGTTCCAGTTTGTCCATTTCAGGCCTCTAGTTCAGTTAATTTCATAGTAAGCAATTAATATACAAAGGTGATTTACAAATCAATTTTGAAACCTGGTAGCTAGAACTACGATGACAGAGTAAAGAAAATACACAATTCCCTTTTAAAGAAAAAAGGATAACACCAGTGGTAGTATGATTAAAATGAGTTGCCTCACCTCAGGATTATTCTGCACAGCTTTCTGGAAGTGTACTTCCTCCTTCACAGTAGCTAGGATTATAATATTTTAATAAAAATCCAAGCATATACATTTTCTTTACTTGCAAATGTTTCATTCTACATTTTGCTTCTTTAAGGTGTGATTTTGTGATTTGTTTCAGTGGACTTCTGTTTTAGGTAATTATTGAGTTCAAGGCTACTTAAGCCTCACTTTGTGACCTGATTTTTTTTTTTTTTTTTTTTAAAGGTATACCACACAAAGTGTCAAATACCTACCTATGTCCTCATTTGGATCCTGGGTCTACTATAAATTTGACTGCTAAAGGTTAATAAGTAAAGCTGAAAACAAACAGGGACTGCTGTCTAGAGTGATATGATTTGTGTAAAAGGAATGTAACAACAAGAAAGCTGCAGCTGCAACAGGAATGTTTGTGTGTGATGCAACCATCCACCTCTGCACTGGAGCTACTTCCTATAAGCAGAGTTGTACCTTCTACAGCTAGGAACTTCGCAGCTCATTATCATGTGTCCACGTCGAGCCAAGGAGACCAACAGTTCCATCTGCTTGGAAACAAACCTTAATCAAACAGCTGTTTCAGTAAAATAATGCTCCATTTCTTTAAATAATTAGTAAAAAGAACAGTAGAACTGTCAAAAGTTTCAAGATATTAAACTGGTTAAAATGTTCTGTGAAAGTCTTTTTTTTTTTTTTTTTTTTTTTTTTTAGGAATAGTAGGGTGTAAGAAGTGTTTGTGTCCTTCCCCGAGCTAGTGAGGGGCAGTTATGTAAAGAGAAATGTACCACATAACCCCAACACACACTTGAAAACTATGTAATTACATCAAATTGTAACAATAACAGACATCACAGCTATTATTTAGAAAGGAGAAACTGAGAAATGACATTCAGTAAAGTGAATGAAACTCAATCTCAGCCTAAACAGCAAGAACAGATTAAATTTCATCAAGTATCAAGTGCAAATCATGAAATTAACTGGAAATGAAGATTAAAAGACTCAACCTGGAACACCATTGAAAACAGATGAGCAAAACCATGCACTAGAGGGCAGACTAGACCTTCCACTGGCTGGCTGGAATAGGACAGAGTCTGCAGTCCCAGTTTTTATATAAGTATTAAAACTTGCACTGTTACATCACTTGTAACCACTACATCTGAAAGCATTTGCAAGAGTACGACTTCAACTCTTATTACAATGAGATTTCTCATTACACCAATCATTTCTAATGACCCTTATGTACAAGATTAAGAATCCTACGTGCATTCATTTTGCACAGATTCTATACTGTCATCCCCCCTCACCCCTCCCAAGACATCTCAAAACACCTTTCAAAGGACAGTTAATTACTGCCTGTTATGAGGGGAAAGTTAAGCACAGTAGTGTGAAACATCAAATTTAGAACAAAATTACATCTTCACGACGTCCTTCAATCTAGTTAAGCACTGATTACATACATTTTGTAAATGAAGTATACTAAGTAACTCAGTGTATAAGAAAATCAATCAGCAATTTCAGACCAATTGATCAGTAAAGGCAAATAGCAAAGAAAGCTCATAAACAGGTGAATATAACTATTTTCATAGATTTATTTGAAAAATACTTACAAAAGCAAGTATGTTTGACACTAAAATAGTTAAAACTTATTCTGTGTTTACAATGGTGTAATTAAGCGTGCAGCATTAACAGTCTTTTGTTTGAAGCATTGTTAGTTTGCCTTAAGGAAGTGGGGAAAATTCTGTTTTACCAATGAACAATGTTTCCCTACCACTTCCTCAGCAGCAGCTATAGCCGTGATCTCTGCCTGAGATCTCAGCACACTGAAAATAGGGTTTGGTTTGCTAACTGCCAGCCTACCAAGTATAGATTTACTAGAACCTGGAAGGTTGGTTAGTTTTTGTCTGTTTTCCACTATGAAGGAACAAGGTGAGGAAGGAGAGGAAAACAAAAGGATTGGCTTTGTACACAAAGAATTTACCAAAGCTACATTTCATGAAAAAGTCCTTAAAATGTCTTCCCATTAATGGCCATCTTCCTTCAAAACATGCACATACTTCTGAACTTACCCGTAAACCAGTGCCCCTGACATTTACCATTCCTACAGCACTTCTTGCTAGGAGAGGCCAGGACTATAATAGCTAAGATTCCCCACCCAGACAGCAGTTCAGTAGTGTCAGAAAAGAAATACAGTGCAATTAGTTTCCACATGTCGTATAGCTACATTTTAAGACAAAACTGGCAGATACTGATTGAAAGAGTTTGCTGTCTCCACATAATCCACACTATAGCAACAGCTATAGACTGTTCAGAGTGACTTCTCAGGGTGCACAGAGTGGACAGGACCTCACCAGCCGTTATTGTGCATGGTGCCAGTAGCTGTTGCCGCTCGAGCCAGCATGTTTCTGTGCGTCTCCGAAGCAGAAGAAAAAGTCCCATCTTTCACATGCACTGGCAGCATTCGTCTTCTGCCCGGCTGAGGGGTGTAGCTGTTTTGTCGCCAGTCTTCATCTGGGGGCATATCAACTCTCCTCGGACCCGGGGCCTTAACACAGGAAGGGGGCACAGGACAGCCTTGAGGGGCACTGGGGTCCCATGAAGGCCCATGTGGCATTCTTAAAGTGCTGTAGTCTGTGCTGGCTGGCAGCCTGCAACCGATGGCGTAAGACTCATGCATTTGATGTTGCGAAGGCTGCTGGAAGAAGCCTTCCTGTAAACTCTTGCCTGTCTGGCCAGCGTGTTTCCCCCAGAGCGCCGTTCGTTTATCTGGTAAGGTGGCTGTTTGTCTGGCAGGGTAGCTCATGTTCAGCCAACGGCCAGAGACATTTGATGCTCCACCTCCTAAAGGCAGATTAACAAGAGGCTTTTGCCCCTGGGAGAGGGTGCCTCTGGGTGCACAAGGGAGACTCCCGTAGCTCAGTGCCACACCTGGGTAGTCGTCACCTTGGAAAGCTTCACCCCTGTCAGGCACAACCAAAAGTTTCTGGATGACGTTCTTCTGATCTCCTGGGGAAAGATAATAGACACAACACACAAAGGTTGCTCAGTTATGTTCTGTGTATTATTGCTTCCTCACAGAACTGCCAGCTGTGGCCAACATGCAGCAGCAGAAGATAAACTAAACCAATAGTACATCCAGTTAATGGTTGACATGGAATTCTGAATGAAAGCTAATTGCACCCTAAGTATTCGCTTTCCTTTCTGCATTTCCTCCTTATATTACTTCAGTTACCATCAGACACTTCACAAGGCAAAAGATTTCTTTAATAGCCATCTCTCTTGCATCATCAAGGAGAAGCCCATCGAAGTATTTCAATGCTGGTAGATTAAATTGTTTCTGATGTCTTTCACAGGGAAATTAATTCATATAGAAAAAAACGCAGGAGTTAGTTATTTCTATTAACACAATTACATGTGTAATTTGCTGGAGCTAGCAGCTTGTGGAAGTAATCTAATACATGACAAAAAAAAAAGGTGGGGTTTACTGCTATTTTAGCACTAAAGAAAATTCCTCACATAAATGTGAATATGATTTCATATTAAAAGTAACTATAACGTATCCATGAAGATAATTCACTTTTGTTATGTTCAGTGATTCTGTGCTAAGTGGACAATGCACAAGGGCAGAGAAAGAGAAAAAGAATGTGTTTCATCCTTCCAAATTTCTGGAGGAAGTCAGGCTGATGGTGAAGTATCATTACAAAAGACAAGACCTGCATAGTCATATTTCAGCAACATTTCTCATCATGAAGGAGGTTGAAAAGTCCTGTGATTACCTGACGGTTTACGTGCCTTGCCCACCATGCTGGGCATCAGTACATCATGGGGTAGGTGCTGCACCTGGTTTGGGGTGTGCTGGGGATCAAAGGGAAACACAGGAGGATCGTGGGGGAAAGGAAGGGAAGTGGAGCTGGAAGAACGGTGGCTGGTTTCCATTGGCATTTTCCTCATATTTGGTGCTTCCTTTTATAAAATGAGAAAGGAGAAGAAAAAACAAAATGATGAGTAAACACAGAGTTGGGTTGAATCAAGCAACAATGGTGCTGATCCAAGGAAAGGGATGAATTACTGGGAAAAAAATGACATGCATTTGTATGTGAAAAAGGAATACAAATAAAATCTGCACCAATCCAGTAAGGCTTTTACTGCAGTGGCGAGCTATTTGACTTGAATATACCTAGAGAAATATGTTAAAGAAACTTGGTATATACCAAAATTGAAATATACCAAGGAGAAAAAGAACACACAAATTAATCATGAAGGTTTGGTTCACAAATCAAAACCACAGATCAACAGAAGGTCAGAGTTCAAATGCCATACTACACAAGCCATGAAATCAAATAAGGGTATTTCTGATCCTTCTTATTTTCTAGCAGGGTTTACTGAGAGCTCTGATTGAAGACTGAAAAAATTTACCTGGCACAATTGAAGGATTTACCAGTACTGTACCAGTACACTCTGTTAGAAGCTACCCACCCCAAAGCAGTGCTGACTAAATAGGATGCATACCCTCTCCCCCATCATTGCGTAACTGAACACGATAACAAGCCACCACTGACTTAAGCCTAGTGATTAACTTCAACAGTGGTGACAGAAAGCCATCCTATTGGCTTCTTCTGCTGTGGGGACAAAAATCTTCAGCAGAGGGAGGGGTAGACAACTAGAGGTTTTTGACCATTTCTGCCAGCACCTCCAGGTATGCATTAAAGATCTCAGCAAAGTATGCTGAGGAGCAAACATTCATAATTTTACATACATATGCTTAACTTACTGTATGCAGCAGAAGTTACAATCACATCAGCCAGTCTACATGACTGATCTCGCAACTAAGACTCTTCTACATTTATTTTGCAGTTGGTTTCCAATAAAAATCTAAGTATATTTAACAAAAAACAGATCCAAGCTAAACCTTCACATTATAGCTGGTTATGCTACTTTATACTGGTTTATGCTACTTTAACAGAGATAAAGGAGAAAAAAAAATCAACCCTACCTATTCTTAGTTACTTCCTATATGTAATTGGCTGCATGTCATGTACCAATTCTAGAATCATCTCCCCTTTTTGCTTACCTTTGCTTGCTAAAAATTCCACTTGCTGTATATACACACAGGAGAGCAAAAACTTTCATATGGCTAGTGCAATTTTTATTATTATTATTATTATTATTATTTAAAGATCAAAGCTTTATTAGAAGTGTTATTGAAAAATAACTACGTCAACTGAAAAGATTATACTGGATGTCCTTTTATACCGGGCAAGGAATATTAGCTCACGTGCTTACCAGCCACAGCAAGTATTACTCTGCAATGACTCCTGAAGAAAATGCCTTTGTTATTTAAATAAAAGCTCATTCTTCTACCAGAAAGAGAACAAAATTCACAAAGACAAACTTTCACCTTGGCTTATTGTTCAAGTTGCCCGCCATCTTGTTCATTAACTACTAAATACGGACAGAAAACAGCAACTGTACACGCAGATAATGCCTCTTTTTAAAGCTACACATCATTCTACTTACAAAACTGTGAGAAGAGACCAAGGTCTCTTCTCTGTTCGAGACAACTGTCCCACTGAGACTGCGAGCAATGCGACGGAAATTCTCTGCACTGTACATTTCCTCCTCTTCTGGTTCCCTGCTATGTTCTCTGGTATACGTGACCTGCAGACAATATCACACAGTTCAGAAAAGGCTTTCTGTAACATCAATTTTGTGTAATAATTATAGGGAATTGATCAATATACATCTAACAGACTGCTTATGAAATGAAATTCTTAATGAAATGCTTAATGAAATTCCATGACCTTTCCTCTTTTGAAATCCTTCATTGAAGTCTTGAGAACTTAAAGCAATTGGGTCTTTCTGGATCTGATTATCAAAAATATTATCCTTTATAGCCATTTCTTTCTATAGCAAAATACAATAAAGTACTACAGTCCTCTCATAACTAAAAAAAAACACCAGGATTATTTGATGAGTGCTGGAAGCTTACTGATCTTATGTTAGCAAGGAAAATGATTATTTTCTTTCTTTTTCTTTTCACTTGTTCTATATAAACAAAATCATTTAATGAGTATGGAATTGCTACAGAAAGTATGATTTCCCCCACAAAATACTTGTATGAATACATATTCATGTACAGACACTGATATGCAACTGCCAGTTATTGAAACAGGTTCTTCTCAGAAAAAAAAAAAGAGAAAAAAGCATCTTCTTCCCCTCTGAGGTGATCATCTACCAACTGCAGCAAATATAGCATTAAACCCTTGTCTATCAAAACATGCAGTGACGCAGTCAAAAATGGGAAAAAACTGTGTCCCTGTAAGTGGTAATATCCAGAAGCAGTTACCCTAAGTTGGAACACAAAGCCAAAATGTTCAAATACTAGATCTTCAAGTTTTCAGGGGGTATGTGATCTTGGAGTCAGAATTTTGATAATGTGATTGCATGCAAGCTACGCATAGCATGAATTGCTCACGTTTCCACTAATTAATTCTGAACCAGACTGTACTTAAAATTCTCTCTAATATTAGTAGTGATGATCCCACTACTTTTATTTTTTAAAATATATTCCACTTCTCCCAACTGTAACTTTTTTTCACTCGCACAAAGCACTTCCTTCCCTTCCCTAAGCACATCTTAGTGAACATCATCACCTTGGAGACAGAAGAGACAGCGGATCCATACAGATTGCGCTCGATCTCTGCTGTTGGGGTTTTCGAGAGACCCATGCCAGCTGTAGTATGCAGCTTCCTCACATTCAGGTTTGCAGAGACTGGGAAAGAAAATGTTGTGGTTAATCTCGGGGCTTAGTTGTACATTACGTCACATTTCTGTCTATCTTGGCAGAAGACAGACAGGCTAAATACACAGAATGAGAAGTAATCATAAATTCCTGGAAGGTCAATACATAAGCTAACTCACAACATTGTCAAAGGGAGAGTCCAAGACACTCACTCCTGTTTCACTTGCCCCTTTTACAGGGTTTCTAGGGAACAGGGAATTGAACTATTTAACAGAGTTAAGACTTAATGATTTAGCTGCACACCAGTACTTGGTTGATACAAAGGTAAGATAGTTTATGGGGCTAAAGAAGTTCCAGCTACATATGAGAAAACACTTCTTTACTGTGAGGGTGACAGTAACAGAGCACTGGAACAGGTTGCCCAGAGAGGCTGGGGAGTCTCCTCTGGAGATATTCAAAACCCACCTGGATGCCATCCTGCGCAATGTGCTCTAGGTGACCCTGCTTGGCAGGAGGGTTGGACTAAATCTCCAGAGAGATCAATTCCCACCTCAACCTTGCTGTGGTTCTGTCAATGGACAGAAAATCAGCCACCAAGACGGTTACCTGAAGTTACTTGGGATAAACAAGACCCCTCTTTTAAGATCCGCACATGTCCATCTGCTTGTGGCCACCCAACTCTACAGTTTGCCAGCCATTCATTCTTGTGGCTAAGCAGCTGAAAGTGCTATTTATAACAAAGATCACTACAGTTACTTTATTTTAGTGTGCCGCCAACCAGATATAATCCTAAGATTTCTCAAGAAATATACAGGTAGATCAATGGCCTAATAAAAATGGTCACAGGGAATCTATCTATGAAGGAAGGAAAGTGAGGTGGCTGGTAACAACACCCTTTCTGCATAGGGGAGGCATTTGGAGGATTGGGTCTTTGGGCTTTTACTCTCTATTATAAAGCTCCAGTAAAGCTTCAGCGGCATTTTCACTGTGAATTTGGATGTAGAAGTCTAATAAAAACAGTTGATAAGTTATAGAAAGCTTAAACTGTATTTCCAAATGAAGAAGTAATTCAAGTTAAGAGAGAGAGAGCGCTGTGCTAGATCTACTCAGGTGATTTTCACCTAGTTCGTTACATAGATATTTTGTTTTCAAACAGAATTTGCAGAGCTTAGGAAGAAGCATTTGAAAGTCACAGCAAATAAGAAGCAAAAATCTCAAACACAAACTTCAAAAAAATATCTGTATCTCATCCCTCATGATGTGGTGGGAAAACAGGCAAGAAAAGTGTTAGCATAAGAACTAAGGCATGACAGAATTCTGGGGCCCTGGTTAACATTAAAGCAAGCGGGCTCTATCCTGCTAGGTGTCTATAAAGAAGTTCCCAAATGAGTGTGCTAAAAGGGAACACATGAGACCTTCTGATCCAAGCCCATGCAAGAGAGTATCTGTGTGGGGAGATCTTGCCTAATTCTGAAACAAAATAAAAAAAAAAAAAAAAAAAAAAAGAAGAAAATGGCTTACACTCTCCTGGCAGACCTGATCCTAAGTAAGATGAGAATTTCATGGAATATTTGAGCTGTTGTATAAAAGCCTGTTCAAGAGCTTACTAGGGTATTCACTCTGGTCACAGCCTGGCTTGATTTACAAGGAAAAACAGAGGTTCCTACCCCTCCCCACAGTTGCAGGGCATAGGGAAACCTGTCTTGTGTATATATTGCTATGTATTTTGTACATGCACATACTTTGGTATCCATCAAGTTTTAGGCTGCTTTGCATTTGATTAGAAAATTTGTAGCTCTGATACAAAGCCATGGATCAAAAAGAAGTTTGTTTCACTTGTGCTAGGCTGAGAATCAATGTTGTCCTATCCCAGAAGATAAGAACAGCTTAAGTGGAACTGGGCTGCTATCATCACACTCAGACAGGTATCTCCAGCAATGTCAGAGCTGTTCTCACCAAGAGCACCAGAATCTCTTAGTTTACTTTTGGTACCAACTCATCTACAAGGTCTCAAGGATCTTAGCATAGACCACGTACCCTCAGTGCCACTTTCACTTTTCCAAAACTTAAAGCATATGTTCCTTAGCCAAAAAAAAAAACAAAAGTTCAACTCTCATAGACCTAGTAACACTTCTAAAAAAGTTATTCCCCTCAACCATATACAGACTAAACTCTCAAATACAATACAATTACAGTTAAAATTCACAAGTTTGGAGAACATTCATTCCAGACATAGGAACAGTTTAATGAATTGCAGAGGTGATGCAGAATTTTCAAACAGCAAAAGTCAGTAGCCTGACCTAAACAGCTGGCTGACTTGAAAAAAGGAATCAATTATTTCCAGATAACAAGATACTAACAGATATTGCTGCTTGGCAAGATCAACAGCTACTGCAGCCTCCCCAGACAGTACGATCACAGTGCTTCTCTATCCCTATGGGTAGAATGGTTTCAGAATCCTCAACCTGAATCTTTCTGCATCTTTGCACAAATTTTTCTGCTTTTAATTAAACTGACTGAAAAATACACCTTCAACTATAATGAAATACATAGGCAGGTCAACCAAGAAAAACAACTGCAGCATTCTTACCTGATTGGTCAAATGGATACCTAGCACTGTCCTGTCTTCCCAAGAAAGGCCTAGTGGCCTGAGATGCCTGCAGACTAGTCTGATAGAGGGATTCCAGTTCTGAGAGCTCCTGTTCTGTGTCTTGATTCCACTGTGGATGCAGATGTACTGGGATCCTGCTCAAGTCATCTCCAACTGCTCTCTGCTCAGAAAGGGATGGACTTCTCCCAGGTACAGGAAGCCATTCAGTATTCTTATTATCCTTCTGAGAACTGTAATACCTAGTAACATTATCCACCCAACGGTCCACAGGCATAGAGGCAACCATGCTACTAGTAGCTCCATCATCCACCTGTTTCATTCCTCCATCATGACAGTGCCTTTCCAGGTAGGATGCAGGGTCTGCTATATTCTGTCCACCTCTTCTACACAGCTCTTCACTGTGAGCACAAACACTCTTAGAAGCAACATGCTGGGCACTAAAACCCTCCAAAGAAACTACCCCATCCCTAATATCCACAGTTGAATATAATTTTTCAGAAGACTGGTTTTTGTTCTCTTGGTTTTGATGGATTAGCTGTCTGTAACCAGAGGGTGAAGGGTTGATGAAAGATTTTTGTATTAACTTTGGAGACTTCTCATCCTGACATACTGCAGCAATCCAGCCTTTTTCATGAGTACCTTTTCTCTGGGAAACTGCATGCATTTTCTGAAACTGCTCTGCCAAGGAGCGAACATGTCCCTTTGTACTAACACCCTCAGATGTGCAACTTTCTGCTGTGCCATGTTCATCCTGTGAGGGTAATAAAATCTCATGGCTGTTTGCTCTGGAGTACTTATTTGTTTTCTGCAAAGGATCCAGGGAGCATTGCGGTGAAGGGGATGAAGTTGCAGGGGTCATTGCATGATAGCCCCCTAAATGATCAATGCTGGGTCGCACTGGAGAGCTTGCAAGTTTGGAACAAGGACTGCGCTGGTTGTCCTTTTCAGGAGATGCTGCTTGTGGTGGATGTGGACAGTGCAACAGTGTAGGCAAAGATCCACAGTTTACTGTGTTAGCCTTGGATTTGTACTGAGGTGTGAGAATGGGTGTTATGCTATGAACCTCTTCTAACTTGCTGCTACTGCAGCATTCCCTATAGTCTTTTGGCCCTGTGGCTGTGGTGTCAATAAGTTCCACACTATAGTGGGCATCATTCTCAGTTCTTGCAGGCCTCTCTGCCAACCCTTGCCTATAGGGAAAAGAGGGAACTTGGTCATGAAAATCAGCAGAAGCAGACTGGAAGTTTGGAGATATCCTGTTGGATGGATTGCTTTCAGTAGGGGACAGGGAGGAAGACTCTGGATATAATGATGAGTGCAATTCATGGCAGGAAGCAGGTGGGTGGAAGAAAGAACTGGACCCAAATTCCACTTCTTTGTTGGGTTCCAGTGGTACCTCCTGGCTCAGCAGTACTTGGAGCGGGCCAGTCTGTTCACTAAAACACACAGAAGGGTAAATGATTAGCAGTAGTCATTGCTTACGTTTATCCCTAGGGTGCAGAACTTACCCTATGCTACATACTCCTCAAAACACACTTTTTTTTTTTTTTTTTGCTAACTGAATTCTGATGAAGACTTGGTATTAAAATTCTGTAGATACATACATGCTAGTCCTTTGCTTCTAAGTCTGATTTCCTACTATAATCGAACTGCTGAATCCATTTCATATTTTTAATATTACTTTACTACAGTTATGCTTTATAGAAACTTTCACAGTATTCTTGTACAGCACCCTAGGCACTTTAACCAGCAGACTGAGTGTGTGAGAAGGAATAATTTTAAGAATAGTAAAAATAGCATTTACATAAAATAAAATTGGTTTCCAACATTAACATCTTAGATTTTTTGGTAAATACTTTGGACAAGTTCATGATCTGAGTATGAACTGATATTTCCATAACGTCCTCTCTCTCTAGGTAGCTTCACATAAAATAACTTGACAAATGGAAGGAACAGGTTGAAATCTCACACATGTTATTGCTGTATTCTCAGCTTTGAGATATATATCCAACAGGTTAAATAAAGTTCATGTTAAATATATAACCACTATTTTGCAATAATTTGCATTCTATGTATACTTCTAAATAAGAATTTGTATTCTTATATACCAATGTAAGACAATTATGTCCTTAGGTCATACACGTCCTTGGCATTTTTCTGCATTTAGTTCAGCATTTAAATATGCAGACCTAAAAAGCAGTTCCAAGTTCACGTCCCTGTGAGGAGACAATAGGCTACAAACAGCTCCAACAGAGAACTTGAAGGAACTGTAACATCAATGCTTTGCTTCCTCCTTGAGACACATAAAATGGAAGTTAACATCATGAGGACCTAGTTGTGTATAGCAGAATGACCTTGTCTGTGACTAATTGCAAGGTTTGCACTGTCTATAACTTTTTTTTTCTTTAATCAAAGTAAGAGTTCAAAACTCTGGCTATGAGTAGATTTTTTTCACTGTCTGCAATATTAGTATTTTGTTCAATACAACTTTTGGAAATGTAACATTCTTTTCACAACGCAGCAGAGAGCAAGCACAACATGAACAAAATTAGTTTAGAAAGTTTTTCTTTTTCTTTTTTTTTTTTTTTTTTAATTTTCTTAAAATCTGCCAAAATGCATAACTGGGGCTCTGCATTTTTCCTTTGAAGGAGAATACAAGGGACCCCTGATTGACAAAATGATCAGCCCTCATGTACAATCCAGGTACTGCAGGAAAAGAACATTATGATCTATAGCTTGTCTGTGTGTAAATTAATTGAGTTTTAGTATATAGGTGTATGTGGCATTTTAAAAACAGGAAAAGGAAAAGATTCTCATCTGAGATTTCATCTAAGTTTATGATAATACAGCATATAAGAAAGGAGAAAGGAAAGAAAAGTAACAGTTCAAGAAACATCCTAAGAATTAGACAGGGATGGTCTAGTGCTAGGAGGGAATGGCATGGGAAGAAAGAAGGGTTAAACTGCATGCTAAAGAGGGTAAGAAGGATCAGTTATAGCACAGAGTTAATTATGCTGGAGTTGAAGTTCATATGGAAGAAAAAAATCATGAAGAGATGTTGAAGAGCCTGCTAGGCCAGGCTACAGGAAGCTGGGAAGCACAGAAGGAAAATGAAGAATGACAGAGCATCAGGGAGAGTAAGTCAAGGTGACAGGAGCAGGATCTAGATCCAAGAGCTGTACCACAGCACCACTACAGAAATGAACTAGAAAGAAGAGACCAGTGTACCTGATGCTTTTCAGACTACAGTGCACTGAAACATGTTGGTTACTGTTCCCAATATAAAAGCAGCTATAGCAAGACTTCTATGATAGTCCAGTCTTTTACTGATTGAGCCCTCAAAGTGCTCCTGATAGTGAAGAGTTGCACGTTATATCCTAAGACCTCCCCCCTCTGGCCAGGTTATCATCTAACATTCTTTCTCTCTGTACACAAAAATCAATGCTGCAAGGCACTGACTCCTACAATTCTCTGTCAAAGCCCATATTTTGAACACGTGCACAGTGAACTATATTCTAAAAAGATTGGGGAGGGGGAGAAAAAAGGTAGCTGACCCTCTTAAAATATGATTTAACCTAAAGAAGAAAATAATGAGGAACAACGCTAGGATTTGGACTATCCAGGGGAATATATATAGTTGGCTACTGATTTTCAGACTGCACTGCTCAGGTGCAGCTCAGATCTGGGTCTAGGTGATATACTTGGACTACCTTGTAGACTGGGCCATGGTGCCGCCCTGTGGTGGGTGGCAGGTTGGCGACGGCAGCGGCTGCGATGGCTGTTGGTGCTGCATGCGATCCTGGAGGCTCCGGGCTTTTCGGATACTGATTTGCAGCTTCTTATCGACTAGGGCTCTGCTGTGAGTGCTAGAGCTGGCATCATGCATGGCAAGTCTTAGTTTAGCTAAAATGCAAAAGAAAACATAGCAGAAAAACAAACAGAAAAAAGGAATAAAATTGAAAAGAAAAAAAAAAAGAAAAAAGATGCAGCAAGAACATAAAACATGGACCATGCAAATACTGCCACACAAGAGATCACAAGGATGCTACTGTTTCCACTAATGCACATTCAGCTTAGCCAGGTGTCCAAACAAGTTAATTGAAACTAAACCAAAATAAAGTTAAAAGAAAAAACTGATCAAGTTTTAGCCCAACTTCTCATCCCCTTGACACAGGCTCTTTCCAACCCTACCACATTGCTGCTTCATTCATCTTTCCTCCTTCTGTATGCTCCATACCTGGGACTCCCTTTATGTGCAGGAATACCAAGCTGGGATCTGAAATTCAGCACATACCTTGCTGGAATGAAAGCTAAGAGAGATTTCACAATAGCTGTATATTGCCCCTTATTCTGCAGCCCATAAGAGGCAATTTCAATTTCAACAAATGCACAGAAACCGCCTACCCTGTCTGCAGCCATTCTATACAGACAGAGAGGAGCATGGGGTGAGACAGCCAGCCAGTCATAATGGAAAAAGACCAAAAAAAAAAAAAAAAGGAAATCACATAGCACACATTCTCAAAGGTCACAATGCATTTAAGCACTTCTATGTCCTATTGCTTTTCTTCTTGAGCATTAGGTACAGCGTAGGCTCGTTTTTGTTTTTTTTTTTTTATTAATCCAAAGGATGTAAAGAGTAGGCTACTGTTTTCTTCCCTATGCTACATCCTCCATGAGAAACAGGGGAGCTTAATGCCCTTTGTAATTTGGCCTGAGGATTGGGAAAATTGCTAAGTGAGGGCCAAGTGGCACAAAGAGTTACCTATGGGGTGCTTGCTGAAAGGCAGCATTTAGCACCAGAAAGGACACATCAACATCCCAGTGCTGTTATCGCCTTAGCGCTGGAGAGAACAACAAAAACAGATGCAAACATGAAAATACAGAGATGAAGAAGAATAGGACTACAACCCCAAAAACAAGATACTTGAAAAAAAAAAAAAAAAAAGATTTTGTCACCCAGCACTTTCTAAAGACCATCTGGATTCCCGTATTACAACCTGACAATTTAACATGATTAAATATTTCACAGTTTTCTAAGATATTAGCACTGTCAAAAGCGCAATAGCTCAAGCGGTTAGAGTTACTTACATATAGCTTCGTTACAGAGAGCCAAAGCTGCAGCACAATCCCCCTTCTGCTCCTGATTCAGCGACTCTTCAAAGATTGAGTCTGCCTCCTGCATGGACTTCTCAAAGTCATCATTCCTCCCTGCAATGGGCAGCACCCTTCATTTTGGTTTCATTCTGTGCAGAACCCTCGTTTACACTCATCCCATCTGTGATCGCCAAATTGTTCCACACATTGACTCATTAGCAGCAGACCTCTTGCAAGGGCTACACATATCCCAAACCATCTATGGTAACACCTAAACTTTCCTAAGCAGGAGTATAACTTAAGCACCCTGATATGCTTGACACACAGAGTAGAACTATATAAAACATTTTTTTCCCCTCTCAAACTTTGCGTACTTCAGAGACCTGTATTTGCATAATACACTGTTTTCAACAGTCTGAATTAGTATAAAAAAGGCAGCATGGACATGTTATAGAGCTAATTCTGATGACTTCTATCAATTAGAAGTAACTTAAATTTAGAATTGAATTCATCAAAAAATAAATCAGACATCCAATTACTTCCATACAAAATGTCTTCAAACTGAACCTACTGAGATATCCACAGAACAATACTTAGACTTGAATGCGTGTATGAATGCAAAAAATAGTTCCATGGATGTGTCGAGTGCATACACTCAACTGCTGAAAGAGACATACAGACTATGGAAACCTAATGGTCTTGTAGCTTTAGAAGAAAAACATGGGGAAGGAACTGAAAAGATATGGAAATCAGTCAGTAATTCTTTTTACATCACTTTAGAAAATAGCACTGGAGAATAAGAATAAATCATCCTTAGACACAACAGGGAAAGATGAAACACTGTGTCCTGGCATCAGAACATTCAGTTCTGAGAGGAGAAAATGCCCAGACATGCTGGTGTCATCTATTAAACATTATGCAAGTTGTATCCTAAAATGTACACAAATGAGGCCAGAGAAAACAGAAAACAATAATAGACTGTTTCATTTGGGGGTGGGCTCCTTTTCTGGAAGGTCTCCGTTTTGACAGAGAACATCAATATCTTTTTGACCAACTTGTATAGCACACACCATGGCCTGACCTGCTCCCCAGCACCCTTGTGCAGAAATGCAAACACACAAATCCCAAAGAACTCATGAAAAGCGATTTCTGCTGAGAGAAGTGAGATCTGTTAGAGCAGTGAGTTAATCAAGCAGCACATTCAGTTTCAAAATCAAGGCTACTGAGGCTCATAAGCAAGGCCAGTATTCTAAAGTTAGCTTTCTTTGCATGAGTTTAGCATTTTACTTGAGGGGAAAATGAGTCACAAGTGTTCTGGAGCTCTGTGTACAAGCAAGCATTCCAGGCAATCAAGCAGTCTGTTAATGTTAAGCAATTACATCTCTGACTGGGGTGGGGAAAGGCTTAAAAGGAACAAATGAATACCTTCCCAGCTCTCAGGTCAATAACTAACTCAAATATTGCACTGAAGTCTTTTTGGATTAAGCATTATTCTAGTTCGCTTTCTTCCTAACACTGAAAACCCAAGCTATTTTTGCTTCTACCAATTAATGCAACAAGAGGTCAAAGAGGGGCCATTTCTTGGAAAACCGTGCTATTCCCTTTGGGCACGAAAAGCAAAGACGACATCCTCGTGCTCAAGAACAGAAGTTCCCATTTCAACTGTAAATCATTATCATTTATGCTACGAAAATAAACTACACTAATAAAAAGGTATCTGCTATGTTAGATCATAACTTGTCAACTGGCCACTTGCAGGTCACAGCAGAACCATAAAGGATAACCTAGTGGCTCACTGAAAGCACAAACCGTAACAACATTCACAGTGAGACATTCTCATAAAGATCCTATTTTTCAGCTGCCACTGATACAGTGACATTCTGGCTCTGAGCAGCTGGCACAGCCATGGGCTGCAGAGTGATGGCTGCATTGTGCCCTCAGCTGGCACTGTTGTGGGTGCCCCTATCCATCCTTCACTTCTGTCCTGTACAACAACAGCACCTTAACTCTCTTCTCCTATACCAGGTAGGAGAGAGTAGCGTAGGGGTCTCAGGAAGCTTGTCAACACAGGAGACTACAGTGCCTTGGTGGGATTGCCCCAGTCATTTGGGAGGGCAGAGCCTAGGCATTTTACCAGACCCCTTGCCTTTGATGGCCACCAAGAACCCCATGCTTACATGCTACACTAGGTTTCATTCAATCCCTACTAGGTGGTTCACCCCACCTTCTCTGACTCCCCTTACTGGAGACTAGGAATAAAACAAAAGGTGCTAATGTGAATCCTGTCACCAAGCTCCTTCTGTTGCAGTTCCATTCTTCCCATTAAATTCCAATTAAACCCTTTCTGCTGCCATCCCCAGCCAGAAACATAAGGAGTCTTGGAAAAGTCATAATAGAAAATAAAAAGCCAAATATTAACTCTTGTTTTTTCTCAATTCTTGTCCCTTCTGAAAGGCATCTATGCCAAACCCTGCTCAGATTTTCAACACTAGACCAGATAAGCTTGCCCCAGTACTTGTTCCCACCCCTGTGCTGCGGCTGCACAGCTGAGCAGGGAGGGAGAGTGGAAAGTAAAAGGGCAGAAACAGGCAGAATTGCTTAGGTCAGTGGTGCTACCAGACAGAAACTAAAACAAAACTGTGGTCTAAATGAACCAGTTATGCTGCAGGTGGATCTGAGGCATCTAAAAAGTGCTCATTCCAAGATGCTGGTTGAAACCTTATAGCTAAATCTAGGTATCACTAGTACACATAAAATGTAAAGGTGTAAATATATACAAACACTATACATTAGGAAATATCTTGTTGTTATTGTCACAATCAAGAAAGAATTCGGTTAAAATAACAAATTGCTTTCTGTGTTCAACAGGATTGAAATTGATGGTCTCTCACTAACTGAAGATACAAAATTCTAATACTGGGTGGGTGGGGAGAGACATATAGTAGAAAATTAAGTTCAAAGGTTCAAAAAAAATTCAGCACCACAATCTTGCAAAATATACTGCATTCAAAAGGTTACCCTGATTCTGCAGTTCATCTAGATCCATGAACCTGCTGGGACGGGGATTAAAGCCCATTGCTGCCTCCATTTCCTTTTCTCTTTTCCTGCGCAGTTCTTGTTCATGTGCTCTCCTTGCCACCTCCTCTTGCAATTCATCCAGTTCACTCTTTAAAGGGCCAAAGATCTCCCCACCTTCCAAAAAAATATTTTTGACAGTAAAATCTCTCAAAGTATCCATTAACAGACAAGTAATGTTAATGAAAAATACAACTGCCATTAGCAAATAGCATACTGACCAAACAAAGGCTACAGAATTTCAGACGAATTCTGCTTTGTTAAATTTTAGTTTTAAAACCCTGCCCAAGCTATTTGGTTTCCAATTCCCCTCTCTGTGTCAGTGACTCTGGTAGAATCATTGCAGTGTTGCTTCATGATCCCCTGTAGCACAGTCCATCCTTTAATCCACTGACCCAAGAAACAGCAAATTTGAACAGAGCAAATCATCAGAAGAGAACCCTAAATGGCTGCTGAAATCTTGAGACTTTTTATTGTGCCTGTAATTTGCATCATTAGCTTTAGAAAGTAAAACAGATTCCAACTGAGATAGTTTTCATCCAGGTGCAGAAGCAGATAAAAATGGGAGGAAAAAAAAGCTTATCAATGTTCTACTCAGCACAGAAGAAATTAGTCTTCACTCTCATTTCAACTATGACCTGTGTTCAGAAAGCATCTCCCCTCCTCCCTTCCCCAGACATTCTCTGGAATAAAGTATTTGCTCAGTATAATCAGAATGTGTATCTGCAGAAAAGCTCAGCTTTAGCCCAAACATCCTGTAAATATCCACTCTCACTTGTGACAATTTTCAATGCTGTATACCATTACAAGCTTCTTTTCAGTAGTTATTACCAGTTATGCTCAAGACAACATTTTGCACTGACAGCAGAACACTGAATTATGGGAAAGAATAGGGAAAAAACTTTATCAGTTAAGTCAATCTTTGTTGAAAAAGATACCAGAACAACATGATCAAAGGAATATTCCAATAAAGTTTTTTACAATCCCCTTTGGAAAAGCAAAAGTTACATCTTGTAAAACTGTGCTATATTGCTCAGTGTTTCATTTCCCCTTCCTCGTAATTCCACTGTAAAGAAAAGCATCCAGAAAGTAAAGAACAACTCCAGTACAATTTATCTTGTGGAGCCACGACTACTGAGAAGTACATCCTACCATTTCCAATGGTGCGTGCGCTGTTTGTCCAGCTCCCACTTGAAGAATTAGACTCCACTTCCAGGATGCTGCTACTATGAGACTTGGGAATACTGCGCCAAGCAGGAACCAATCCACCTGCCCGTTTCATGTGAACATCCCTCCAAAAAGAGAACAATTACAGTACACAATGTTACTACTATCTTCAGGAGAAATTGTGTGTGCATTTTCTATGATCACAAAAATATTTACTCACATTTTACTTTTACATCCTCATGGGGGAAAAAAAGGTCTACCACAGGAAAGTCTTTGGAAAAACAGAGTAAGAGAAAGCAAACAAGGGGAAGGGACCATAATTCTAATCTACTCCAAAGACTACCCAATGCATATTAAAACCATGGTCTAATAGCTGTTCTCAACTGATTTTAACAGCTGAAAATCTGTTCTGGCTATAAACATGCTTGGTTTGTGATTGCATCAGCTCTGCAAGCCAAGGAGAGAAACACATTATGATGCCTATTTATTTTTGCATATAAATATTGCAAAAATATCTTACAAGACTTCAGTGAATTTTTCAAACTGGCAGGGTCATATGACTGTTGATTTCTGATTTTCTAAACAGATTAAAAAAAATCAAACAATGGTTTATCAAAAGGTCAATCAGATGGTTCAAAGGACATGCAAAGTTTGATATTTGAGTTTTCAAATCAGAGACTAATCGTACAGCTATTTCAAATGCATCATTTTAACATTCTTCATTCAACTGAATGCCATTTATTTCCTCCTCACTTGCACTAAGCTATCAATATACCAACAAGAAAAGGAATCGGTCTCACTCAGATGCTTATTTCCCTTGCCTCAATAAATTTGCACTGTAAGCTCAGACCACTCTTTCTTGTTGCTTTTGTTTTGTTTTTAATGTCCTATGTCATTATGTAACAACAAAAAAGAAACAGATCTCACTCCAAAAATGAAGTTTGTTAAAATCTACCTGTGGTTGCTTGAGCTTTCAGACAAGGGCATATCCAGACTAACTGGACTGTTACTGTTGCGCTCACTGCTTTCATATCCAGACTCCATTCTCTGTATTAGATGAGGATGTTGATCCACCATATGCTGGGTGCCACGGCTTAGTACACCACGTTTGTATCTGATGTTTGACTGGCTTGATCTTGTTTCTTGAGCAGCACGTTCCTTCACTTCATTCTCCATAAGCTCTTTACCTGTTGAGATAAAAGAATATCGCCTAGTAGAAGATCCAGGTTTCTTAACAGCAAATCATCTACACATTTTCGCTTCTCAATTATACTTAAACCAGAAGCACTTTAATATCACCTAATATCAGCAACAGGAATCAAAAAAATTTACTTTTCTGATAACATGAAGCAATAACCTCTTCAGCAAATTCATTTTCAAATCTCTCCCATTTAATGCTACCACATTCCCACCAAGCAACAATCAGTTGCAGAAAGAAAAATCCCTTTCTCCCTGTAACAACTTGTATTTGTCCAAAATCATTTTACAGTATACCCAACTGTGCCTTTAGTATTTCCACTTCATAGTTGTTACTGTACTGTCATATGTACTTCAGATACTGCACTTTTTACTTCATTTTGCCATTTACAATTTGATGAGGCTCATATATTGTGTCATTCATGTAGGACAGGAGAACTAGAAAACTTTTTAAATTCTTCCTTGCTGATCTTACTTCGTTCCCACTTGCCTCATGTTTACTCCCCTTGTTTTCTGTTCTTGAAGCTGTTCTCTTCTCCCTTCATCTTCCCTATAAATGGATGTTCCTTCACGCTGCCCCATTCTTTTCAATCTTTAGTTCCTTCTAGTTATCCCTGTCCCTCTCAAGACTCCAGAATTTCTGCAGGTGTCCTCATTAACCACAACCCTGCTGCCAGTCACACAAATCTCTCCCTTCTCATCCATACACTTTCCCCTTTAAGCACTTAAGAAAGGAGAGTAGCAGTTCCAGTAGCATGACAGTATAAAAGACAGGAATGGGTAAACACCTGCTCTCCACAACCTTTACAGTTTCAGGAGCATCCACTTCTTGATAGAGGAAAATAACTGTTACATTCATTTGCAGACCATGGAAAGGGAAGCAGGGGGAACAGAAGATGCCTGAAATTGTTTCACAAGAGATTCCATTACCTGCAAGAAAAACCTGCAAAGCCTAGGACAAAGTCTTTACACAATTTTACACGGAAAACAAACAAATATCACACATGCAACATAAATACACACAGAAATTAGCCTTCAAGGACATGAATCACCAACCTACATGCCATCTTCAAAATTTCACTTCTCAACTTAAAAAGGAAGAGTAGAAGACTGTACATTCCACATATCTGTAAGTAAATCTTTCTTTCCAACTGCTTACCTGCCTCTTCAGAGAAGGGACTAAGCTGCGTGTAGCCACAATGTTTCCTCTTGTCTTTACTGAAGATGCTGTCTATATTCAGAGATTCTCTTTTGGGTCTCCAGGTTGGCCGGTACCTGCTAGATGAACTGGATTTAGACTCACTACTGGTACTCTCCACTTCCCAGTCTCGAGAATGTGCAGATGATAGGCTTTTTGAAGGCCGTGTTTCAGCCTGATCCGTACTACTCCCTCCATGAGACGAATTTTGGTTGGTTTGAGAAATTTGCTGTGGTCTGCTGTGGATCATATTGCTCACTGTTTCTTTAAATTCCCTCAGTCGGCTTGTGCTGCTGGATGGTTTGGGGGCAGCTCTGGGGGCTTGTTTCTCTTTCAAGGTTTCTCCTGCATTTTATAAAAGACAGGGCAACAGCCACAAATATAACTCCAGATTAAGCCAGCAGCCCTACTCACAGCATCTTCATACAGTCTTTGAAAAGTAAAATAAAAACACAAACACAAAAGCAAAGACAATACAAAATGCTATGATGTACAAAACGAGAAAAGAAATGCACATACACTCTGAGGATCTTAAAAACATTTAGAAAGGTATTGATATTTCAAATAAAATAATGTTTCTTGCCTTCACTGTGGTATCCTGATGACTGAGCCTCATCTCCTTTTCGCCGAGACCGGCTAGAACTCCTTTTGCGGTCTGCCAGTGAGCCCTTTTTGGAAATATGCCTCTGATTACACTCACTGTCAGTCAGGTGCCCTGAAAGAACAGAAGAACACATCTGAGATGATAAGAGCCTTCGGACCAATTGCTCTCTGTGCTGAAACAGTAGGGCTCTCCTCCTTAGGAGCTGCAGACACTCCAATGCTAACTGGCAGGTTTGGATAACTTCGTATCCAGAAGTTATTCATTTTGTCCTGCGGGTGGGGTGTATTTTAAGGTCACAAACAATACAGCCCCTCCAAGGACCCTAGTTAGTGACAGATATCCCAAGGGAGCAGAAAAAGTTGAGCGTGCCTTGTCTTCTAATACTCTAAGGGTGTTACTTTCTTGCTGTCTGAATACTTGGTCAGTTTTAAGAGCCACCAACAAAAAGTTGAGGACAGCTTGCTTGACATTAGTCTGTTGAATGAAGGCTCAAACACATGAACAAGTCAGCATGTAGTAATAAGTTAATGCACACCATTTGCTTCTCCGTACTAACTGTGCTCTCTTTGCAGAAGTAATTTGAGTTAGCTTAGGCCACAACAAAGAAGCCTCAGTTGGCTCTCAAGGGCTACGCCAGCTAATTCACATCTGCCACAAACTAAGAGCATACACACAGATTATCAGCACAAATCAGCTGACACACAACAATGTTCCCGTACTCATGTGTCCAAGTCCTAGCATTTTCTCTTGCACACAATTTGTTCTCCTTTTCCTCACATAAAAGGTGAGTTAAGCGTATATGACATTTAATTACAGGTTTTCTCTACTGCCATTTCTTTTAACATTACGGTTCTCACACACAGTCCTAAGCCTGCAAGCACAAACACACGCATGGCTTTACTCACGTGAGCAGTCCCAAGCAGAGATGCAGGGTAAGAAGGGAATTTATGAATAAGCTACAAAGACTTCTCTAGCCTTGACATCACCAAATTTCACCTTGTATAGGATGACAGCAGAGAAAAACCCCCTACTACCCAACAGTGGATTAACAGCTCCCACACTACACAGTTGGCATTTCTGAGCCTACCCCTTGTCTAGAAATTAACATAAAAATCAACAATATTCAAAGCAGATTTTGAAAGTAAAAATAATACTTTTAAACAGTTGAAGAAATAATTCACTTTGACTACAACTGAGATACTATAATATCAGTAGGAAGGAGTCCAGACTACAAAAACCAAGCTACGCAAGACTTGTGTTTCTATTAGTTTGCAAACTGGAGAGTAATTTTTGTAGCTAAATCTTTAGGGAAAAAAAAGAATACATAAAAGAACTAAGGGAATAGAAGAGAAACATTGGCAATGAAAACAAGACGTATGACTTTTAGGTGACTGAGCATGAGTCAGTCAGCACTTTGGGAGAAATCATTTCCCCCCCACAGCATGTACTGTCAAACCTCTTTTAGGGACTGAAAGAACAGTATCTTATCTTGACGGGAACCACTACAAGGTAAAAGAAGCTTACACTGCACTGGAGAAGTTGTGTACTCCAAAGCAAAACATTTTTCCCCGAAGTTTGCGACCTGATAGGAATGAATGGCTAATATCCAGTACTATGTTAGTGTATTCTTGTCCTGTAACAGAAACTATTTAAAGATATTCAGTGGTGCTGGAGTTAGCTTTGGGTCTGCACAGACAAACGCAAGAACACAACTTAGCCTTGCAGAACGAAGGCTGCTTGCTGTACATAAATATTTCTCCTTATTTAATGAATTGTAAATTTTGTCATATTCTCACTGAACATTTTATAGCCTTAGAGTAGAAACCAAGAACCACAAGTCTGCAGGACACTGACTGTGTTGTTTCTGCCTGGACCCTCTGGAACAAAGACTAAACCCAATGGAATGCATGAATAGAGGAATTGTAACACCAGATATATGAGCTGAAACTTCACACATTTTATTTCTTTTATTAAAATAAAAGGCCAGGATTTCTGAGTGCCCAATCACACACCTAAAAAGGTGTCCATTGCTGCACACATTCCTAAATGTCTCATCCTCCATGGGTGGGACAGTTTTATAAGCAAGCAGTAGTATTCAAAGGAACGTTCAAAGGAACATTTTCTGGTGGTAGTGGTCTCTGGTTTTTGGAGGGTGAGGAGGAAGATGGACAAAATATGCTAAGCCAAAAGAATGAAATCAATCAGGTTAAGACAGAATGTCCCCTACTCCATCCCAAGAAAAACTCAGTTGCAAAACTCAGTTGCATGAATAGGGCAGCCAGAATACGCACTTTTTCTCAGCAGCACAGGTTGGTAGGAGCAAGAGAGTGCTCATGCAGCCACTCTCCATGCCCTCATCCTGAAGAACCCAGGTGTCTGAGGTCATAAGACCCAATGGTGGTCCTTCCCAGGAGGGCGATGTGGAATAGGGTCCATAAAATTCTGGGCTGCAGTAGTGGGGTAAATGGCCATTACATGAAGAATCCTGCTCTTGCCCAGAATTACTCAATAGCAGCAACAGTTGACAGGTCAATGTGGATGGCTTCTTTATAGCCCCACAGATCAGCATTTGATGACTAAGCAGTTGTATGATTCAGCAGACTGGCTTTTTGGGAAGGTTTTAGGTAGGCAACAATAAGAGGGAAAAATGTCCAGACAGGTGACTAGCTAAGGGGAGACTGACTATAGCTAAGGCCAAATCAGGGAAGATGAGGATGACTGAAACTAGGTAGTGAGGTGGGCTAGAGCTGGAGGAATAACATAGGACAGAATCAGTAGGAGAAAAAAGAAAAAAAAGAGGAGAATATTACTACAAAATTATAGAAAACAAACGTATATGTTGAAATTCACCTGCTTACATGTTGGCAGCTATCCCACTACTGTCTTTTTTTTTTTTTTTTTTTTTTTAAACAGACTTGTGACAAATTTTGTTGGGAGGAACCTAATTCAATCAACTGCCTGCCACTTTTATAGATTATATAAATAACACTCTGCTAGCATTTTCAGTTTGGGCTTCTCAGAACTCTTCAGTTCAACATAAATTATGTTTCCTTACCACTCTCAAATTCTGCTTCAACTTTCCCTTCTTTCTCACACTCTGAGGACAAATACCAGAACCTACAGTGCTAAATATTTCATAACACATTGAAAGTGCCTTTAAATTACCTAAAACCATGAATTACAATCGCTTAGACTTTTGATGAAGAATGAAAAAGCACTGAAGAAAGCCTACCCAAACCATTTTCTTCTAGGTTCAGATGTGAAAAATACTTGCAACATAGATGGTTTCAAATGAACTAAAGATAAATATATTTATCACAAGACAACAACTATTTTGCAACTAAAAGGACATAGTGGTGTGTTAGCTGTTGACACTGCTGCAACCAACAGTTGCTGATTCAACAGTTTTGTCATCTTAGAAAGTTTTTTAAGGCACAATAAAATAACTTCAAATGTATTTAGTAGGTCACATTTCTGACACTTGAGAAGCCTGCCCTTGACTCATGCACTACTTTTTGAGAACTGAAGTTAGTACTGTATGCAGAAACAGATTGACTGGGGTCACTAGGCATGAGTAATACAGATTTAAGCCTTCAGACTTCCAGCTAACCTCTTTTCAACTAGTCTTTGGGCTGACTGTTCAGCTGCCTGAAGGAATATAAAGACAGACTCCCTTCCCATTGTGAATGCTTGGTCAACTTGTCTCCACAGCACAGGCAGGAGAACAGGAACATCTTATGCTCCTCCTTAGTGCAGTAAATACTAACAACATCCACTTACACAGGAAATCTTTAGTACCCATGTATGTTAGATTCTGGTGATGGAATTGCCTTTCCCAGACAGCTGCAACTCCTGAAATGAGCAAACTGCACACACAACACTTACCAGACTGTACAATGGTACTGCACAACAGACTCTAGATTCCAGGATTTTGTATGACACAAAGAGCAGGTGGATAGTGGATAACAGAAATAGCATCTGTAAATTTTTACCTGGCTAGATGCTAGTCTACAAAGGTCAATAGCAGTTAAAATTATGTATATCTTTGTCAATACTATGGTTCATTGCAAACCAAAACCATGCTGGATACTAAGCACTGCTCATTATTCTGTTATGGGTTACATTAAAAGATTTTTCATGGGGCTCCACTGTATTCATCATATTTAATGACAATGACTACTCAGATATAATGGTATCTGCTACCTGTATCCCTGCTGCTTTGTGAAGCTGCATCATTCTCCACATTGTAGATGACGGTCCCCTGTGAGTCGGAAGAGAAGTGACTGACCACAGACTCATGGTGTGCCTGTTTATACGGATAGCTGTCAGTAGAGGAATCTGTCCTGGTATCACTTGAGATGGAAGGTTCTCTCCCTAGTAAATAAAGTAATGTCAAATTACAGAACAGAATAGAAGCAGCTACACATAAGTTAACTGGAAGAACAGAGTACTTAATATACAAGCTCAAATCCCAGAACACCCCCATCTTATGGGAAAAGTTGTCTCCTTTGGGAGGATAAAGGGGTGTCATACCTCTCAAAACCTTTATTTCTCTCTCTCTGGTAACTTGAAATTTATCAGATCTATTTATTATGCAAAATTAAACTATGTCAATTAGCCTACCAAAGTATACACTACTACCACACTGAAATTAACAAAACTAGTCAAGAACAAAACATTATTAAAGATAACAATAACATCAAAAGTCATACTAACAACAACATTTTATCTATTATGAAGCAAAAGCCCATCTAGAACTTCATACTGTTTCTTCTATAGAAGCTGGTGCTGGTTCACTGGGATACTGAAATGGATGAACCACCATGATTCAATTTCAGTATAGTACTTAAATTTGTTAAAACAAAAGAAAAGGACAACCTCCTCCCAACACTTTCATTATACAAAAGTAAAAATCTGAACAGCAGGGAGACTGCTGGCCATTTTATGTTTTGTATACACTCCAGAATATACAGAATGTTTGTTTCATACTTGTTTGTCAGTGGAGAAACTAAAAAATGCGGAAAAAATAAAGAAGAAAATTATGGTTCATTTTGCACAAAGCCTGAGGCCGCTTCATAGTTTTGTTGAGACCAAGTCCTGTAAGATGATGTCCTACTTCATGCAATGTAAAAGCTTTTACACTCAAAATTCTCCCCACTTCCTGACTGGTTAAAAATCTTAAAGTCCAAGGAAATACAGAACACAGCCTGTTTTAGGAAATGACAGTTTCAGAAAGAAAAACGAATATAGGAAAAAGGAATCAGTGCTGTGGAACTGAGTAGTAAAGAACAATTCATAAACTGAAGTCTCCATTCAGCAGAAAATCAAAAACATTAAGAGAAATTATTCGGACTTCGCTCCACATTTCATACCAGGATCTTCGACAATCTTTCCTCCACAATTTGTGGTATTACATTTTGATGTGAATAGATGTATTTACCTGAACCCATCAACAACAGTTCAGGTACGATATTGTGATTAACAGTTTAAGAATAAGCAATTTCAGTTCATTTCTCAATTATGGGCTGTGGATATTTGATAACACCGAGCAGTCCTCAAGTATTCACACTGAGTGTGAGACAAAAAGGCCATTCTAAAAAGCTAGATTATTAGGATAGAAAACTCTGGATATCAACAAGACTAAAAAACAATCCATTTATATTTGATTGGAGAATTATGTAGAGTATGATTTTTTCTGGCACATCAACCTACAGTATCTCACAAATTCTTTCAGAAGTTCTGTATCGATGTTGAGCACTGCAGACAACACAAGCAAGCCTGAGCAACTCAAGTGTTTTTGAAATGAGAGAGCAGGTTACTCATTGTAACCTTCTGACTTTAATTTGAAAGAAAGCACTTTTTTTTTTTTTTTTTTTTTTTTACTTTTTTTTATGTATACATATTTTTATGTTCAGCTTCCTGAGGTCATTTTAGAACACAATAATATTAGATACTGAGGAGACACTGAGAAGTAGTGTTAGCTAGGTATTTCCTGGAGAGAAAAAAAAAAAGCAGAACCACAAGGTCAGTTTATATATAGCGTATATTGACCTGATACTTGTAGAGATGCTCACAACTGATGGATAGCATCAAAGGCCCTCTCCCCACTTCCTGGTTTTCTTCAGAACAGGAAGATAGATTTATGAATTGTAAAGCACCTCGTCAAGTAAGAAGTGAAGGTTTTCTTCCTTCTGCTTTTATTTGCATTTATTTTAAGAAGAGTTGGAGATTTACTTCATTATGAGTAGATTGTCAACACATAACTAAGGGGATAACAGATGTTCTCTACGGATTAGCTAATTTTATGTTTCCTGGTCAACTATTGTCCGCAAAAACCATAAAATATTCCTGGAATTGCACTGTATAAATAGGCTAGAATTCTGGAAAAATGCTGTATTTCTGGGTTTAGTCTTGCCTTGCTGTTCTTGGCAACCTATAAACCCATCTCTGATACAGGATATTTTCCACAAATATGCAAAAATAGAAACCATCTTCTTTTGCTAAGCCATTATAATAAGCCCACACCCAGTTTCTATTCTTCATCCTGTCTAGATTGCAATTGCATGTCTTTCTCAGAATGTCTCTAGAGGCCTCATTTAACATCCAAAATCATCCCAGAAATTCAGTAAACCAATAGCCCATCAGAACTTTGTTCAGCATGTTGGTAGTGGTCTAAGCTCTGAAGCACCTTAGTAGGACAGACGTTTCTGATTCAATGCAATACCTACAATACAAAGAATTCAGGAAGCAGAGAGACGTTGAAAGCCTCTTTGATAGAAAGTGCTATGCATCTGCAGCTGTAATCTTTTTTGATGCAAAACAGACCATGAAGAATTAAGAAGTAATCATCACCTACAGGCATATGCCTTCACCAATCCCTTCCCCTTTAGTCTCCCACAAACCAGTTCATATTTCACAGATTAAATTCAGGAGTGAAGTTAGGGATAAAGTAATTCTGCAGCTCCCTTTCATTTCTATGAGTTTATGCAACTCAGCTATTATTCCCTTCCTGTTAAAACTGATCATGAATTTGTGAACCCAGTCCTTGAAGTCATCATTTATTGTTCCTCTCTGCTTCCACTCCACAACACTTTCACTGCCTTTTTATTTATTTATTTAGTTTTTCTCCAACGTTTTTTGGAAACATTTACTACACAAACAATCAACAGAGTCTTGGACTGAAAGAGAAGTTCAAAGGTGAAATACTGGAAGTCCTCTAGATCAGCTTTGACAACCAAAGACCCCACTAACAAAAACACACACAGAACAACAAAAAAAATAAATCACACACAACACTACAGCACAAGGCATAAGCTTGCAGTCCAGACTGCTTACCTGAGTCTTCGCTATCATAGCAAGTCCTGCTATATTGCTGTAAATCCACTTGGGGGGGCAAGTCTTGTGTTGACACGGGAGTTCCTCTTGGATCTGCATACAGCAGCAGCAAAGGCTGATAATGACCCTTAATGCATTTTGTCACAACATCTTTCCATTTTGGACCAATCTGATTTGAAAACAACGACAAGATAACACAAGAAAGACTGTCAACGTTTTCTATAACAGTGTCTATTCCCCCCCTTCTTTCAGAGTTTGATTTTTTCTCCTCTGACATTCTTTAACTCCTTCCATATCCAGTATTTTGAACGGGAATCAAGAAAGCTCTGACCAGTGGTCACGTATTGGAAAACACTTCAAAACTGCCTTAAAATAGGCATTTCCATTCCTCTGAGACTCACCTTATCTAAGAAAAAAGGCACCACTTATGACACCAGCTAAGAACACGTTTGGAACACAGAGGAACCAACTCAACTAAAATCAAGATATTCCTTATGACTAAACAAATTATAATTTTTGCAAAAAACATGACCACAAAAATAATTTTTCCTTTCCAGAGGGTTGAATTTTTGTTTTTAATAAAAAGCTGTTCATCCTTTGAACTGTTGTGGTTTTGCATCAGTCAAAGCCAAAGATTTAACAAAATTTCTTAATCCATCCACCAGCATAAACAAAATGAAAATAAAAAAAAAATTGCATTTCCAACATGACAGCAAATTTAATTCAAAGCTAGCTACTTTGGCGTGTGAACCTGTTCTGCTATTAGAAGAATCTCCACAAGCATTCTGATAGCCAGGCAACAATTATTATAGCCATATTCATCTCAAAAATCTTCCCCATATACTAATATGGGTTTCACTTAATATGCTTAACATCTGCTCTAACAAATCTACTCCATACACAGTTACTCAACTGAAGCACTGCAGTACCCATCCTTGGCAGTTTTGCTGCAGATAAATGTGACTGAACTAATAGAAAGATTAGTTTTCCCTTCGAGATTCTGCTTGGCATAACTAGCAGACAGTTTTCCTCTCTCATGTTTGTACCTCCATGACTAGAAGGAATAAAAGGAAAGTGGTGTGAAATAAAGCAAAACAAACTAATGGGATGTAGTAACAGTGTGCCAGGATTCCAGCACTGGTATCTGTAATGTCAAGGACCTCATGCTTGGTGAGAATTAAAATAAAGGGACAAACAAGTAGAAAATTGGTTGTTGGCAGCAACCACCAGGGAAGTCTGGCATCTAGATACTTCAACAAGCAACTCCAAAAGCAGGCACTAAATAGCAACACCACTCATCAGTAAGGGAAAGCGAAGCATGTCAACTGTGTGCACAAATAAACAATGGGGGTTCAAACAACAACATGAAAGCAAGATTGGCAGCCAACAGAACAACTAAGAATAGGGCTTCTGAGATTTCTGGTATGCTTTCCTGTGAATGCTTTACTTTGCTCACAAAAAGGTACAGAGCTACAGAACTAGAGTAGCAAAACACACACGATTTCTCAAAATCTTTGAAGAACAGTATGGATTTGTATACAATTAGTTAGAAAAATAATCTCTTAGGAATTTGTTGAGCATTACTTTCTTACCTCCTTGACATGAGCATCATCAAAGTACATCCATCTGCGGATTTTCGTTTGGAAGAAGAAGGTAGAATAATGCTTTCCATAGTAACAAATCATTCCCACCAAATACAGTTCGGAGTGTTTTGCTCTGTCATCAGTTACTCTGAAGAAGAGCTTCAAGAAGGGAAATAAAAAAAATTAAAGCAGAAATCAATAAAATACCCAGCATTTTATATACTGTTTTGCATCTGAAGGCCTCAAAGTACTACAAGAGAGGCATCGTTGTTTTTGCTTAGATTAAGAAAACAAGTCAAAGACTAAAGTAATTGACCAATGTTTAAATGAACCTAGAGACACAGACCAGGAACAGACTGCTATCAACTCACCAAATGCCCGAGAATTGAGTCAGTCTTGGAGACTGTGGCCATGCTTTAAAGATGTTTACAGTGATAGATAACCTCTGATTTTCTAGTGTGGTTCTACTCTAAAAATGAATACAAGCAAAACTACTTTGCACTGGAAGAAATTCTCCATATACTCTGTTATGCTTGCTGATTATATGAAATACCATTTAGGACCGTTACTCCTCATCACTTTGTAGAAATCAAGCAGTTCTGACAGTAAACAAGTGGCATTTATTTTAATTTAAGCAAAGAAGATGAAATGAAGACAACAGTAGGTCAAAAGAATTTGGCACATACAACAATGTTTTCTGAATTTAATCGACCATGTTTTATTTAAAAATGCACTGGACTCATTTTTTAGCGAGTTACTGCTTTACTATGCAAGTACCATGCATTCTTAACCACACTTCCATTAACTTGCTCTGATTTTAGTTCACTAAGCACTAGATGTTTTCTTCTTCTGTACATGTATTTTAATGTAATATCTCAGTGCTAGAATATGGCACAGCCAAGATTCAGTATATGAATTACTTAGCTCTAAAACAAACTGACGTAGAATAAGTGCATCCTCTGATATATAAAGCTCCATATCCCATACACTAGAGTTAATTTAACCTATCAGTCAGTCACACAATGCCAGCCACCCACCATTTCTCAGAGACTGCTCGGTTATAAGTTATTTCTCCTTGTTACAACTACAGGTGTAAACAAAGAGGATTTAAACAACAAACAGAAACTGTATTTTATGTTCAAAAGTAATAAACTTCTGTTCTTTGTAGTGGAAAGTGTACAAATGTATTTTAATTGAAACCAGCACAAACCGCAATCAGAATTCTCTCACACTTCTATGTATTTAATTCAAACTGTTTTCTGAAGTAATTTTCTCTTATTTTCAAGCACCTTACACATTAATGTAATATAACTGAAAACACATGATTATACTAGTACTTTCACAGTTTTTATGAAGCATTCAGAATCAGACCAGATCTTTGGGTCTGCCCTCTATTCAGAGGCTGAAAAGGTAGAGGTGGTGACTTATTTTTCTCAATCCAGCAACTACAGACTATCACGAGAAAGGTTGCATGCTTTTAGGTACTGTGAAATTACAAAAAAACTCACATCTCCCAGCTTAAGGCAAGTGCCCAGGCTGTGAATAACATCCTCAGCCAGATCAGAGTGGTCCGAGTCCCAAACCAAGCCAATGGTGATGATCTGTGGAGAGTTCATCAGCACACGACGAATACGTATCTTTTCCCCACAATTACTCTGAGGATTTAAAACAAAAACATTGAAAATAAATATTTTCCATTTATTATAACATTAGTTAAAATAATTCTTTATTATGAAGAATATATTTTTATATTCTCATTATTTATTATATTGTTAGTTTTAAAAGATCTTCAGAGAGAAACTTGCTTTTAAGGCTAACAAATTTGTTTTAAAACTATCAATTTTTTCAGTGTTCCTTCCTATCCATTATCTGTTGGAACTAACAGCATCTTTAAAGCATTATGAAAAAAAGTTCACCTACTGAATTAAAAAATTATCACAGTCGTTTTTAGCAAAGAGCATGCTGTCTTCTTATTTTTAAGGATAACTATGAAGAAGTCTCTTAGAACTCACTTTCCCCCCATGGCAGGTCATACAGGCACCTCTGGAAAAAGATTTCAGAAAAAACATCTTCCTACTGAGAATAGTTTCTCATGTCTGCAAGGAACAGTTTCACCGTTTAATATAGTCATGCCTGACACTACACCTTTGGAAGAGAACACAAAAGGCTTCCTCCCCACAACAACCTAGAATGTTAACCAGAATTTCAGTCCCAATTAACAAAAAAACAGGCAAAACCAAAAGAAAATAAAAAGGAAAAGCTCCAGTTTAGTGACAAGTCAATGATGAGAAAGTAGGCTTGAGGTATTTTGGTTTGTTTTGTGTTGTTGTTTTTTTTTGTTCATTTCTTTTATGGGTAGAAGACTGACGTTACAGGTATTTATCAGACTTTAATATTAAGATGACTGTATTCACACATGTTTTGTAAGGGATAAAGTACAAGCACTCCTGTGGATTACCTCACCAAAACCAACCAACCAAAAAAAACCAAACCAGCTCAAATTGACATCACCTGTGTTTCAACTAGTTAACAGAAGCAATTTTTGTAATGGAATCCTAATAAGTCATGCAAGTGAAGCTTTATTAGTCCAGCCTTAGCTAAGCCTCAATAAGATTTTGCGACTGAACAAAGAGGCAGAAAGGGCCGGCTGGCAAGCAATTTTACCCCACTGAGTATTTCAGACACAAAGCAGCTCACCTTGACAAGGAATGTCTTTCTAGCAGATTTCCCTTGTTTTAGTTATTAGCTAAGATTTGTGAATCTCTTAAGCAATAAAACAGTATCTATTTGTGTTTTTTTATTTATTTTTTTTTAAATCGTAAGTAAACCACTATTTGACAACAGCCAAAAAAGAATTTAACACCTATATAGAGGCTAAAAGTGAATGTTTCAAAGTTACAAGCTACAGAAGGCTAAGGGGGAGGCAGGCAGGCATAAAATGGAAATGCTTACACCACCCTCAGGGAATAGGCACACAAGCTATTCCTGTTAGAGCCTGGTATTGCTTCACTTCAGGCTCCTGAGATGTCAAACAGTAGCATTACACAAAGCAGCAATTATGCAGCTGTTTCCTGCCCTACCTATTAATCAATATGTAAAAAAAAGTTTGATGATCACTATTTTTGCATAACTACCTAAGGCCCTAGATCTGAATATACCTAAATTAGAAGGTAGAACAAAATATCAAACTCCTGTTTTAGAAACCAAGCCCTTATGATTTAAAAACAAAAATGTCTTCATGCTTACCCAAAACCATTTGTATTTTTTTCAACCCAACTGATATAAGGACTTAAGTCAGCTGAACTTTGTCAGACTTTTACTGCATAGCAGAATGGAACATTTTTAGGAACAGTCACCTATGGCTATCAGTTAGGCATATTCTTTTTAAGAATTTATGTCAGTTAAATTCCAATCATCACTCATGACAACTATAACCTACGCTTTCTGGTCAGTTTCTCCATACTCTGGAGTATGTCAGCCAGAAATCCAGAACAGTACTCCCTCAAATTTTCTGTGGTGGTTTTTGCCTTTCACATAGCTCTTGCAAATACACCGTGTAGCCTACAAGCCCTTGCTGTTGGAATATCCTCTGGCAGTGAGAAGTGGCTGTTCTTTTCTCTTCGCCTCTGACCAACATTTTGGCTATATGATGCAAGAACAACAGTGTTGTCAACAGTATAATTTATCCCAGCTGAACAGTAGTGATGAAGTTGAATGGAATCTCATCCAGGCAAAACAATCAATCTTGTACATGTAATTACAACAACTGGTACAGGAGTAGTTACATTTGTGTCATAGCATGGTGTTACTGAGATGATTCTACAAGAAGTACTTCCTTTCCCATGCTCTTATTACAGGTGGTACACCCTACTTTCACAGAAAAGAATAACACACCAGAATAACTGGACGGATTTTGGGAACGCTACTAAAAAGCCAGATAATCTAAACTACTGTCAACATAGAGACATCTCCTATACACAGATATAGTTTCCAAATTCTTTGTCATCTCTGTTTCTTAAGGTAAGATCCCAGAACTTTCTTCATACAATAAAAGCAGACAATTGCTGCTTCATGTTAGTGTTAGAGTCCTCACCAAGTTTCAGTGAGATTGAATGGAAACATATTATAGGTACTTCTAGCAGCCATACAGACTTGAACAGGAGTAGACTGCATGCACATTCCCTGTGGGCAATGTAAACATTTTCAAGTTTTTCTCACCACCTTTTTGCGTGGCTTCTAGCTCAATAAAAACATTTGTTTTTATTCCCCTTCCAAGAACTATATCCTTGCCTATTCTTAGAACTTACCTCTAGACAAGAAAGCACACAGCATCAGAAGTTTTTCATTTCCTTTGTTGAGTAACTGAGAGGTACCAAAATCAAGCCCAATCACTACAACGAACTAAATCTTGAAAATGCTCATGAATTAAAAGGTATATGTCAGTGTAATCTATTAACTCTCTTCTGTCCCGTCTGTTGTCCTCATAAGAAAATTGAGCATACTAACCGGACAGTTTCTCAGGTCTCCCATAGTGCTGGCATTCTGCAGAAGCTCTCCGAACATATCTGGAGTGGGTTTCTCTCGTCTCTCCAGCATACAAATAGCTTGATTGCTTTAGTATAGAGAAAGGATGGGAAACAAAGGGTTAACAAAAATATAAAAATGAACAAAAAACACATTAAGCAAGAACGTTGCCCTTAAATTATGTAAGAAGTTAAGAACCTTAAAATACAAAACATTTTTTATATTTAATGTAGTACAAAGAACACCGTTATTAACTGTGAATTATGTCACCTGTAATATGGAAGAAAAAAACTATTAAAAAACAGGAAAGGTTTCTGATTTGACTTAAAATTTACAACTTAAAAACAAGCTTTAGCATTTTGAGAAATACTTAATTTCAAAATGAAGCATTTGTTCAAAATGCTTCCCTTTGGCTACCACAACAGTGATGTTAGCACAGTAAAGCACATCCCTACAGAGAAAACTAGACAAAAAATAGCACAGTATTTAATTGATTTCACTGTCCAGTTTAAAAGAAAGATAAGTACATAAAAAGACTAACAAACATAGCATTTTTTCTTGGTATTTTTAAAATAATATCCAACTCAAGAGTTACTGAGATTTTTTATATACAATACTGAATACCATTTACATAATTATTTTCATGCAATTCTAATAAATAATATTCTAATACACTGTCTCTGCCTGTAACTTACAGAAGCACAGCACGGTGGAATGGCAGGTAGCAGCCACAAGGGAGAATGAAACCTAGCTTTACATTATGCCTTATATACTGCTAGTAGTAGCCTTTAACAGAGATCTGAATGAGAAGAGCAACCAGCAGCTTAAGACAACCTTTTCAGGCTTGCTCTCTCATGCTGGCCAACACACACAGTTTTTCATCCCAGTCAAAATTTAGAGATGGAAATGAACAACAGAATTCTACCTCTGTCAGGTTTAGGCAGACTATAACTGAAAAGCAGCTTACTAAAGGAAGAGAAAAATCAACTTATCTCTTCTAGAATTCATTCAACAGAATTCTAACAGAACTAGAGCAGCAAAAGCTCCTTTAATGAAAGGTTATGATGGCCAACAACTATTAAAAAGCAAGTGCTATATCTATCTTCAACATTAATAAGAAAGAGGAGTCAAGGAACTAAATACGGATGGTCAATCTTGCTCTACCATCTGGGGAAAAGGTAGACCAAATGCCCTTGGAAATCATCTCCAGGCATAAGATGGACAAGAAGGTAAGTCAAACCAGTCAGCATGGATTTACCAATGGCAAACCACGCATGACCAACTTGATTATCTCCTATCATAAGAAGACTGTCCCTGTTGATAAGGGGAAAATAGTGAAAAAGTTTCACAGAGTGGTTAAGCTCTGGAACAGATAACCTGGAGAGACCGTGGAATTTCTGTCCCCGAACATTTCCCAAATTCAACAAAACCCTGAACAGCCTGATTTGGCTTTGAGGTTATCCCTGTTTTGAATGGGAAGACAGACTAGGCATCTGAAGGTCCTTTCCAGCTTTTTTCCCCCCACTTATCATAACTCACCTGTTCACATACTAAGGTCTTTTAAAAGATACATGAGTCCTTGGCACTAGAGTTGTCGGATTCAGAATCGTAAACAAGAATACACACTGATCCATGCCTAAGTTGATAACTTCTGCTCCACTAAGCCCTCATGCTCCTTATCATGGTTATAAAATATCCTCCAACTTCAAACAAACCACATTCCTGACATTCAGTGTTGAAGGTAAAGATCAAATCACAATATCAGTATAAATAAGCTCTTTTCCCTGTAAAAAAAAAAAAAAAAAAGTCTCAACTCACCAAAGTGAGGTTGTGGAGATATAATGTACCATCTGGATGAAAGGTAATGGGTCGGAGGTGGCACCACAGCTGGTACAAACACACTAAAGAGAATGAAAAAGTAGTATATTGACAAGATTAAAAACACAAGTGGGAGCATTGCTGTGAAAATGCATCTTTTTTTTTTTTTTTTTTTTTAATACCATGGCAATGCATGTCTTTGGATTGAAAAATGTGAAACTGAGAATTTGTGATTTGTATACAACATGCATCATCACCTCACCTGTTCAAACAAGGTCATCGCAAACTTCTGATGGGAAACACAATGTGGTGCAGTGCAAATATCTTCCTTTGTCTCATCCGCAATGTGGAAGTGAATTCGCATTAGCAGGTTTTCCTAGTCCAAGAGAGAAGTGAAAAAGCATTAAGTCATTTCAGACGTAGACATAAGTAGAATATAAATCACAAAAGCATGTCAGATGCAATGAATAGTGTTATAAGTACTATATAAAGAGACAGAAGACAAATTTTTGAAACCTGCTTAGAAAACAAGGGATTTGGTATTTCTTTGCTATAAGAGAAAATGGGTACCACATCTGAGTTTAAATGCTATATCAGTTAACCATTTATTTACAGGTACCCCTGAAGATTATCCTGTCCAATTCTCAAAATTAGTAGATTTGACCTAATGTAACAGGCACAGCAGCTCTGCAGTTTTAAAATCAGTTGGTTGCAACTAACTTCCCATCAACACCAAATAACTCTAGCCAATTTCTATATTCCACAAAGGGTTTGAAATATGGTTAATCTGCATTCTGTAAAAGTGGAGGACAACTAGTAAATGAAGAGGCAGACTAAGTCCTACATGAAACAAAAGCTCTAAACATTTTCTAGACAACTCCATCTGTTTTAAAGCTCCTAGGATTTCTTGTCCACTAAGACCTCCGCTCCTCCCGTTGTTGCCAACATTATCTGTTGGTGACAGCAGGCTGCTGCCACCTTCTCCAGAAGCAGTTTCCACCACTAGCATAAGTTGCCTGGATAGTTGATAGGCCTTCAATAACCAGGTCAAAATTAATTGGTAGGCAAAATAACTCTGAACTACTACTGCTTCCTTTGAACTTTAATACCTAAGATCTTCCTCTGCCATTTAAATCTCTGCCCTTAGGGCTGAAAACGTTAACCAAGTGAAAAGCTATGGAATTATCTCTGCCTTAAAGTTTAACCTCAAAATAGAACTCTTACCACTCTTAAGTGTCTTTGTACCAGTATGGTTAACCTAACATGCTTGTGGGGACTCTTCCTGTAGAAATAGATGGGCTATTTAGATTTCTCAAGAAAGGAACAAAATCTGAAGTTCCCATGTTCTACTACGTACAGACCTCTGTTAATGTGCTGGGCTACACACAAAGATTTATCACCGCTGTGTTGACAGGGGCTCCTGTATAGGCTCACCTCCCTTATTTCACTTCAAGGCTTCATTGATATGATCTATTTCCATTTTAAATAGGCCTATTAAACTATACTGTTTTTCTAGACAATTATTCTCTGTCATGGTATTCTACAAAACGGGATAGTTTGGGTTATCATAAACTCATTTAGAGGGCTAGGAGAAGACCTACAACAGCTATATGAATTTAGCATTTCTATAATTTCCTCCAGTGCTACTGTCAAATTGGGTAGGTACAGGAAGTGAAAGATGTAATGTACAGAAAGGGCTCCACTCTGAATGGTGCTTTGCCTGAGAGGATTCAAATCCAGTAGCAAAGCTGGCATGCTTGTACTTGGATTAAGAATTGATTTGGTTAAGAATCAATTTGATTAAGAACCTATGCCTTCAGACCATCTTTCAACTGTACTCACAAAACATTCAGCAGCATCATCCATGATGCCCAGCTGGAACCGTTGCTCATCCTGAAACGTCTTTGCGAGAGCGGTGCGCAGGGCATCAGAAGGCAGTACCTTCTCACTGCTACACTGAAACTGGTTGAAGATACTCTAATAAGAAAAACAAAAAATAGTTCAGTCACTGTATTTTTCCAACACGTGCAACACGTGACTAATACATTGTTTGAAAAGAAACAAGAAACCTTTAACTCACTTTGATCAAGCAGCACATATTTGTATTGCACAGGGACTACAAGTGACAATCCTAGGAGTTTCTCCTTTGAAACCACATCTATCTCTGTGGTGTTTCCCTTCCTTTCATTTCAAAGAGCACATTTGCAAAGAACTAAGGGTTGGGAGCCTAGGGGCAAATTTTCCTCTATGTTAATCACCCGTGGACCTTCTCCCAGAGCAAATACAAGACATCAAAACATCCACACTTTTCATTCCTATTTCTCCCTCTTGATTCTTACATTCCACACCAATAGCTTTCTTATACATGACTTCTGTTTCCCTCTCACTCAACTTTTTCCAAACTTCTCAGCCCACAATGCATTGCTTGTAATCTTGCAGGAATTTACTTTCCAGTAAATTCTTACCCAAGTAAGAATCAGATAATGCCTGGGTCTGCACACAGGAGAAAAGGCACAACCTGAATAGCAGCTCCAGTACATGGCCAGCTGTTTTGCTGCCATACACCTGCATTTTCATACCCGCAACTCACAGCTCATCTGGGTAATCACTTGCAAGGACAAGTAGTTTAATAGAGATGCATTATCACCTTAAACACAGGCTATACACATGAAAGTCCAGCACATATTCCCAGCTGACTAAAACCCCACTTTTATTGTGTGCACGTGTAATCTCCAAGAGATCTTCTGAACAGTTATTTCATTTTCATTTCACCCTCCCAAAAAGCAAAGATTTGTATGCAAGATCCTCAGTCTAAGTCAAAAATTCTAGCACTTATTTCCAGACAATTCTTACTCTTACACTCTATTCCTTCTACCTCATTTCATATGGAAACCAAATATTTTCATCAGCGTCAGTACCAAAATTCTGCATCTATTTTCCTATAATATTTCCCTATAAAACTTCCCTAAAGATTGCAGAAGAAGACTACTCTTACTCTAGTAAAAAGAAAAAACATCTTCAATTATACACTACTTGGCTTCTCTACCTTCTAAACAAATCAAACAAAAATGAGAAAGCTAGTCTCAAACCAGTTTGAGGATTTATTTTTCTTTCAATGATCATGAGAATCTGTAATGATGTTCATTCCTGGGGGACTTCCCTTACTTACTGAAAGCTTCTCCCCAACATAGAGAATTAACGTTCATTGGAAATAAAAATCTTCAACCTTATTCTCCTTTAACTACCTTTATTTGTTTCTTATCAGAAAGTGAATAGTCAATTGCGAGAAGGTTTGCCAAGCTCTGCCACCTCATCTGCTTGGAAGAAGCTGAAAAAGTGCAGAACACATCGGTCATTGCACAGCTCAAACAAACCAACCTCGGTGTCTGCTCCATCTCTGGCTGTAGAAATCACACAATTTATAGCGCTGACACAATCTGACACACAGGTAAAACCCACATCTCTCTTTACTGCTTTTTATTTTAAATTTTATTTTGGTAGTGCTTATGGTGCTTATTCATAGGTGAGGGACCATTGTGCTGAAGACTGTCGCTCTTCTATTACTGCATTTATTAGTGGAAAATGAAATGGAAAATAACGAAGAGAAGGCTGTGAGGCAATGAAGTCTCACAGTTCATGAGTTACAGACAACACCTTTCCTCAGCTACCTTTCATATATACACACATATACAAAAATGACAAAGTCTCTGTCTGTAACAATCCTGACTCCGATTTCTGTCACACTGGTAACAGAGCCAAGTTTCACGTTTCCTTAATAAATTTCTTCATTTCGGTGAACCTCAAAAACCAAAAGCAGTGAAAAATAGTTCCATCCTACTGGAACACTTTTCATTAAACAATTTAGGAGCACTTGCAAATATTCATGACTGTGCTTTAGAAACATGTTCATTCTGGTTATCATCAGTCTCACTTCATAGAAGTGGAAACTGATGCACTTGTCTAGCGGCTGGCACGCAACCTAACTCAGGGAGCTGATGGACAAGACCTGTTCGCTCCAATGAGAGCTCTGAAATAACTCTGAATGCTTGGCAGGGGGAGGATCAGCCCAGGCTTCTAATGAGGGAAAAACAGAAGCCAACAAGCAAGCAGACTAAAACCATCTTTGAGAAAATAATGCATACTCTACTTTTACCTGCAACGTACCCTGTTAGTTAACACAGATTCGATACAGAAAAATGTGATCCTGATGCTTATAAGCAACTGTTTCAGAGTTAATTCCTTAAGATCCTGCAGTTTTGCTGCTTTGTGGTGTTTGTTTTTTTTTCATTACAAAATTGCAGCCTTCACAACTAAAAATAAAGATTATAAAAACAAACAGAACAACTTTCATTAAATACAATAGCAGAAAATTGTGAAATTTGTTACCACAACCACAGAACAGAAATAATTCAGTAACAAAGAATGCTGTAAAGAATTTTAATATGTAAAATCAAGCTGCAGAAGTTCCCAGTGCTATCTTCTAAAAGACTACATAGAAGAATGTCTTTCAAGGTTTGTAATGACATGGAACTCAGTGGTATAGTCTTCTTTAAATTTTGAGGACTAAAATGTTTTAAAAATAGTAATTGTGCATTTTAATCTAACAAAGATCAAATCTTACTTTATCTTTTCACAGCATAGTTTAAAACACTTTGAAACAACACAGCAGCTAGTAGGAAGCCCTAAATGCACCTGCAATGGAGTCAAACTCACTTTGAGCACAAGGTTTGGTGGTTTGTTTTTTTTTTTTCTTGTTTGTTTTCTGCTTGGGGAGGTGCAGAGGGGGACAGGGGAGTTGTTTCCCCTTTTTTTCATTTTTCAAGATAGGCTCTTCGCTCCTCTTTTATTCAGAACAGGTCAGTCTTGTCTCTCAACCTTAGATGGACAGGTGTGGCATTTCCTGATGTTTCATCATTTTAAGTTATCTAAGTTGGATCTCTCTCCTTAAGTTCAGATCTTGCCCTCGAGTTACACTGTTAACCACTTACATTTGCTCCATATGCAGTCTGAAAGCCAGCTGGGCGCAGACCAGGAAAGCGCTGCTGGTCCTGCTACAGGAGTTTTGATGACAAATTTCCTCCAAGTGCTTCTGGAACTTAATGACAGCTTCATATACAAAACATTCAAACTTAATTTTCTTTCAAACTTCCTGATAGCAAAAACCCCACTGGCATATTCACTGCACTGAAGTTCTCTTGCAGTGGCTACATTCCAATACAGTTGAGAGTATCCTTAACAGCCACAATATGAAGAGACACCACTAAAAGCCTTATGAATAAGCTAAGCTTTTCCTATTTTTACTAGTTTTCATTAAAACAAATCGAGGCATCAGAACTGAAAGAGAAAAATGTACTGGCTTAGCATAGAACATGAGCAATTCCTAATATTGAATTAACTGCAGTTCTTTGATTTTTATACTGATGATCTGTTCTTGGCATGTTGGGATGAGCCATTACAGAAGAGCATGAGAAAGGGATTTCAGCCAGGAAGTTTGCACTCTAGTAACACTGCGTTCCTGATGTCTCTAAAAAGAAAAAAAGAAAAAAGCCTGTCTCTCTCCATATTTCCTTCCCTACAGATCTGCAAGGGTCTGGAAAGGACAGCACAGACAGCAGAATTGGGAAGCACAACTGTTCCTTACAGAAATAAATTGCTGAAGCCCATCTAGTTGCATCTGGTCCATGCCCAAGTACTAAGTCAAGATCAACTATATTCTTCACATAGCTGATCTTAGGCCAGCTTGCTGTCAGATGCATCCAAATCTGGAAATTCCTTAACCACCCCAGGCAATCTATTCTAAGGCCTCACTTGGTTTATTGCCATTCAAAAGACTTTTTTTTTTTCCCCCTAGTTTTTAACTGGAAGCTTCTTGTCCTTTTTACTAGAGGTTTGGGCTTCTGCAACCTGTCAGAACAAGGGCTTGCAGAGTCAGTGATCTTCTGGAATCACCTCCTCCACTTTGGGAAGTCTGGGGATCAATACCAACTTTCTAAAGCTTCAAAGGAAGCTTTATGGCTTGAGATAAGGAATACAACTGATATTATGGAACTGCTGAAGTTAAAACTTGCCTTTGTTTCAGACTGCTGAAATTTGCATGCAAGATCATAAAATGAGTTGTGCTTCATTTGGTTAGAAAACAAGACAGTAGTTATTCTTCGAGATAATCCCTGGGATTGAAGTTTCAGACTTATTTTTAAAGTTGTGAAGCTGAAATATCTGTGAATCCTGCCCCCTCTTCCCAGTCTAAGAGATCATTGAAATCACCTAGGAACAAAGTATTCAGTTTGGGGGTACGCTGACATTTGCACTATGTATCTGACCAGACTGATGGAACAAACCCTCCACTTGATGCACGTTTACCAGTGACTTTTTAATCCAGCACGTAGAAGCAGCCTGGCGTAAAAATAAATTGATGACTGAATACAACAGGCAACAGCTAGTGAATCAGATCAGTGTCCATGCACTGTAAATTTGAGTCCTGTCCTTGGCAGCCTTCTGAGAATCAATTATTCTCTTCCAGCACTGAGCAGAAGTTACTTCTGCATGTGGACAGCACTGCAGCACGCATTTGTTTCAAAGAACAAAACACATTCTCTCCAAATGCTTTAGTATTGCCTATGTTAACAGTTTCTGCCTTTTAGTAAAAGCTACAAATATTAACATAGCCAATCCTTATCCCATTGCTCAACATATCAATACTATTCTTGCTCTAACTCAATTGAAAGCTCTTTGTTTTAAAGCTTTTTTTTGTCTACAATACTTAACCTCACATCTAGAGCATCACTCTCCTCCTGCTCAGTACAGCAACCTGGTTCAGTAAAGATTCTGCCTACTAAACTCACTTTTCTCCCATCCAGCTACAAAAATCTCCACCTACCTTATTTCCACTAGCTCATTATTATTATTTCCTTATATTTGCCTTCAGGTGTGCAAATAATTCTGACCCTATTTGTCTCTGTATCACTTTCAAAAACCTGCAAGTCTGATAACAATCAACCTAGACCTCCCTCTATTCCTTTCTTTTATGGTCTATTCTACAATATATGTTTTTGATACTGCTGTAGCCCAAGATATACCAAAAAAGCACAAAAGAAGAGAAAAAGATTTTTGCAGCCAACCTATTGTCTCAGCCATGTCATGAACTTTTCATAACAAATCCTTCAAATAGGCGCCTAATCAGACCCATGAATTACTGCAATTCCAGTTCTTTAAGCATTCCAATATCCTATTGTTCTCAGTTTTCGCCTTAGAAAACAATCATTTCTAAGCAGAAAATTCACATTCTTCCTGTTTTTGTTGCATGACAGAATTACAAAAAAGAACAGCCCTGTTGGAATTTATCAATCAATAGAGCATTCTTTCTTGCAAACTACAAAAAACACTCTGTCCTATATCCTGGCACTATAGAGCTCCCAGCACAATCCCTGGAAGGAGAACAAACTCCGTAGCATGCTCAGCACAGTGGACGGATTTCCCCCTTCCTGCCCCCTTCCAGCTGTAATAAACAAACACCACAGCAAAGTCATGCTCTAGAAAAAGGAAAACAAAACAGAACACAGTAGATTTCAACATTAATAATAAATCAAAAAGCTGCTCCAGTGTTACAGCAGGCAAACGACACAGCGGTAAGGACAGCTAGTGTACTAAACAAACAAACAACCTTGAATAACGCCACAACATCTTAAGGAACAGTGTTTGGGATTCCAGTACAGTCTCTGCAGCTCTTCCTTGTATTTTACAGCCGTTGGTGCAATGTTCCTTCAAAATGGCCAACAAACAGATGCCTGGAAGGATTTCAAGGCTCACTTTGTAGCTAGGTAGATTAGCAAGTTTTTAAATTACTTCAAGAATTTATGCAGTAAATGTCTTCAATGTGGCACAAAACTAAAATGGGATTTGATATCTAGTAACAAACATCACTGTCCTGCGATCCCTCATTTTATAAAGTAAATTAAAATCAAATAATATTTATGGGGCTAGCTGAGCATTTACAGTAAATACTGAGCATGACATCAGAATCCCTAGAAATAGCTGCAGCAAGCCAAGCAAGCACGAAAAAAATAACTACTTTAGTGTTATTCAAAGGCTAAATTTAGCCTGGTGAAGACTGTCTTCCTCTGAAGTCAACGGGAAGTGTCTCCTTTGGCAACCATTCCAATCGGGGAAGGAGCACGAACCCTCTCTGACCAACACAGAAGGTATCCTGCGAAGGCAAACGGAGAGCAGGGTGGCAAATAGACTATTCCCCCAAGTCCTGCCCCCTTCACAAGCTAGGCTGGAATCAGAACATGCCAGCATGCTTTGGAGAAAAGCAAACGCGTCCTGCTCCATCCTCGCTCGCTCTGGCCAGCGTCTTGGGCAGTTCCACCTGATAGCATGCAAGGCTAGTTACCTCTCCCCAGACCCTAATGGGACATTTTCGCATGGTATAGAGATCCAAATTCTTGGCTTCCCACTGGATCCAGCCATATCTTCTCCCTCATCTTAGCAAAGCCTAAGGCAAGATTCAAGAGAAACAGGATGTCAAAGAGCTGGAGGCTAGGCTGCCATTACCCTGGCAGGACAACAGTTAGAGGCTTCCAGAGCAGGCAAGAACAGCGGGGCAGGGGAGGAGATGAGCAAGGATGGGAAGGGCTGATCCTGCTGCAGCAGGACACAGAACGCTCCTGGTGATGCCTGCAGTAATAGGTACGTATTACACATATTATCCCATTTGTCATATACAAGTTTACACGTACTGTGTGTGCCAGGCAGCACTGACATTTTCAGGAGAGAAAGAAAAGACTTATCCAGAGGGCAGCAGAGGACAAGTAAATGCTTTTCAAGAGTCTTTTGGGATTTTTTGTTTTTCATGTACTGCTTTGCTTAAGGAGTTTATGAAGATGAATGCTACCATCTCCATAGTCTGGGGCTATGCCTGGTGCATCCCTTTGTTATTTAGTATCCCCACAGTTTCAGTTGCACACTTGTGAGACAAGCAACATCTCTGGTGTTAGTGGAGGTTTCATTGTTCTGTAGTTGTTCTTTTCTTTGCTTCTTGGGGGAGGGAGGGCTACATCCCCGATTTCAAATCAAGTGACACTCTTTATTGCACATCTTTATAATATTTGAATTGGTAACACTGATTATCAGGGAATTTTTCAAATACTTACATACAAATATCAACATTTTATACAATTTAATTACGGTGGAAACTTGTCATGACATTGCTCAGAGAAAAACAAAATTGTGAGATGCTTTAAAAATTAATAAACATACAGGAACCAGGAGTAAGACAGTTCTGTGACTTCTTACAAGCAGATTTCTGCACAATTTTTCTCTTGCATACTTTTACATTAAGTGTCTGTAAACACTCTAAGGGTTGTAGAATAGGCTTGGGTAGAACACTGGTATTTCCCACAAAGAACAGACTGCAGGATGAAAATACATAATAATTTTGGTTTGGATTAAAGCCTGTTGAAATTCAATTTTTTTCTTTGTCAAGTACTCATTACTGCCCACATTCAGAAATACTTGTCCACATGATTGTTGATGCGTTTCTTCAGAATTTTTCATTGCGCACCAAGTTTTGTGAGCTATTACAATTCCACACGCAGCCAGATTTAAATTGTCTAAAATGTGCAAAACACCTTCGGGATTTAGCAAAAAGCAAGGACTGCTGAACACCTAAGTGTTGTAACACCTTACAGCTGAAGATGGCATTGGTAGGAACTTCAGATAGGAAACAAACCAAAGTCCTCAAAGATGCTTGTGAGGAAGAAGAGACAGCAGCATTTTTTTCCAAAGGCTGCATAATTTCAAAGTAGGCATATGGCTGCTGGCATGAGATTTGTGAATTCTACTGCTCTACCTGTCACTTAAGAAGTTTATAATGACACACTTTTGCTGTCTTGCTGAAATGTGCAGTAAGAATTTTATCAACAAAACTAAACACACTCTGACCCAATGTGTGCTTTTTAATACATATTGCAGAGATTTCGCCACCTTCCAGTCTTATAGAAGTGCTTTGCCCTTTTGTACCGGTACTGCTAATCCAGAAGCATCTTGTTTCACAGCTCACTTTTCCATACCAGTTAGATAAATGTTCATCTTCTCCTCTTTCACATGGCTTTTTTTTCCCCTCCTTTTTCAGTGCTCTCATGTCAAGTAAGGATTCAACTAATATCTCTATTAGCCCAAGCAACTCCACCTCAGAGTTCACTCGACTTTCAGTCAAATGGCAGAAGCCGTCGGACTTTTGGTATCTTCTTGCCATATCCTACTGTTAGGTTAAACACCAGAATAGTAAAAATTTACAGAGATCATCATTTCCCATATCCTTTTCTCTCTGCCCTCAGCTACCAAAGAATGCCAGCAATCACCTGGCAATACTTGAGGGAATGATCCAAAAAACGAGCTTCAAATCACTTATCCCACTGAACTTCACAAACCCAAACCAGATCATGTCTGTCTCAGCCATTTCACTACAAGGAAGGGGTTATACTCAATATTTCTTATTTGTCTGCATAGCTGTATTTCTCACTTTGGATGTGCAATCCTGCTCCTTACTTACCACAACATCCTCTTCTGAAGATACCACTGTAAATACCATCCTGTCTCTTCATTTCAACAGATGTGTTGATATAGATTCCCCTCCAAAAGGAAATTACTTATCTCTTTCATGCCTTAAGAATCTCCTCTTTGCTGTTCTTTTGCAATGGAAAATCCCTTCAGAACAATCAAAAACCTTCCTGGCTATCTCATTTCAAGTCTGTCTCTCACCTTCACAGTCACTTATCAGCAACAAGACAGCTGTTATAGTACATCACCTGTGAACTTCAAATGATCTTAATTTAAACCTTGCACTCTCTATTTTGCCATATGGTAAGATATGCTGTCTCTCCTTTTCATTTCTGAACACAGAATTTATATTACATTAAGTTCTCCCAAAATGAATTTAAATATTTACTTAAGTTTTACCATCCGTTTGTGATCAAAGAAAAATATCTCAGTACCAATTTCAGAGAGAGAAATAACTGCTCAGGAAAACTAAAGGTAGTTTTTTTCATCCTGTTTTGATTACGTCCATTTCTCTCACCAGATAAGAGGCAGCACTGGGTTTACAGAATTTAAGAAAGAGGACATAAACCAAAACAAAACAGCAGAAGCACTAAAAATTAATGGGTAGAAACAAAAGGAGATGTAGGAAGTACACAAGAGTACTTGGAATCAGAACTAGTATCTATATCTGACTGTCCAGGCAGCATCTATGACAGTTACTGTATCAGCATCTAAAACCAGAATTGATGTTTTCTAAAACTGAGACCACAAAGAGTTGCGCCTTTTGATACAAACATCAATATTTACAGTAGAAAATACCTTTTAGCCTTACATAATCAACAGCTTTGAACAGAAAAGCCTTCCATGCTGACATTTAAAGCAGCTCTGAAGGAAAGGTAAATTCTGAAGAACATATTAACCATAAGCAATAAAATATTTATAAACCAAATGACAAATTAGAAAAACACACAAAGAAAATAGACATTTTTCTGCATGAAGTGATCATTTCAAACACAGAGGTTCATGATGATCCACACTTCACTGATGAGAGTCCTATTATCTGTAACTTCACCTACAGTATTTTCACAATGTAGTGGAACATTTTAAGAACAGCACTATGAGTATCAGCACCCAGCCACTAATCAGATTCACCTTTGCTCTCACCAATTTCCAGATGCATGTTAATTAAATATTGGCAATATATTACGCCTTTTTTTTTAATAAATGAAATTTATTTCCAACCTTTACCTTGAGAGCACAGAAGATGCAAGAATCACCCATACACTTGTGCGTCGTGATTTGTCGGAAACTGCGACGAAAAATGTCCAGGTGCCAGAGAACCTGAAACACAAAGAGGAGCACAAATGATTTTATGAATATGCTGCATAAAGCTTTGATTAAAAATGCATGTGAAACAATTCCAGAAGCACATTAGTGTTAATGGATGTCACTTTTAACACAGTGTGCCTCTTAGCTATCAGCAAGCTGGTATTTTCACCTTACTTTCTCAAGAACTGTAGCACTTGGGATTTAATTTAGAGCAGGACATACCTCTCAATTTCTTTTCACGTGCTTTTAGACTAAGGACATGCTGCTTTGCCTGTGTGGCATTGCCAGCTCCAACTGCAGGTGCCCTGACTGCTCCCTGGTGCTTGGACCACAGTGAGCAGTCGCATGACCACACTGCAAACCTCAGCAGAGCTGTCAGAAGCCCCAACAGCCATGCAGGTAAGCTCCTGGCACTTCACTCCTCCTCCCCAGCAACCTCAATGTTCTGAGCAGAAAGGCCACGTGCCAGAAGGAGCAACACATGAACAAGATCTTCCACATCAAAACAATAAATGACTAAAATTCCCTGTGCCCACTGTTATCGTTACTAAGTGCATTTACACCTTGTGATGACCGGTGGATTTCTAACCCTACGCAGTGTGGGTAGTTATTGTGGTAATGATCACAGCACATAAAAACAAGCAGGCTTCGTACGCCCTTCTAGCACCAGTGGAAGGCAGTTTGCTGCGATAGCACCAAGCTTTATTGCTGTTTTACCACCAAACCTGCGCAACCTTGGGCAACCATCTAAATTTCCACATGTACAAGAGCGACATTACTGCTTTGAGGTGCTTCACAGTCAGTTCTTCATGGTTGCTGCTATGTCTTTCAACCTCAGCTAACAGCAACTGGGCTCTCCTGCAAGCCCTGCCCTCAGTCCCACCAGCCTGGCAGGGGGGCAGAGGCTTGTGTTGAAAGAAGCCCTGACCTAAATCGCCCCGTGCCAGGCTCCAGACGGAACGGGAAGGTTGAGGCTGGCATGTGACTGACTAAACACTTCATTAGCAGGAGCAGAGGGACCGAACAGCTAATTCTGATTAACTGGTCCAGTACAATGCACTAGAAAAATGTAGTATTCTGAAAAAAAAAATGTACTGCTTTCAAGAAGTGTTGCTAGCTTTCACAATTCGTTAGCTAAATTATAGCACCCAAATGTTACCTTAAATTGTATTACGAAATCAATGCATTTAGAGAATCTTTAATCTGTCAGGTTTCCAAACCTGCTGAATTGTGAGGGGTATGTTTATACTCAAACTCTCCCAATACTTAAGGGCCTGGGAGGCAATGTAAACCTTTGAAGCATCTGATTACATACAACATTCCTGAAGAGCTACTACAGACTTCACAAAAAGAAGAAATAATACATTTAGGAACGAGTCCAATTTTTCAATGTAATTGCCTCTGGAGTTTATCTTGAATGTTTATAGAAATACTTAATAGTAAGGAGCAACAACATTCAAGAGTCTCTCAGACTCGCACAATGTTAAAAATAAGATGAAAAAACAGAAGTATATATTATTGCAAAATGGTAATCATCTTGTTTTCTGTTTTATTTGTATTCAGCTTTAACTGTAAATATTTTTGGTATACTATCTCTCTTGAGCTTCAGAAGGAAATGGCTTATGCAGCACACTGCAGGCCAGGTCGCACACTTGGCTATTTCTTGTATGCTGTGCAGCTGCCATTAGGCTCCGCTTAGTTCTGACCTCGGCTTAACTCAGCGTCAGGAGGCAGCCGGTGATTACACCTTACAGCTTCACAGAACAATACAGCACATCACTGGAAACTCCACTTTTCTTGTGAGCACTTTCCTTTGTACCCGGTCCTGTACTTCCTGGCATATTAAGCTGTTTGAGGGTCACAAGAGTTTCCATTTGTATTATTCGTACCACCAGGCTATCCTGAAGCTAGCTGAGCAGCTCATTTTTCTCATGGAAAAAGACACAGTGACCCAGTCTGTGCTACACAAACAAGTCATACGAAGGGAAGGAGCCTGAAGTGGAGAAAGGGTTTGAAACCCTTCAGCGAGAAGGGCCGAAACTCAAACAGACATTCCAAATATGCAAACAGTGACAATGCAAGCAGAGCAGCCACTCCACCACATTTTGACAGAGGAAAATTATTTTCTCTAAATCAAAAGGTAAATACTCAAACATCTAAACTAAACTACAAATCAGCAATTAAAAAAAGAAACTGGACTGCGTAAAAATATTCTGCACAGATATCATTAACCCTTTGGGTCATCAAAAAATTACTTTTAGGAGTAGACATACTGAAACCTATTCAATATTCTCTTATTTTAAAATAAATTTTCTACACATGTTCACCTTTGGTTGATACATAACAAGTTTTCACAGAAATGAATCACTATGTGATTGTGCAAATGCTGTCAATTTCACCAAGAAAAACTGGAAATTCCCAAAGCTGTTCTGTAACACAGCTAACCTGCATTTCCTAACTTTGCTTTCTTCTACCTAGACTCACTAACAATTACACAGTCAAGCCTGGCTGTACACGTTGCACAGCACAGAAAGTATTGCAATAGACAGAAGGAGATGACAAAAGCAGTTTGCATTCTGTGATCTTACCTGTAGCGCGCTGTTCAGGAAGCAACTGTTCTGTCCCGGTTCATTGCTCAGACCTTTACTGGGTGCTATTGAGGTTGTATTTCGTGGAGTAAACATCCCCTGGACATTCCCCCGACCCACAGAAAAGTAACTTCTTTTCCAAGACATCTTCCAGTTTTAGCTGTAGAACTTGTAAGCTTTGGCTGGTACAGTGTTTTACGTGATAAGATCTTCCCTTTCTTTCACCAAAATTCAGAACTGGAACAACATCCAATATTCTGTAATTTATAGTTTAAATTGAATTTATCTTTTCTTGAGGACAGAAGCAGTTTCTTTTAAATCCAGCCCAGGATGCTAGTCTTCATTTGATGCTTACGTATGCAAAACCCTCTTTTACAAGCAGCCACGGACAAAGTTTGCAGAGGGAAGGAATCCATCGTCTTGCAAGTTCATCTGTTATGCTGTTTCTCCCTTTTCCAAGTGGGTAGTGACTTCAGGGAACAAATGGCAGATTAAGGAGGTCCCTGAATCAAGGAGAAAAACAACAGCTACCTCCCTCCCCCCTCCCACCCTCCCCCCAAAACAGTTTTTCTAATTCTTTTATAATCCTCCCACAGAAGACGGGAAAAATCCAATTAGTAGGAGAGCACTGAAACCAAAACCATAACAAAGTCTTTGCAGCTCCCTTTCAGTTCCTTCTGTCTTGGGTGATGAAAGAGACATTATCCTCACAGGAAAAAAGCAGCAACTCCAGAACTTGAGAGTGACGAGCTTTAGAGTAGCGAGGAGTCTGATACAGTCCCTCTAATTCTGAGTGCGATCTTTAGAAGTTCCTCCTCCTGATCCTCCTTTTGCAATCGGAATGCCCAGCCGTGCCAGAAAGCTTGAGAGAGAAAAATAATCAAAGGCTTGCGTCATTTAATTACTCTCTTGGTTTTGTGGTGTTCTGCCAAGACCAGTGTTGCCTCACCTCCCACAATACACTGAATCTTCTGAGACAAAGCAAAAAATATAAGCCCTCCTCCACCCAAAAAATAAAATAACACGGAAAAGAACGCAGAGTTATAAGAAAAGCATGGTAGAGCAGGAGGGCTGACCTATGTCAGTAGAGTTAAGAAGGAAGTTAGATTTAAGAAGAGAAAACACATTCACATAACTATCATGCCAGTGTTCATACATACCCTTTGCAATCCTTAAATATTGTATTTCTTTAAGATCTTAGTATTTCAGATAGTAGTGGGAGGGTTTTGTGAATAGATGTTAATACACTGGCCACGCTAGAATTGGGATTTTCCATTGATAGAACACTGAAATGAAGACAAGTCTCTGCACTGACTCAGAAGACCAGAGCTGTCTTCAGAACAAAATCCTCTCCATGATTTATTAACCACCGACAGTGATTTTATATATATATGTGTGTGTGTGTGTGTGTGTGTGTGCGTGTACACTGAATAATACAATGAGACACTGATGCTTATGAAGAAATCAGCATCATTCAATAAACACTGCTCTTCCTACCCTAAACTCACTTTTGCCATTGTCTTGAAGGGAATACAAAAAAAATCATTGTTTATAGAAATTTTTTAGAACAAAACTACAAGAATTTATGGTAATTAAAAAAATACTTCTTGTAAGAGTATCCCACCTCTTTCCCACCTCTATTTACTTTAGAGCCAATCATATAGCATTTTTGTGGGACACTGTTAATGAGGTTTAGGATTTCCCCATTATCAATAACAGAACAACAACTGAATATACCCAGCATGAACAAGACAGCTCTATTCCATGTGTTCTGAAGAAGTAATTGCACCACAAAATAAGTGCATGCAAAATTTGTGCATCAGCAAAAATTAATTAAGAGTGTAACTCCTTACAGAGATACCCTGGGTGTCTGCAAAGGCTCATTTTTCACCTTCACCACGATAAGTCATTCATCTTCTGTCAAAACACAGAATTTCCTCAACATCCACGGATGTCTTATAGTAGCCTAACCCAGTCCCTGCTAGTAATATTTTGTTCGTACTTCTATTAATCCAGTTCTACAAATATTAACGAAGTGTTGCTGTAAGGCAGGCAAACATCTCTATACAGATGAATATTATTCCCGGTTGCTAATATGCCATGCAAAATTTTCAGATGTGCTTGCAAGCCTGTAGACACAGTTCATTATCATGCCAGTCGTGCAACATTCCTGAGCACTGAACATATACAGGTTTCATTTCAAAGCAATTTCAGCCTCAACCCCCCTTTTCTTTGCTCAATCCCTTAATGAATCACGAGCCAAACACACTGTGTGAGGTAATTGACTTTCAAGCAACAATTTAAGATCCTCTGTAAACCAACGCTACTTGCAATAGGTGCAGCGCTAAGCCTGAGCTGCAAGAGCCAGGAGCACGATGCTCTGGGAATGGGCTGAGGTAGGCAGACTCGGTGCTAACTCACAGAAAGTCCCTGAGCCAAGCACTCTGCCATCCCCTTTCCACAGCACCTATGGGAAGATGGAAAACACAATCCACAAGACATCCCAGAAGCACAGGCGTGAATAAATACTCATGAACTTGAATTCAAGATTCTGCTCTCAAACTGAGCTATAAGTCTTCAAGCCAAAATGTCCGGTTATTACAAAGTGCATACATTTTTCTACTGGTTTTTATTGTTGTGGGACCAGAATCAAATTAGCAGCTTTGTATTCTGCCTGTCATCACAAGAGGAGTATTGCAAGCTGGCAGGACTCTTGCAGTAATCACACAAGCTTCTTACATTTATACAAGGCTTAGCAGAACTGACTTCTTAGACTACCTTCCCTGTGGTCTTTCACAGGGAGAAGTTCAGCCTGCTCATTTAGCTAGATGTCTGTTGCAGAGCTAAGCGAATGAGCAGGAAGCCTGTAATCAGGTAACCACCCAGTTAGGACAGAACCACATCTCTGGAGATTAATGGCAGTGTCACACTTGACCAAACACTATAAACTTACCAACGCTACAGAAGAGCTACAAAATGGAAGCCTAATTAGTCCGAAATATATGTATGACAATATTCATAAGGATCCTCTGTTCTACCATGAAAATCACAAAAAGGATAGCAAAAAGCAGGAAAAAAAAAGAACTTAAGGAAAAGAGCAATCATCGCTATTAAAATATTCTGCTTTGCTTTCACCACCGACATAGCCACCACCAGAAAAAAAGCTAAGCCTCTTGTATTTTCAACTCACAATAGATAATTAAAAAAAAAAAAAAAACACAAAAAAAAAACACACTAAACAAACCACCAGTGGTTTGTAAGGGAACGGAAGGGCACTGCCACACAAGCTTGTCCGCAGGCGGAGGTGTTCTCCAAACACGCTACTTCTCCCTGATATTGTGTGAGCTTGAAAACGATCCCAACCACAAAACTAAAGAAAAACAAATTTACTCTCTGAAATGAAGTCACAAGAACACAATGATACACACAACATGCTTCAGAGAACTGAATAGTTAAGCGAGAAGAAAATACTTTCATGTATTATTTCTGATTAAAGAAGTTTTTGAGCAAAACTGTTCTCCTACGAAGGACAAAAGAAAAGCTTTTTAATAGGACAAGGAAAACCCCTGTAATTCAACTGCTAATGAGGTTTCCCAGCTTTCTCCAGCATTTTAATAATAGGTCACAACAAGTGCAGCTCCATATAGCTCTTACATTACAAATGAAAGTTCCTCAAAACCTGTAGCTCCGTGTGGCATACTGGCATGACCCCAAGCAAGTGAGTTTGAAGTAAAGAAGAACGGCATTATCAGATCTGAGGAAACTGTTCCTACACAAAACAGATGATTCTCATTGCTGGAAACTTTACTAGTCCAGAAATATGACCAAAACAAGAGTGCCAAATGCAAAAACATAAACGATGCTCTTGGTTCATTACTCAAAATGTTATCTTAGAGACACAGTGAATGGACGCAGACAGCCTAAAAGCTTCTAATGCACTTGAGTTGTGTTTATCATATGAAGAACACTATTCACTGGAATAAAGCACAAAAGTAATCCAGCCAGCATGATTAAGTAAAGCTAACTAGATCCCTGAAAAGTTGCACAGACATAATAGAATTGTTATAATAAAGCGTAAATCATTTATAAAGATTATATAGCTAGAAAGCAGAAGCTTATCATTCTAGATTCTCCCTCAAATTCATCTAGCTTCCATGCTGTTGGGAAGAGCTTCCTTGGGGAGGGAGGGAGGGCTCCCAGACAGCAGCAGGCTCACAGAGAAGAGCAGCACATGGGAGCAGCACTCATGTCACCTCTCCAGCAGTCCACCCCCGGAGCAGTGCTGGCCACAGCTCAGCATGTACCTATGGCCTGAAGAAACCTGATGGTCTGTCCTTGGGACAGCAGGGCACAGAGCTCTCACATATGTGAGAACGAAGAGTTCAGGTCCCAATTCGTTCTTATATTTATTTGCACATCACACAAACGTAGCATCTCAAGTTGTATCCTTCCTTCTCTGGTGTGGTCCCACTATTCTACTTCGCTTTAAGGCAAAAAAATAAAAAATAAAAAAAAATGCCGCATTCCTCTTACTTCAGCTTCATCTCTCCATACGTTTTAGGCTCCTGCTCGATGAATCATTCCAGGCACAAGGCTGAATTCAAACAGCCAAATTAGGAAAGGAGACGCTTCCATTTAGTTCTAGGTACGGCTGAAGCCACCAATTAAGTATTTATCACACTTAGATAAGAGCAGAGGTCCAGAACTTATTTTTAGTGACTTGTGTTTCTACATTGGTGTTTTCAGAAAAGAATGTGTTCCCCACCCCTGTGATCCTACCACCTTTTCAGGCAGTAGAGACCACATAACTCATGTTGAGAATAAATTGTCCTTTCACATACTGAAAACAACTATGAAAGCATAAACAGATGAGAAATGGCTTGGAAATCCCCTATTTTAATAGTTTTCATAACACAGAAGAGAATTGTCCAAGATTATGCATTTCAGTGGGAGCTCTCACGCAGCTGGCTCCCAGCAGGTCCCCTTTCAGCGCAGACGCAGAGGAACAGCCCCCTGTCCCCTGCCCCATCCCAAGGCTCGAGGGGGAGCGCCCTCACAACCAGAGGCTCAGCAACTTTCTCTGTGTAACTGAAACAATGCAAGTAATGGCTAATTTCTACATGAATTATATTATATTTAATCGCAGAGCTCAACAACATGAAGACCTTCATTGACAGTTCAGACCTCCCTAAATACCCAGCTTGGTATCTCAGTCTATGCTCAATCTTGAAGGTGATGAGATAAAAGAGGGATAGAATGAGTACTCACTACATAATAGCCATAAGACTAGATGAAGTAAAGAGTGAGCAGTGCAGAGATCTTAATATCCCTGAGAAGAGCCAGCTGCCTCAGTACCAGAGGAGATCACATCCTCTGGAGAGCCTCTTCTCTTTCTGAGAACTATAGCTAGCTGGAAATACTGGGCAGATCTCTCTGTGCACCTAGAAGATATACTGTAGCTACTGAAAAGTACAATCATTTCCATTCATCTCCATCCCCAAGAAGTTTCTGATAGCACAAATGGGACAACAAAGAAAAATCTTTCTGCTTTATGCATGCTTTTTCCTCAGTCTTGATTGCTGTGCTGGGAGAAAGAGGAAAAATGCCTGCAATGCTTTTGCTGTCAAGCTTACACCCATTTTTTAGTCTTCCGCTTAAACGGGTAACTTAATTACAAGGCTTTACCTTACTTCTGCCTACAGGGTGGAACTGGGAACTGACAGCACAGCTGATGCCCACGACATACTCACACGGGTCTTTCTTATCTTTCATTCTGCTGTTGCACAATTCCTCGTCTGCAAAGCATTGTGAAGGTATGACAAAGCTCTGAGTATCAGCTGGCTCCCAGGAACCACATCAGAAAACACATCGGGAGTTTCTGTGAAGTTCAGATGAGTGTTCCTTTAGACACCAGGGAAGTGGTTCACTTACCAGATACACAGCAATTACCCAGATGCTAGGCTACAATTTGCTAGTAAATGCCATCAACGTGATCTCCAAGTAAAGATAAAAAACGAAATTCCCCCAGACTCAAAGCTGGGCTCTGTTACAGCGTGAGGGCATGACGAGCCACGACAAACACGGCAGGTTTCTCAGCAGACACAGGGAAAGCCGTTTCTCCAAGAGCCTGCCTCAAGATAATGGAAGCCAACGGGGAAGGGTCTCAACAGAACAGCGAGCAAACCAGGCTGCCCTATGGTCTTGACAAAGACTGCAGTGATTTCAAGCACTACCACTTGTATTCATACAGCCTACGAACCACTAGAAGAAACTGCAGGCAGGACACTGAAAGGGCCCAAGCTTCTTGGGATTACCACTCCCTGAAGCAGAAGCGTTGGCATTTCTGCACTGCAATACAGCTTAATATTTCTACAGAGAGAGAAAACTGAGTGCTCTTTTTAAACGAAGAAATATATTCTTGTACTGACTTTCCAAACCAGCAGATAACAGGAAAAAACAAACCCACTCCATGTTCCTGTTAACAACTGAGACCAACAAGGGGTGTGGAGAGACCGAGTGCTGCAGAAACACCCAAAAGTGAGACTCTGCAAGCTGCTGAGGTCAAGCACAGCTTTACATTGCATAAAGGTGGTTTAATCTTTGCAGCAAGCGTAAGTGCTTGCCAGCATTTTATAAAATTATAGTGGACTGTGTCTTAATACAGTCTAATGAAACACTGTGAACACTCATCTAATCCGAACCATTTGATTTTAAGCCCAACAGTCAGCCAAACCTCTTTGAAGAGCATCTCTCTCTGTTTAAAAAAAAAAAAAGTGGCAGAAAGCCATGGGCTTTGAACTGCAGACAGCTCAGTGATGGTGGAGGGCTGGAAATCTCCCCCTGCTGTAGCTCAAAGGGAGCTATCCTCTGCTCATCCCCAGCTGCCTGGGGATGCTTCTGCAGGGTTACAGAGGCTCAGTGGTCATTTCTGCAGCCCTTCCTGGAATTAGTACATCAGCTGAGAAACATCTATCTTCTGTTCAAACCTGGGAACATGCAGACTTCTGTTCAAAACAGGGAAAAAGTATGTATCTATCCCATATAGCTACAGAGAGAAAAGTAGGGTAGCCAGGTCCAGACTTCCATAAAGTAGTTAACTGGACGCAAAGTATCAGCTGGCTCTCAAACAATTGGAAAAGCCATTAAAAACCTTCCAGTAAAGACCTGGCAACCATTAAAAGGCATACTGCAATAAAAAAGGTATTCAGAGCTGTGGGTTTATTTATAAAAACCAGCATCACAGCCTTTTCTGATCACACACAACTTCACCTGCAAGATGATCTAGAAGTTTCAGGACCACCTCTCTTGTTAGAGACTGCAGTTTTTAGGAACACAATGTGGGATAATTGAACAATAAAGGGCTTCTGTTGGAAGACAAACAACAAGAGATGTGAGGTCATAACCAGAGACGCAAAGGCCACGTTATTTACTTTGTGTGGGCTTATTGCCAAAACACACTTCACTCCCCAGATAAAACCTTTACTCATATCAAAAACACTATATTAATAACCAGTGATCTCATGCATCACAGGACTTCCAGCACATGCGTTTGCTGCAGAGCCGATGGGAATGGAGGCAGGCGGATCCCAGCTTGGTGTCCTCCCCCCCCAGCCCCTTGGGAAGCATCTTGCCCCCCCCTTTCTCTTATGCAACCCAAAGGAGCTGTTATCTCAACAGCTTTTCTCTGACACTTGAAGTGGGAAGGAACAGACATAGGTAGGAAAGTCATCTAGCCAGAAGTAAACCCAAAGAATTTCAAAATAAGACTCCAGAATAATTTGCATTCCCTTCAGATCCTCACTCCACAGTTGCCCAGCTCTTTAAGACTGCTGCACAGGGTAAGAAAAGGAGGCATCTGAATACAACTGCGTGGAAGAGGATTTCTGAAGTACTTTCCCTAAGTTTCATATCACCTAAATAAATACTCCCCAAAGATTATATTTTTTTAAAAAAGCCCTATATTATCCATGTTAGACTTGGTGCTGGACGTTTCATAACGGGAAGGGGAGAGTGAAACCAGCTTCTCATCCCACTCCATATGGAATCTGGGGAGTTAGGATAAGCAGGGAAAATGCAGCAGCTTCAAATGTTATGCAAGTGCTCAAAAATCAGTAAAACATCACCGTTCAATCCTGTCTAACATAGAAAATGATGACAAATAGGAACAGGACAGCTGTCAACCATATGGTGAAATGGAAAGTTCGGGTTTTATTCTAGCGGATGCCCAGACGGCCTCCTGCTCCCAGTTATTTCCCTCCTAAAACTTTACCTAGGCTTTCCAAGGGGGAGCTCCAAGACTAATTCAGTATTTAATTCAAACTCCAGGTACAGTAATTTTCTTTGCAAAATTCTGCGTTTTACAGCCATATGCCTGAGCAACAAGATTTCAAAGCTTTGTCTTTTGGCACCTTTATTCACAAGTAAATAATCTCATCCTTCTTCCAATAATACTACTGACCCAGGAAAACAATTGTTTTCTACTTTGACCTGCAAATTCTAGCTTGAGAATGACCAAAGTGTGCCTACAATAGCATTCAGTAACACAAGGCTTCATGACTGAGAACTTCAAATCTTAAAGCCCTGCTGCCACTCTTTTCCTGACCTTGCAGACTTTTCCTGTTAAGCAGCACCACAAAAATTTGCAGAAAAAAAAAAAACACCTCAGCCTCTTCTAGAGCAGCCACCATGCTATAACTATGAGTTCTCCTGTCAATCTTCATACCCCTTTCCTTCCTTAAAGGAAAAGTCAGTAGCTATCAATCCTAAATCGTGTGCTGTTCACATTACAGCACCACAAATCCCTCTATTTCACTAACCTGTTTCATTATACCTCTATTCCAGTAATGTTTGAAAGAGCTGAATGCCTTAATACATATACATCCACACAGAATAACCAACACAGGTAAGCAAGGTACGTACTTCCCAGGGAAAGAGGCAAACAGAAAAACTCCAGCACCACCAGCAGCTGAATTTCAAAGGAAAGAGAGCACAAAATAAGCAAATGCATGAACATGCAGAGAGCAGCAACAGACTTTGACCAGGCAGATGGACAGCCTTTGGGTGGAAATTAGTCTTTGCAGTGATGTATTAAGAACCTCAAAGTTAAACACTGCAAGGCACTGACTTCCCCAGGTAGTATTCAAGGGCAAAAAGACCCCCAGGGAAGAAAACAGCTTGCTCTGTACAGAGGCACAATGGACTTTTTGACACCACTGCCTACTGAGGACATCTCCAGAGGGCGGGCAGACACGATGCCCACCTCTGTCACGATTAACAGCTGGGGGCCAGACAGCACACTTTACAGTAAATGCATTTAGGAAATTACTCCCTATTTTTTCTTAAGCTCAGGATAGTTTGGGATATTAAAGTAATACTTATTCTCAACCTATTAGATAAAACACAAAATGCAGTGAATCATCCCACCATCAGCACTTATCAGGATGGCTTCTAACACTCACTTTCTTGCTGGACTGGTAACATACTAAGGTGCCAAACTGAAGCAGTTCAGAGGAATTCATGAAGACAAAGCATAAGCAGAGCAAAGAAAAAGAACAGCAGTTTAAGGTGTTTATGCCTTGTTCCAGTATTAAACATTTAAATCTTTTTCCCTGCCTTGCTAAAACTGACAAGCAGAAGCGCTCCCGCACTGCGGAGCATTGCATGGATTAGTAGTTCTACATAGCTACAAAACAATGCACCCAGCATCCACAATATGCTGCTTTTTCCTCTTTTTTAAGCAGTCATCTGTGCTGTAGAACTATAAATAACACTTGAGCAGAATCACGAGTGTGCATGCACATGCATAAGCACTTAATCTTAACTTGGTTTTAAGATCATTATTTGTTAGTTTAGAGAAATAAGCATAACTAACAATAGAGAAATTCAATTTTGCTTGATTTCGCTTTATAAATGGAAGCATTTTTCTGCAAAAAAATCACCAAAACCTTCAGAACCTGGATAGGAAGAACACCTGAATGGATCACAAGAAAAAACTTTTAATGAATCAGAACATCCCATCTCCTGGTGGCAATTAACATATGGGAAAAGTACAGCAAACAAACAGGTTGGGGGGAAACATACTCCTGTACCTTACCAGCAGTCTGGAACAGGCAAAGAGAGGGAGTAATCAAAGACTGATTCACTGTTTTGTATCAAAGTAGGAGACCTGATTCACTGTTTTCTGTAAACTAGCAAAATAACACATCTGATTGATGGATTTACAGAGGAAAAGACACTTTTTGCAAGCTAGTGACTTTTTCCTTTTGTAAATAGGAAGCAAATAGACATAACCAGCCTCCAAACTTCACATTCAGAACTCCCACACAGGGCTCTGGTCTCCCCCTAGCAAACAGAGCATTTGCAATACATTGCCACAGCCTGTCTCCAAGGCCTTTGCACCCCAGGATTAGGCCTAACTGCCCGGCTCTCTGCCCCCTGAGCAGACAGTCATGGACATGTGGTGCCTCTCTTCAGCTGCAGCCCTGCCTCTTACTGTCTCAAAGCAAGCGCCCACTTTGCACAGATCTGTTTTAAAGCAGAGGATAAGTGACAAATGAATGCACAACAGCCCTGAACTCACAGCTAAATGCAGACAAAGTCATGCAATTATACCCACAAACTCGGAAAAGGAGCCCCGATGCACAACTATGTCCAATACCAGGAATTTTTCTCTCATTAAGAAGCCCTACAAATAAGCAATTTATTTTGCCTAAATTCTGATATTCTATTAATTTAAATAATAGATTGCTAATAAACTGGTCAATAAAAACAGACCTAAGCATTCTTAGTATAAATCTTCTCATCTATAAACATAATCATAACACATTTAAAATATGACCATTCTGCTAATGAAAGACAATTTGGCCGATAATACCTACAGCAGTTTCCTCTTGTAAAAAAACATTTTTATGCTGGTATAAGACATTCTGACAGATATAGTAAAATAAATATTTGGAAGACAAAACGCACCAGCATCTATTTCTCAAGCAGTTGTAAAAAAAATAGAAAAAAACAACGCAAAATAAAATGAACCACACAAAGCTTCAAATCCAGTTTAACGTACTTCATTGTGTGAAATTCGCAGTAGATGACTAAAACACAGGCAAATTATGTTCTTTGACTTTCATATATAGCATATTAGTCAGAAATACATTCCACAAACTAAAATATTGCATAATATGAATAGCACACATTGATGGAGGTTTTATGAGTGCAAAGCAGATTATATCTTATAAACAAGATTTCTGACACACAACTCCTTTATTTTATGTTAGAACTGGAAGCAAGGTAACGCTGTAAGATTTCCAAACAAACTTTTACACAACTCCAACCTCCTTCAATGGAAAATCTGAATTCAGGTTTCTAGTATATTTATTTTTAAGATCATCTGTACTATCCTTACCAGATGCTACTACTACGCAACTACTTCCATGCAGATTTTAAAAACTTATACAACTCTTCCCTTGTAGATTCTAACATCTTTAAATCTTGTGATCTGCTGGGGGGGGGGGGAAGAAAAAAAAGCATCTGTTCATTCTCTAAAACACAAAAACCATGAGAAAATTACCTTGCATCAAATACAGACTCATGAAGATGTTATTTTTTTCATTTTGAAAGATTATTTCATCTTTACCAGAGAAATACTGTGACACTACCAAATGCAAAAGGGATTATTCTGTGTCCTGCTGTGGCCTGGAGAGATCCACAAAGCATGAAAGAGACTCTTGTAAAATACAAGCAGGCTCTGTCCTAATGGATCACAGAAGCAGAAGCTGTGCAAATGCACTATAACACAAGCTGAACAGACTAGTTGGGTGTTGGGGTAAGGAAAAGAAGAATGATGTCAACAGCTTTGATTTATTTTTGCTCTGCCTGGCAACGAAATGACACTGCTGAGTGGCACCAGAAGCTCTCTACAAAAAAACAGAAAGGGCTCAAGAGGAGGTAGATACCACAAAAGGAATCTCTGCACATTATTTGTGGATTGCACACTGGTAGAAGAAAATGAGGAGGCAATTTAAAAAGTTCCTGCATTTGCAATTAAAAGACAACCGGTAAATATAAAATTAAAACAATTCTCTGAGTGCCCTTAGAAGTTATACTTTTAGCCAACCAATAGGTGTGGAAAGATACCCTTAAATAACTTTGTTATTGTTATTTTAAAACACAATGAGAAAGAACAAGCTTGAGGATACATTACGTGCCCCCATACAAAAAAGTGAGGCCTGGCCCTACAGGCCTGAAAAGTACTCAGGAAACAAGTTTTTAAGCCACTGAATTCAACGCTGAAAGAGGAGCTAGAGGAAACTGCAGCCTTGCTGAACTTCAGGCAAGATTTCAACCTGGACTACAAACAAAAGGATGCTAACCTTAAGAGTTACAGTTTAACTTCTTTCAGCAGAGGTTAGACCATTTCAGTGCTGCTACAGTGTGTTTTCGTTTCTTTGTTTTTTGGTGAAAGCAGTTACTTCTGTTACATCCTCAGACTGATCCCACACTAACCCATGAAATCACTTTGAAAATAAAACACCCCTGGCTGAAACCCCCTAACTTTCCAGCAACCACTCTCCTCACTGCAAAGTTAAGCAGAGAGGATTACACAGTTTCTTAGTGCACCCCCGAATGGGTGAAATGCAGGAAGCACAGAGCTTTAAACTGTGTTACTCCATGTGCTGGGTTCATCTTTTATTTCCCCTGTAGAGTGATGTACCCAGCCTAAACTGGCATCTCATTCCTTCAGAGTACCCCAGGGAACGAGATGCTTTGGGGAAAGGGCTCAGGCAAGACACGACAGCAGCTCCAAGGGCTCTTCCGCTCCACCACACACAGCAAGGGATGGGGACGTGTCTGGTCTCGGGATGACACAGTTTTATGTAAGTGTTCACTTTCTTGCTTCTAACTGTGCCTGTGATCCTTTAAGATATGGCTGTGCCATGCAGCTCCCTTAGGGGCAGGGACAGAGCCCCGTCCTGCCTTGTCCCCCTGGGAGAGGTACCAAGGATGCTCAGAGGAGAGGGGCTTCCAGAGGCTGCAGGTACCACAGGGCAGAGAGATGCCTGGGCTGGCCTCCGACGTAGCACAGCATTTCTTAGACATATGGGGCTATTCAGGGACTGACAGACCGGGATATAGAGCCAGTGGGCAACACGAAAGTTATATACAACAAGCACAGCTCTGTTTTACTCCCCGTAGTTCCCTAGAATTTTCTCTTTTAAAAAAGCTAAATTTCTATTTCTTACTTACATAAAACTTGGCTTGGTCAATCTTAAAATACTTCTGGGGATTCCCCACAGAAGGCTTGGGCCCGTCAAACCTGTGGAGGGCTCCACGTGCTGCTACAGCTGCCCATGGTGGTCCCTGGGGCTCGCTGCGGCCCACAGCAGCCCCACGGCCTGCAGCTGGCACGGGGCGCAGCCTTCTCCTTCCAGTCACAACTGTACCAACAGCTCAGCCTCACGTTGCCCACACCTACTCTTGCCAAATCCTGTTAAGACAAGACCCGTCAATACGCTCCAGGCCCAGGTCTCCAAGCATTGTAACCCGCACAATGCAACTCGGTTTCCCCACAGGTCCCCAGACAATACGCTGGCAAGAGGAAAAGCTGCTGAGGGGACGAGGCTCTTGCACTTGCCAGAACAGGGTGTGAGGAAGATTAGCAACTTGATACAAAAACAAATGCAGATCCAGAACACCAGCAAGACAGCGAAAAGGCAAAAACAAATACTGCTCTGTTACAAGCCCTCTCCCTCAGAATAACCAGCCTTCACAGAACAATCACCTGACATCTGGAAAAGCAACATCACTAAAAGCTACCCTTATCACAGAGTTAGCACACCATGATGGTATTTTCAGTCACCACATCACACCACAATAAGTGCTGTGTTGAGAAATCGCAACTGCTAAATTCTCCTTCAATACTAGAAGAAAGCATTCACACGCACTGTTACTTAACATTATTCTTGCTGTGCATTGCTTCACCAGCATTACAACATATCCCGCTTCCTTATGCACACCTGTAAGGGAGACAGGAAAAAACACAAATATTCTATCCAGATTAAGAGCCTGTGCATCCTTCCTCTGTGATTAATAAGTCATACACACATATGCATGCACACGCACAGCCAAGTGGCTGACCTGGAAAACTCTTACACTTCTGGCCAAGCAAGCCTAAAGTCAATCCATTTGAAGTTAAACTACTCTGAGCTTGATCCAAAATGTGCGATGTCGGGTACATTCTGTCTGCTAGCCTAGAAAGAAATCCTTCTGTCTTTTTAGCACTCATTTCTTCCCAGTCCCCTCAAGTTCCCCAGTTCCAATATACTGTGGTGACCCAGGCACTCACCGACAGGAATTGAAATATACGCCCTCTTCTGCAACCAAGTACATTATAAACTTGAAGAAAACTTGTGGAAGTATACATGTATTAATTCATCAATTAGAAGATTGTTATTGTGATTCAAAACATCAGAACATGAAAAGATGCAACTGGAAAATGGGTGAAATGCCATGGCTGTGACACATTGTTCCTTGGGAGAAGTAATCTCTTCCCAGAGCTCACATCTGTGACAACTCCCAGGAGTTAACAGCAACTGATTAACATCACTTGGCTCTTGGTAGAGCTGAGAACTGTGCCATACTGAAAAATTTTCCCACGTATGCATTTGTTCCAGCTCTCTTCATTTTGCTTCCTGATTACTGAAGAAACCTACTCTTTTTTTCTTGCATAAAAGTAGTTTCCTTCTGTTTATATCTGTTCAGATGTGCAGTAAGAGTACAGTTTTCTCCATCGCACTGCTCTGACTATATTGCAGTATTCCCCCTTCCTACAGTACACCACTCCCTGCATTCACTTCTAAGGGCCTTTGCATCTAACATAATCTTGACTTCTCAATTTTTAAGAGCATGATTAAATCCTGCCCCCATATTTGATGATGCCAGCCTTCACTAGCCATTTGTTAGACATTAAAAGCAAGTGCTTCTGTTTTCCCTCCCCCGGAGAAGATGGAAACATACCAAAAACATCTACAAAGCTATTCTGTTATCCTCCAAATCATTCCTTTCCTGCCAAGCATAGAAAAGCTCAGCAGTTAGGCAGCAGGTGTGCCAAAGCCATTGTTCATCCTGACAGCCACCACAGTCTGTTTCCTTTACTTCTCTAGCTGTTTATCATGTTTCTCTGGCCTTGCAGTGGGAACTCTCTAAGCTGGAATCAGCCTGTTCTGTTCTGTAAGGCACCTAAATCAGAGACTTGAGCCTGTAGGTGTAACTACACTACAAATGAAGACAAAAAACATAAGACACTATGTCCAGAATGCTTTTCCATTAAAGCAAGAGATTCTTGAACTGAAAATGTGTTGGGTTTTGGTGTTTTCTTTCAAGGAAAAGGCATAATTAGCAATGACAATGTTCCTAAGGCTTCTGTAACTCCCATGAAGTCCAACTTGCTAGGAAGAAATACCCACTGAACTTTCTAATAATGCAGATGAATGCAAGCAGCTCCCTGATGTGCTTCAGTCTGCAAACCGTCAGATGGGCTGGCCTCTGTCCTTTCAGGCTAATTCCACATTCAGCAGCTTATCACACAAGGGAAATCTGATCTTGTATCAAACGCAAGTTCATGCTTGTCTTCCTGTACAATTAGCCAGAGGTGGTGATACAGCGTTCTTGCTATCTGTGGGAGGACAGACGATTTCTGGGGGTGACATTTTCTATGGACAAATGAACCAGAAATCTCACTGCCACTAAAGCAGGGAGGACACTTCCCTCTCCACCACAGAGCTCATGGGCAGGCAGGCCACATCCCTGCCCTCTGGATCACAAGAGCAAATTCAGCTCAGAAAATTAGCACTTTGAGGGGGATGGGAAAAGAGAAGGGCTTGCTTTATTTCCTGCAAGTTTAATGAGCTGAATTAACTTGCCAAGAAGTTGGAGCTGGGGACAAGGGAAGCGGGCAGTGTACAGGAGCGCGGGCTTCCACGCTCAGCTCCACATCAGCTCAGCCCACCCAACAGAGACCCACCTCGGCAGCTACAACCCATGTCAGGCATCCTAAAACATGTGGGGATTATAAAAAAAAAAGTATTCCTTCAAAAAAAAGACTGGAATTTGTTTATTATAAAGAATGATGAGCAGTAGAAGTGATATATAGCTTTTTTTTTCCTGTTCGCCCCACCTCCAGTGACGGATTTTAGAACTGGATTTATCATTTGGTGGAATTAAAGCCTGTTTACTCTCACCAAATGTATGAAAATGGTTTGTGTATTCTCCAAATCTACAAATTTAAACAAAGATATATTTCATGCTGAAAGCTGCAGCAATGAGAAGTATGGAACAGTCATGGTAGAGCTCCAGAATTCACATAATAATTAGTATTTATTTTGGAAACGAGACACTTCCACAAAAGGCAGGGAATCAGGAAAGCTGCCAAAGCAAGTCCTTACTTTCACAAATCAACACATTAAAAATAATTTTAAAAGTCCTACCTACATTTAATACCTTATTTTATTACCAATTTTCTTTCAAACAGAATTCAAGCTAACAAGTAGTGGGAAACAAAACTGCATCCATATTATGAAAAAAGCAGGCTTAAGAGCTTCTGATTAGGCATAGTTATACTATAAAATAACAACCATAGGAAACAAATTGCCAATATCCCTTCCAGTTGTCACAAACGTTAAGGTGCAAAGAGATTTTGACTGGTTTCATCTTTGCATTTATTACAGATAGTACTAGTCAGCAGAAGCTCTGGTATAACCCAAGGCAGCTTACAGCTTCGGGAGTGCGTTTCAGACAAGCAATCTTGAGAACATACATAAAATGTACACATACGAAACAGCATTTAGGAAGTATGGCCTGAACGTTCAAAAGCAAATTAATGGCAAACTGAAGCAACGCTACTTCTTTGCATCTCAGAAATAAGACAGTCCACGCTGAAAAGCAGCATTTTCTACTTCTCAGTAGCATATATGGATGAGCATTCCTGTGAAACTCAGATGTAATCAGAAAAAGTAGTCACAACAGTGGCAACACTGAATTTAAACAACAGATTTCAAAATTAGGAAGACCTACCTTTAGAAGCCAGTTTCTATTGTGTAAACTCCACATCGGTATTGCAACAAAAGCTGGAGATCAGAGCAGGCTGAAAAAACTCTCAGAGGACATTCTACTGGAGTAACTGCTCTGAGTAATACTTACATGGAAAAATTATTTAAGGGAGGAGGAAAGAGCTAGAAGAGTGTGGGAGGGGACAACCTGCAGATTCAAACAATAGGAAGCTGTTAAAACAAAACATAAAAACCCAAGGGCCTCCGTCAACACAGGAAAGTCCCATTTGAAAAGCATTGCCCCCCCACTGCCACCTACCAGGCAGGCAGCTCTGCCAACAGAGATAAGACCAGAGCCTGCTTACTAACAATTCACTTTGGAAACAGGGCCATGAAAGAGGGAGGAAAGTTTTACAGCCCCCTTCATGAAAGAGATGTGGCTGGGAGGAGGCAGAAGAGACTGGGCTGTAATGGATTACTTCTACTTACAGCACCCTCTGCAAAGCAGGGCTCACCTCAACCGAGTGTGACAAGCAAACTGGCAAAGTTCCTGCAAATTGTTTAGTTAAACACGAAGGATGTTTTCTCATAGGAGGGGTTGATAACCAGGAGTGACATGAAGCCATTGAACAGAACAAACAAGAGGACTCAAAGATTGCATCAGCTTTGTTCCCTCGGTTTAGAGCACCGTGGTTCCAATGCAAACGTAAAATCAGTCTTTTAAAGAACAATTCTTGCAGGACAATTCCTGGAACCATCTCGTGTGTTTTAGAACTAATGATGTTAATCAAGAGAAAAAAAAAAAAAAGGAAGCTTGTTCAGAAAATCAGCTTTCTATCCCAGAAACCTACCACAGGCTCAGTTACTTAAGCTCTGAATCAGCATTACATGATGATTCTCAAACTCTTACAGTGCAGCTCCTGGGACACTGATGCCATCCACATTCAGCATCCATTTTTACTTCTTACATGGTCACATGCACAGCGCAGATAAGAGGAGTTACAGTGCATATCCAAGAACAAAACAACTTAAAAGAAAACTTCGGTTATGTTACAAAAAAACAATGCACCCCATTGTCTTTCTGTCCTAGCACAATATAATGCTAACAAGCAGAATCAGATTGAAATACAGTAACGCCTTGGACCATAAGAGGTACTGAAGATACTATCCCCACCGGGACCATTTACCTAACAGAAACAAACAATGTAAAAAGGAAGCAGTTGGAATCCAATTCAGTCATTTCGCCTCAAAAACAATCCAGTCTTGCAGGATAGAATAGGCTGAGCCAAGTTTTAACTATGTCATTCCATAACGATGCAGGTTTGGTCAGATAAAAACAGGATTAAGAGCAAGAAAGGAAAAGTATGTGGCAAAGCACAATACTCTGAGCAGTGTTTTATCTTATGATACTTCTGTATACTCTTCTTACCCCCGGGTTTTAGATTTGCCCACACAAATCCCAAATCATTTTTGAAGCATCCTAATAGTGGCACAACTGTGAACAAAACCTAGTACAATATTCAATAATCACGCTGGGCTCAAAATATGTTCTACAGTTGCGTACGTCATGTTAACTCAATAGCACTTGTTCCTCAAACAGCTTGTTTCAAAGACGCCAAAACACTTAAAAGTACAGTTTACAATATCAACACAGACCTCTTCCAGCCAGAAATCCTCGTTTTCATCACGCAGGAAGAACAACTGACCCTCCCTGGTGTCTTGCACCATTACGTGGACCTGCAGGTTTCCTTACCAAGAGTCAGCTAGTCCATCTGCTTAAGCTGCATCGTGTCCAGGGCTCAGTGACCTTAAGTTGGCAAGCACCCTTGCAGAGAACACACTGGTCTCTATGTTCCCTTCCTCCTCCTTATCCTACAGGAGGAAGCATTTGCTTATTGCTACTCAGGCACACAGGGACCAGAGAGCCTCACGTGGCTCCACTGATTTCCTCGCTGAGGCGGTGTGGGCCAAAAAGCATGGCAGGAGCACCTAAATCTGTAATACCAAAGCCAAAGGATTTGCAGAACCAATCCATACAAATTTGTTTCAGCTTCAGTCTCCATCATTCCAGAACTCCATTCTCTGCTCCTCCTAAAATGTTTCAGGCGACCAGACATACTTGAGTAACAACTAGAAGTACGGATCAAACTGAGGACCTTTTCAAACACCCACTTTTACGCCATTTTAGACAGAAACTTGCAGTTACCCGTCTAAACAATATCTGGTTCTTCAATGTTTCAGTAACTAAAGAAAGCATGAGAAGTATTTCTAGAACCGGCCCCGCTTTCTGCTTCCGTCACATCTGAAACTCAAGCTTGACAAATCACGCAGCAGCAAGGAACAGGTAAGGCTTTTCCTGCTAAAACAAATCCCTCTGCATCAGGCAGAAAGCTGGACCTCACTCTCTACCGCCAGAGGCCAAAGAGTTGAGGCAGCAAGCAGGGTTCCACGCCCCACCAGAAGCCAAGGGACACTTCCCGTGCTGGAGTGCAAGAGCTCTGCCAAACACACCATCTAAGCATCTGACTCACTGCCACCAAACGAAGAAGGAATTCATAGCAATTACCGTATTTCTGCACAGAATAGGGGGGAAAAAAAAAAAAAGTGTTCCCACTCTTCCAATGTCATTTCACCTAAATTAGGGCAGTACAGCAACCCTCAAACAGCTCTAGTCAAGTATAGCAGACCCTAGGGCTATTAAGACCTGATAGCAATGCTGGCAATTATGCAGTCAACCACACAGTTGCCTCAGACTGAAATAAGGCAGGAAAACGAGCGAAGATAAAGCAATAGAAACAAGCACAGAGTCTCTCTCCCCGTTCCTTGCTTTTCTGTTTGTTTTAAAGATCAATAAGCTGAGAAGCAAACATATTTGCAGACAACCCCATCTATTAAATGTGTGTGCCTGCAGCATCCATTCACAGTTGGCAAGATAAACAGATATTGTCTAAGAAAACGACAAAAGCATATGTTAAAAAGAATATCTTTAGAAACAAGGTATAGATGACAGAGCTGCATGTGCTTTCATTTTGAATACTGAGAACAGTCCTCCTCCCAGCGTCTGCAAACTCCCTGGATTTCAGCTCCCTTCTGCCACCACAGATCACATTGCTTCCTACCAAGCAAAGACGACGCTAGCCATTCCCTTCACCCCTGAAAAATTTTCCACCACAGCACTCCCACTCGTAGAGCTTTAAATGTCAGCACATTTAGTATAGTTTAAGTAACATAAGTTTGTCTACATGGAGACATTTGTCAGGAGCGAAGGATAAAGAGTGAACTCCACACCACGCTGCAGATGCAGTTGCTGACTGGCTTCCATGAGCTGGTTCCAGAAGTTCCTGAGCACCTCTCACAGCTCTCATTCCTGGTCTCATGCCTTGCTGCTCTGCAGATGGCAGCCTGTGTAGGACCACATTATCAACTGCTTCATGAGAACATCCTGGGTTAAAAATAACTAGAAAATAAAGCTTCGAAGGGGACTACTTTTATGATTTCTGTTGTTCAGAACACAGAGCAGCCCTACAGTAAGCAGCCTTCACTGACCCAACAGAGACTAGCAAACCACCAGGGACAGAGACAGAGAAAGACGACTTTATGACAACTTCTCATATCATCTTTGCTACCAGTCAAGATACTGTGGAGACGTGCTAATTTCTTGCATAGGTAGTTCACAGCATGTTTTCATGATACAGCTATGCCAACCTGACAGCTGCTACCAGGGTGGATCCATTCCCATCACATGCCCCTTCTGATCCCCTTATGCTCAGGCTAAGCAGTCTACAGAAAAAGCTAGTATAGAAAAAATTGGAAAAAAAAAAAAACTACTAAAAGAATGATAGATTTTTTTTTTCCCCTCCATCAGCTAGTTCACTCAGAATTCAGAAAGCAGACATGGAAAGCACCGGCCCGCAGTCAGACCCCCTTACCCAGATAACGAAGCTGCTCCTCAATCTGCGTTCGGATGCCTGCACAGCAGTCAGCGACAGACTAAGGTGTGGTGGTTTCATGCAGTGTGGGAAACACCAGGTGGTGTCAGGCTGTTTACCTTCCCGGCCTCACGCTCCCACTGCTTCCAGGCAGTGCACCAGCAGGGAGCCTGCTGCCAGCCACCTGCAGGGCGAGCAGCCTGGCACCAGCTGAGCAGGGAGGGGAGCACCCAGCACAGCCCAGCCCAGCCCCTTCCCGAAGCAGCCACAGCAAAGCTGCATCATGTTAGCATCAAGCTGCTCTCCAGGAAAGATGAGTTCAGAACAACTGCTGCAAATGAGCCCCCTGGTTAATCTTTTCCAGCCTCCTTGTTATAAGCAAGCCAACGTTTTGTTGACTTCCAGGACGCATCCCCTGGAATTTTAGGAAGTCTGATTGCCCCCTTCATTGAAAAATGCTGAGGTCAAAAAGGTTAATTCAGTGAAGTGGACACAAAGCAGCGACCACCAAGAATTCTTTATTTATTTATTTGGGGTGGGAGGAGGGCTGGTTGAGGCAGGGGAGCTGGTGGTGCCGTATCAGTGGTGCATTTCTCAAGACGAGGGAAAAAAGCCATTGCAAAATCTAACAACAGTTGAACGAACTTCAGGGCAATGTGTTCAAAAATATTAGGCAAACACATATGCTGTACTCAGCTGACCTTCTCCACATGGCAGGACAACTGTTTCAATACTGTCTGAGGGGAAAAAAAAAAAAAAAAAAAAAAAAAAAAAAAAAAAAAAAAAAGCATGGTTTACTCTCTCAGATAGCCTTAAAGCCAAACGGAGCCACTGATAAAAACCCATACAGCTTTCTCCCTTGCCTTTTGAGCAATTCTTTTATTAAAACCAGGTTACCTAGAGCTATTAAAGTCACTTGTAAATTGCAAGATGAGCAAAAAGCTTTTCTGCTGTTCCTCAGTTTTTCTGAAGAACAATCAAGCATACTATTGCTTTGGTAGTTCTCAACAAACGATCAGAAAGTCTTCAAGACTACCGTGTCATACAGAGAGCGGCTAAGGTGTGGCCGTATTTGTTATGCCCTCCGCTTTCCTTCAGCCTCCCAAGCACTCATTCTGATCCTTGCACAAGCCGTTCCCATCTGGCAACACAAGCGTTCAAGTGGCCGGAGACAACCAGGTCAGGGAAAGCACTGAGTGGGTGGAAATACAGGCCCCGGCCTGTGTACAGTCACATCTGTTCCTCGGTGCTCCCTACGTCACCTCACAGTATCTGTGCAGGATGCCTCAGAGAGGTAGTACCAGCTAAGTTGTTTGAGAAACCGTCGTCTGTAGTCTCAGCCAAAACCTAAACTAGCTTTAAAAATCTACTTGGGAGCACTGAAGCGGGAAGGATTCCTTGATATGTCAAGTCCAATCCTTGGCTACCAAGAGCACTATCACTGCAACTCCTTGTCAGATGCTTACCGTTTGATTAATGAAGCTGGCCCATTTACAACTTTAAACCTAAGAACAGTCTGCGTATACTTCATATTTTCCTCTTGTCTTCTTTCTCATATATACGTTGAAGGCAGAGATCTCCTCATTGAGACCAGTCGTCCTTTTGACAGATGACTCAAAAGAAAAAAAGAAATACCAGGAGAAAGCCTGAGCACCTCATTCTGAGCCAACAGACCCTGTTGGCAGATCCTTCAAATCCTTAGGTCTAGGAACTCCTACCCAGTGCTCCACAGTAACTCAAACTGCAGCACGGGGAGGTATGGGAGGCCACAAAACAGCCACAGTTCAAAGGTTAAAGAAACACATGCAGGAACCAAAGTACCACTCCTTTTGATACCAAGGAACCCCCACAAATACTACAAATAACTACATTCTTCTTGCTACTACACTCAAAACCAAATAAAAAACTCAACTGCATTACACACTTAATCCAAGTGACTGCAAAATGCAGCGTGCTACATTTAATCCACCCTGGGTTTTGCGACTTCCACTTCAGTACGTGGACCAGAGCCAAAAGAGTATTTTATAAATATCCTATCAAAAAGAGATGGTAAAAGGTCTTTTCGACAAGAAGCAACACACTAGCTCACAGATGCCTATTAACCAAACAAACCATTAATTTTATTTATTTTTTTTTTAAAACAACACACAAGCAAATCCTTTCAGTGAGCGTGAGTCTATGCCACACCAAAGCTGCAGACAAGCCTCCTGTCACTTGCACAGGTGGAGCAGACAAGAATCACTGTTTTACAACCTAAAAGACATGGCACAAAATTTGTTATCTCATAGGAAAAGGAATTTCCTGTGGTTTAGATAAGACCCTGAGACACAAAAGAATTAATATACAGTTTAACTAGGTCTGGAATTGGAAAATACCTTTCCTCACATAAAACACGCACATGGCATTGGTTCAGAGTAAATGGAGCAATAAAGCCATATCTGCTTTTCCCAGCATCAAGTTCTTAGATAAGTTTGTGACCCGAAACTGAGGCACCCAACTTTGATACACCAGGATCTTTGCAACGGTGTGGTCCTTGACTGAGGCTTGCAAAAATGTCTTATGAAAGAAGACTCTGCAAGATTGTTTCAGCACTTCCATCAACTCAAACTGATGCTTTTCAGGCTCTTATTTGACACAAAAAAGGAGATGACAGATTGGAGGTGGAAGATTCACTTTGGGAACTTACATCCGTATGACACCAAAAAAGAAAGTAAGCTTTCCAGCAAACCCTCCATGTTTGTTCCCTTTGATATTTTAGTTCCTCGGCTTTATTAGTTTAATTTTATATCACTTATTTTAACAACAGAAAAAGAGAAGATCACAAAGACGTGGCTGCAAAGAAGGCAATCAGACTCATAAAATTTTATCTTAGATCGTTTTACATTTCCTGCCCTAATTATTTTCCTCTGTGTCTTATTTTTAGTGTCTGTCCTATAATTGAACCTTGGCAGACTGACACGCAGTCAGGATGTATGGCACAGAACTCCCCAAAGCATTCAAATCCATAACGCAATATTTGAAGGGCTGAAAATAAGTCAACGACACATACAACTCCAGGAATCACTCCAATCACTGAATAAATATTTTAAAACAAACTGTAATTTGCAACTCGTAAAACTGATTCGTCTATAAAAAAAAAAAAGAAGAGCTATTATAAAGAGGGGGAGTAACAGCATTTACATTATCTTTCTTTCCATCTTGAAATGTTTTCTATGTGTTTCATTAGAACAGCCACTATCTCTTCAATTTGTATGCACCTACAAAAGCTTCTGCAGATGCTTAAAATCCAGTGATTTTTCCAACTGCATATACAACCACACATGAGTTTTACTGTTTGTTTCACAGCTAGTGAAATGAAATTGGCTTGAGATGCTGAAATATCAACAAGCTTTAAAGTAACATTTTCAAGGAGGGTGGGAAATGGCTAAGGGCTTCCAGAAAAAACAATGAGCCACTTGCCAAATTTCTATGGAAAGTCACATCCATCACACTAATAGGTGCTGTAGTGAAAAAAAATACACTTAGCAGTTAAGGAGATTTTCAGGTTGAAAAGTAATTGACCAGATTTCACTCTGTAGGCTAATCCTCTCATATGTCCTGCATGACTTACTTGTTCACCTTTGCCTGGCAACCTAAATTGCATCACCTCTTCAGTCTGCAAATCTGCTTCTGACAGAACACAGGTATTCTCTACATAGGTAGCATAAAAAAAAATAGTATTAAACACTAAAGCAACGTGACACTCAGAGGTTCCTCTTCCCCAGATGTGAGGAGCACACAAATCACAAGTATGCATTAATATATCTAAATAAAAAGACTCCATTGGCCTTAAACCATGACAAATTAACATGCTTAGCCCCTTAGAAAGCCCACTGTTGATACAAGTCAACTGGGACAATGTAGATCTCAGGATGAGGCCAATCTATCCGTGCAGGATGCCCACTGCAAAGAGCAATACAGAATACCAAGCAGAGTACGAACATCAGCAGCTAAATATAGACACTAAAAACATCTTCTGTTGCATACTGATTAGATTGAAACACTGTCAAGGCAGCTGCTGAAAGAAACCTGCAGGAAAGATGAATTCCTAGGTATACATCCAAAGCTAAAAATAGCAGGTATTGCAACAATTACATATGGCCATACATTAAAGTATTTTTATTTTAATAAGGACTTGCTCCAGAATCCTGCTCTGCATATTTATGAACTAAGTCTGCTTTGGAATAAATTAGATGTGGTAAGAGATTGGGACCTGACCTGTGCCTTTTCAATTTAAGGCTTAAAGAGAAGTCAGACTACATTTTTAGCATAAGAATACCAGAGATACCTTCAGCTAGTCAAGAGAAAAACCTGTGAAAGCCTTGCTTCACTTTGTCACATCCTTCTGCTACATAAGACAATGAGAGGTCCTTCTGCCAGACTTATCTTCATCCAATATTTCCCCTGAGCAGATTTTTTTCTAGTATTCATTTCCAGCAATTTAAACATATCTAGTGAAAAGTGAACACGTGAGGTCAGAAATGAAAGACGTAAGTATGAGTCTGATTAGCATGGAGACTAAATGAACCTTTAAAAAAGAGATTTCGATGTTCATGCTACCCTTATTGAAAAAGCAAACACCACAACAAAGGCCATTGTCAATTCTTTGCCTTTAACTAGCAAATGCAGTTCCTGGGCACGGGAAGATTCCCTTGGTGGGAGTTCTGCATGAGCTTGTGCATTCCCACCTAGCTGGTGGAGGGCACAGACATCACCTCCTCCAGCAACAGCCTACCAGCTTCCCATCGGCAACGGGGGGGAGGCAGCTGTAAAACACCTCACAGCCCTCCTCGTACTCCAAACTCCTGCATCTTGGACCGCCTCCATTCGGCGAAGTACCGTGAGCTGTATTTCAAACAGCAGCTCCACCAAGGGCAGCAGCTACACCGCACGATTTACCACCCCGAGCAGCAGCAGCAGCGAAGGCAGTGCCTGGCGCACACCTGCTAACTCAGCAACAGCTCCAACAAACAAACGCAACCGACGCGGTACGGAGGAACAGGTAGAGATGTGGATAAAAGGAAAAACGCCCAAATAATAAATGTTAGCAAATAATAAAGCGCGGTTGTAAGGAAAGTGGTGATACGGCAGCGAGCACAGCCGCAGAGGAAACCCACCCAGGCTGCAGCGGACCCGCAGCCACACGGGGACCTCCCGCGCCCCGCCGCCGGCAGCCCCCGGCCGTGCCCCCGTCCCGGTGCCGGTCCCGTTCCCGCACTCACCGCGGCCGCCCCGGGCCGTGCCGCCCCGCACCCACGTGCGCAGCCGCCGCCGTTTCCCGCGGCGCGCTGAGCGCGGGAGCGGCAGCCCAAGCCCCGCCTCCTGCTGCATGACGTCACCGGCGCGCACCTGACCGGCGCGGGAAGGTCGCGCCTTAAAGGGGCCGCGGGGCGGGGGGCAGGTACAGGCTCTGCGGGGTCACGCCTCGGGACGCTGCACCACAGCCCCGCATCGAAACCTGGCTCCTTGCCTTGGGAACAGGGAAGGTGCAGCGAAGAGATACACCTAGGAAAATACCCCCATGGCATTCAACTCTTTTTCCCCTTACAGCTATTATTCATTTTTTTTTCCCCTGACATTTGTAGGCACTTAGAGGTCTAAACATTTTTTCATGCTCAGATTTTTCTAAAAAATATGGGAATATTGGTACGTGTGGGAAATTCTAAAGTAGAATTTACAGAACAGGTCATCCCTGTCTGCTAATAATAGAATTGCCCAGACTTACTGATTTCAGACTGTACATGGACAGAAGTCATATGATAACGCTCTAATTATTTTTTTAAGTAGTTAAAGCATCTGAGTTAACTAGATATTGTTTGTAAACACCAAATGTTAAACGCTTTTACAACTAGGAGGTATCATCCTCAGCTCTCCAAGCTATTACTCAAACAGTCAAGAAAGTTTCCTTAGTTGCTTTTCCATCTTTCATTCTAAGCTGAGAAACAGCACGGCACAATCAAACTGTTACATCTACACTGTAATTACAAGAAACAACGCTTGTCAAAAGCTGGGCTGGTAATTTGGTAGTGCTGGTTTCAATTCAGCATCTCACTGTCTAAAACACTAGTGGCAAACAAGCAGCGAGGTTTTATTTTAAAGTATGTTTAGAATAAGTTACCTTAATTATCGACAGCATTCAATGTGGAACTTACACAGAACAGCCAAGGTTGGAAGGGGCCTCTGCAGATAATGTAGTCCAAAATGTATTTAAATACATTAACGTATTTTTCAGCCTCAATGAAAATACATTTTTAAATACATTTTAATCACTTTTAAATGTCAAAAAAACAAAAAAAAACACCACCAGCACCTCAGTTGATCGTTACCCATCCTGTCTGGTGTCCTTTTGATCACCGAGCTCCCGCCCTCCCAGTCGGCTGCGCCGCTCGGGTTGGAGCCTGGAAGTCGGCTCCTCACCGCTGACAGCTCAGCTATTGTCTGCAGCGTGTTTGCAGTGCTCCTGCTTACCCAGACCATTGTGTTGCCTTCCTGTTGCTTTCCCCTAGAACCAGCTATTAAATAAAACCAACATTACACGTATTCTAATCCAACACAGCTTTCCACTGGCAATCTTAGTATTAAAATCTTAATAATTAAAATTGCAGTTCAGCTCTGTTTTGCACAGCGAGATCACGACCAAATCACTTCTAGATACACCTTATTCTAATTTTATGTAAAGAACATTGATTTATTTTTTTCCCCAACTGTCATCAGCCTAAATAAATTAGATGCCATTTCAGAGCGCCAGCTACCAGGTTTCTAACATAAGACGTTACATTTACTTTTATTGCAAGGAGAGAGTTCAAACTCCACTTTACACCGAAAATGGGTGTATCTGTCTCATAGTCCATGCTTATGCACATCAAAATCCTTGCACGGAAATACTGCTGAGGGGTAACAGAACTGTAGAGGTTAGCACTGTGGTCTGTACTGCAGAAAGCAGGCAGCACTAGAAAACTCCAAGTATTTAAACAATTTGCACAGGGCTTACTCATTAGCCTCCATTTTTTACATCAATCACCTACAGTGTTTTCAAACAATGAACTTACAACAAAGATAAGCCGCAACTCATTTTGGAAGTGTATCAGCACCCACTGCTCTGCTAAGCATTGGCCCTCCTCTATTTTATTCAGAAGTCCATTGCTTAAACAAGAGTTTTTTGTGCCATCACTAAATTGTGGTTTTGGATTGTAATTGTACTAACAGAGACTTCATAACACCATACTTTAACTTATGCTTACAAACAAAGCTTCTATCATGTATCTTAATGCTGTAACTCTAGAAAGAGAAAGAAAAATTGAAAATTTGAAAAGAACCTCCAACAACCCAGCCCAGCATCCCAACGTGGGCAGCAGCCTGCCTGTACCAAACAAAGAGATGTGAGGAACTTTAGTTGGTCAGTTGTAAGTCAATAATTACCTTCTTCTCCTCAAGTTAAGCACAGAAAGTGCAACATGCTGCACCACAAACAATAAGGCAGATGGTCTGCGCTCACTCGGGAGATTTTCTAAAGCAGCAAAGTGAGGTAGAAGTCCAACTCCATGAAAAACTAAATGATTTAAGGCACCCGCATTCCAGCTCTTGAAAAGAAAGCCCTGAGTTTTCTGACCTACCTATTGCTAAAACAAACATTTCTTCCTGCTTTCAAAAGCAATAGGTGAGATGCAACATGCAATTATGCTTCTCATTTAGGTCTTCATGGTAATGTGAAAGCATGGGGTTTCCCATGTGTGTGTCCCACACTACTCAAACGCTTAAATTATTTCTTGTTCTATCTCCAAAATACAGCTTAATGAACTAGAGGCTGGGATCCAATTAATACTGTATTTGTTCTTTCACACTGGCAAGGATTCTGAGTTCTGGAGAAGAATTTGCTCATTAAGTCTTTTTTTTTTTTTTCCTTTAATAAGTGCTACATTTTTTCTGACCAACTAGCCTTTCTGTCCATCTCATATCCTCACTGATCCACCAAAATGCACATTAAGCATGGAAACCTACCCTTAGGTTAGGTGCTTGGGAGGCAGAAACACAGGGAACAACTTCACCACAGCACCAACCCTTCGCTGCCGTTGCGAGCCCCTCCATTAGCCCTGTTTTTCCACCGCACACCCAGAAGCATTGGCGCTGCTTAGAGCTGCTTAATGAGGTTGCAACATCTTGCATTTTCTGTAGTATGGTATATCCTTATTATACATTCCTCCTACATAGTCGTCTCATCCTTCCAATACCAGCGGCACACACTATTGGCATTCTCAGAGACTTAAGCATTTTTTGGCTTACTTTTCAAAGGTAATTTTTATCACCGAGTGTTCATCAGCAATAAACGGTGTTACCTTGCATTCCACCACAGTAATGATCACACACACACCAGGTATCTACATCACTTGCTAGATTCATACAAGCAGCTCTAAATTTTTAATTTAAAGTAAGACTTTTAAAGTAAGACTTAAAAGTAAGCTGGTTTTCATGGTTCAAAAGCATACCATTTAAATATGACCAGAGCTTGGACAAGCACAAGCTTGTGAGTTTTCCCCCACATATTTGTCTGGAAATTTGAAAGCCACTGATGAACATATTTAAATAATCAATACTAGTTATAACTTCCTTTGCAGATAACATGAACACAAACATCCAGCTTGAAAAGCGAGATATGGGAAGAAGGAAAAACATTATAGGATGTTGCAAGATGCTGGGCCCCTAAAGCTTCCCTGTCAGACACCTCCCTTGTTGTTAGGCATTAGAATGGGCTGCCCAGGGAAGTGGTGGAGTCACCATCCCTGGAGGTCTTTAAAAGACATTTAGATGTAGAGCTTAGTGATACGGTTTAGTGGAGGATTGGTTAGTGTTATGTCAGAGGTTGGACTTGGTGATCTTGGAGGTCTCTTCCAACCTAGAAATTCTGTGATTTAAAGGCTGCTCATCACCTCTTGTCCAGCTGTCTGAACTTCCACATTCCCACACAGAAACATCTCAAAATGGCAACGTAGTAATAATAGCATAAATGAAAATGGCAAAAATGTAAACTGAAAGCAGTACATAGTAAGTTATTAGAGAGAAGAAACACTGAAATGATGGAATTTCCTTCATATTTACTTAAACAAAAACCTCCATTAAAGATTGCTTGAAGCTGACACAAATTCCACTCTTAGGCACAGAATTCAGGTTTGGCTTGCTATGCTGCACGCAGGCTGTTGGCTTTGACTCATGCAATCGCTTATTCCTCTTTGAGGAAATAGGAACTAAAATTGCAAAGCAAGGTAATTTCTAACCGTGATGATTAAAGAAGTGTGTTCTAGGGTATAATAATGCAAATACAGACTTGAAGGATGCTAACAACACATGTTACAGCCTCAGGTAACTGAGGCTGCGCTCATTTCTCAGTGGAGAAATATACAATGGATATTGGGAAAGTTGTCATAAACAAAACAATTACCTACAGTACACTCCTCGTTTTCTTATGATAATAACACGTTGAGTCCCCAAAGTGCTGGACTGACAACTGAAGTCATTATGAAAATGAGGAAGAAACAAAAACAAAAAACTATTAACTATGCCTGTCAAGGGCATAATGTAGGAATAGTGAGCTGAAAATCTTGTATGGCATACCTTGTATTTACAGAATGAGGTACCAACACAAACAAGATGAAGGCTACTGACTTGGGAGACTTTCAAAGCGTTAGACCGGCAGCAGGCAGGCTGGCTGCACTACAGCCTTCTTAGGTGGATACTGACTCAGGGTACGTCATCTCCATTTACAAAATATTTTTTTAAATCACTAATATGAAAAAATAATCAAGAAACATCCATATCTAGGGTGCATGTTATACACACACACAATATATATATACACACCAACACTCTGCAGTTCTCTTCCTGGGGCTTGCATACTTCTCTCTTCCCCACTCTCATTATTTCTGTCTTTCCTTTCTGGCCCCATTTTCCAGACCTCAAGTCATTTGACTACTCAGCTTCTTTTTAGCTGAAATGAATTTTCTCAAAGGGTTTGCCCAAACTAGATGCAATACTTCAACTGAGGTCTTCTCTGAGATAAAAAGCTTATTTCCTATGTTTTACAGGCTGTTCTTATTTTTAGCCCTCCTCATGTGACATTTGTCCTCTTATAATAGTAGGAATCGTGGAGAGTTGTCTTCTATTTAATTATTCCTTGCTCTATTTTTGCATATTTCATGATTTCCATAGAATTTCAAATTGCCTCTATTTATTTCCTAAGATTTTCTCAATTTCCTCCAAACAGGTTTTGACTCGGAAACTTGTATTCTATACATCTGTACTCCCTCCAAGTTCAGGGGCATTTTTAGTGAAAGAATTTTGCAAGCACAATCGCTTTCTATCCTATCACCAAGGTCATTAACAAAAACACTGAAGTGAACCAGAACGAGAACAGACCCAGCAGACCGTGCTGGATCTGCATTCAATACAGCCATTTCATTCTGGCAGACGATCATTAATAACCACCCACCGGGCACAGTCACCCACATCTCGCACCTACCCTACCATACTTCCTTTCAGGACGTGTTTCTTCACTTCTTTATAAGATTATTGCATGAAACAGTGTCAGAGACCTCACAAACATTAAAATACTAATGTTTGCTCTTTTCTCGTCAATTCACGGATCTTATCATGTTACAGAAGAAAATTAAACTGGCACAACTATCTGCTCCTCCTATATTTGTGGTGGTTGTGACTCATGTTCTTGCTGTCTCTCAAAGCCTGATAATGTGTGCAAGAATTCTGCGCAAGGATTTTTTCAAAACACCGAAGACAGAATAATCTGTGATCTCCTGTCTCCTCCTTCCCTGCCTGCCCTGTTCATTTTCAAATCTTCCAGCATCTCAGATAACAGCTAGTGGTACTAGGAGCTCTGGGCACTGAGGGGGGGGAAGAGGGTTGGAATTTTTGGATGTTTTTGGTGGTGGGTGGTGTGTTTTTTTTGTTTGTTTGTTTTTTAATATGTCAAAGGATGAATTTCATCAGGTACAACCTAGCAACCTACCCAAATACTAAGAAGTATGCAGAAGGCTAGCTTCAGACTTGCCATCCATCTTAAACGTCCTCTGTGCTTTTTATTTTCTCCGTGTGCTAACTGCTGTTCACTTCTGTTCCTCTTCTGCTAATGTTTTGAGAACACGTTCATGGTACATGCCTCACATTCATCTTACATGACTATGCTGCCTATCAAAAAAAATAATAATAAAAGTCACATCGGAGGCATGCATATTTAGGCAGCTAGGAACACCGAGCAGCAAGGACTGCTCACGAAGCACCAGTGCTGCAGAGCTGTCTGCAGGCAGCACAGGCCCCACACAAAGGTTTAGCAAGCAGCAGGTACTTCCAGCCCAGGTGGCAATTGCTAGTTCAAAGGCCATCCAGAGAAAGTCTGCATTAAGGCAGTGAAACTAACAGAACCAGAGCTCTGCAATCCAGAGCTGCAGCCACACCAGCCCAATTACAGGGCAGCCCAATTAGCAGACCATTTGCAGCATAGCTTGTGTCCATAGAACATCCCTGTACACCTAACTAGGCACCCACAGCCAGGCTTTATTCACATACACACATACTAAAGAAAGGATTGCAAATACAAACCAGATTACAACCCGACACTGATGATACTTCAGATACTCTGGCTGTAGCAATGTATTTATTCTGACAGCCCAGTGCACAAAACCAGAGCGCCTTCAGTACATTCCTACGTTGTTACACCACTGCATTTAGAAATGTAACTTGCTGTCATTGCCCAAAATCTAACTACATAATAATAGAGTCTTATTATAGAACATGGGTATGTGGCAACTTAAGATTTAAATGTTTGATTTCATTATTTTAAAAAAGCAACAAAGAGCAAGAAGAAGAAAAAGTTTAAAGACAGCAGCAGCTCTGGTGCAGCTCTGCTGATTTTTGCCAGATGACTAATACCTACGTTCTCCTAAGCGTACTGTAGGGTATTTATCATGCACCCAAATTGTTTATTTCCTTTTCACAAGAGTTATACAATGATTACACAAAACAGAAAACTGTTTGTTATCTTCTGTGTACACTAAGCACACTCATAACCTTCTAGTTGTTCCCCTCACTGAAAAAAAATCTCCTATCTAGCCATACATAACAAAATAAGTATGATAGCTTTATACAGTTGTAAATTAATAAAAATGGTTAGGATAACAAAAGCATCTCAACATTAAGTAAATCCCCTAACGGGTGTCCAAAGTTCATCTGGCACACTGTATAATTTTATGATAATAATTCATAAAAAGCAGAGAATCTAACAAGTTTAACATTAAAAGAAAAAGACTGAAAAAAACTACCTGTGTAGGTTAAGATGGTAATTTAGTATTTAACTTTTGAGAATTATCTCATTTAATCTAGATAATAGTACAAATACTGATGCTTTTAAAGAGGGAAAAAGCCATTCCAGACGTACTGTTTTGCCCACCACATAAGAATGATGCTAAAACAGTGATTTATCATGACTTAACATGACACTGACCATCAGCTCAAGTGTGTGAACTGACTAATGCACTTCTAGTCCAATTATGCTGAGAAGCAAAATGTGTTAGTATAAACTACTAGTGAATTGAGCATAGATGCTCAAGGGAAGTTTTGGATAATATGCTAACCAAAAACGATTTACATTGCAACTGTTCACTGATTTACAGCTAACCACATTTTGACAAATGAAGCAATGTTATAAGGACAAGTATTCAGGCTTTCACTGATAGGATTTTAGAGGTATTTGGTGTGTTGTTTTTTTCTTTTGCGCTAGAGGCACACTAGAAAAAAAAAATGAATGTATTGGAAACCAGTAGGAATGTTACAAATGAAACTGTTCTTTTTATGGATCCTGCTAGCAACATTGAACACTAATCACTGTTAGATAGCACTGTACTGGCCAATTTGCACTAGGCTGGCATTCAGTACATTTTGAAAGTGACACTAAATAACAACCAGTTTAGATTTTCTTTTAAATGAAATAGATGAATTTCTGTTACTTCCATAACATAATAATTTCAACCGGGAACTCAAGAACATAATGTGTTGAGGAAAATTAACGTGGTAAGAGGCATATCTGCAGATCTGAGTTCCACTGCTGCTTCATGTCACAGCTATTTCCATCCATTAAAAATAACAATAACAAAAAAGACACCGATGCAGGCTCCTAACATTATCTTTTAACTTGGAAAAACATAAGAGCTCTTTCCTATCTCGTTCACTATCTACTTCACAATTAGCTTCTCTGCTGTATTCATAACAGCACTGTAATTCAGTCCAAATACACATTTAGTTTAACAACTCTCTAACAGGAATGGAATGGGTACTACTATCTGTATTCAGCTGTATTCACAATGCTTGATTACACTTGGTTGTAGCTTAGTTTCATCCTGTCTATGCAGTCACAACCCATAACAAGAAGTAGTCACTGCTAATTAATCTATACCTTGAAAAGACTGAAATATGCAGGTCAGCTTCTGAATTAAATCTAATCTTGTCTTGTGTATAGATATGCTCTTAAGAGACGTTAGCAGAATTATCTGCTAACTCATAAGAACTCATTGTAATGCAGTTTCATTATGTTACTTCGCACATCCTCCAAGAACTTCATTCTTCCCCACAAGAAGAAGTTAACAGATTTTAGAACTATTTCTGTAAGAAGGCAGACAGCGCAAGATCTGGATGCTGTTCTCACTGAACCGGGGATGTAACAGCACTGGAACAGCCAGAACGCCTGAAATCTATTCCTGGTTCAGCACTAACATCCTCTGACAAGCCAAGCCTCTGTGTTCATCCGTTCTGCCTACCTGTAGCACCTTACCAAAGGAAAATTTGTTGTAATCACTGGACTGAAAGACTCAAAACAGAATTACGGTACAAAACCAAAAGGTGAAAAATATGCCGAGAAATGAGCTCATCTCAATTACTTTGAAATTTCAAACAGTAAAAGGAACACTGCCTACTTACATAGCAAAGATGACAAGTAAATCCTCAGACACCAGCTCGCCGGGGAAAGCCTTGTTTCTGAACGTCCATCCCAACAAACAATGTAGCAGTGCCATAGAAAGCAGCCGATTCTCATTCCATCGGATTTCAGCCTGCATAACAGCAGGGCACAATTTTACAGTGAAAGCTGGAATGGAAGCTGAGGTAATAAAGACACAGTGGAAACTAACGCTGTATTGGCCCAGTTCTCATTCCTCTAAAATTTTAAGTGCTGTCATCTTTTCCATAATATCAACCCACCCATACTTGTTCTTTGAACAGATAAGCTGAACCTAAAGGCATTACGAAGCAAAATGACAAAGTGCATACTCCTGTCTTATGCAAGAGCCTGCGCTTAGCAAGGAACCGAAGGTGCCAACCTGCTCTCATTTGTATTTACTTCCCCTTAGATGAGTCAACAGTTTGGCAACTTAAAAGCTGGATACTTTGAAACTGCAAAGTTTAAACTGATTGCATTTATGAAAATTAGATCTTGTCCATAGCTCTATTGAAAAATGTGCTTATATTTTACTGAGTAAACAACTTTTGCCAGTGTTATTACTTCTGCAGACACAGATGTTCGTTATCCCTGCTTAATTGGGCACAGCAAGAATTAATCTGGAGCCAGGGCAAAGACAGAAGAACTTAGACAACATACTGTCTCGCTAAAACCACCTTCCACCAGCAACCTAAAAAGCTGTGCCACCCCACAGAGCGCTGCGGGATCATTAGGCACAAATTTACTCCCAGTAAGGGCTGGCCTCCCCCACAGAGAACAAGGCCGCAGTCGAACACTTTTGATAAACGTGCGAAAACGTGTCTGCATCAAAGACCATAGATCACACAGTCCTGTATACAGACCTTATGGAGACCTTCCTGGAGCACAGAAAATTAACAAGTATTTTGTGCATAAAGCCACTACACTTCTAAAGGTTGGCTCTCTCATAATTCTTGCCACCGCAACCCAGAAATATTCAAACAGAGACAAAAAATATATAGCAAAATAAATGAAAAGAATTAGATCTGTTTTCCTGATTCCCGTCCTATAAAATTACAAGTGGTTCTGCATTATTTCACAATAATCTGCGAAGTAAAGAAGTCATGAGGTAACAGGCTTAAAAACAAGTATAAAGAAACAACTTGACGATACATCACAAATTGTGGAATTCCCTACCACAGAAAGGTGATTAGGGAAAAACACCATTTGCATCAAAAAGATTAGGCTTGTTAATGGAGCACATGCCCATCAGAAACAACTGCAAGTTACTGTCTAGATGCAGGTTTCAGTTCAGGATATCCCTAAACTACTGCCCATTGGAAAGATTAAAAATCAAACAACAAGAAGACACAATGGAAGAAACATTCCAGACTTGCCTTGGTTTTTATAATCTTTCTCTAGGTACTTCTTTAGGTCACAGTTGATACAGCTTGGCCAGTAGGAATGAGGCATCCCTAGCCAAAAGCCCTTCTTGGAGAAGAAAAAAAGCTAACTAGCAAACAAAAAGGTATAAAAGCTAAGACAAGGAATTAATTGTCAATTGATTTCTAGGGACGAAGAATAACAAGGAGTTGACTCAGGCAAAGAACGAATTTTTCAATGAGGTAACCAGACAGGGACCCCAAGCAAAGTTTCTGCCTTTATTAACCATTCTCCCTGTTGCCAACTAGCAGCTCACCAATGCAGAAAGACAATAAAGGAAGGATGAAATGAAGTTCAAGTATATGGACCCTGGTAGCAACAAGCATAAACCTAAACTAACAGAATGATCAGCTACAACTCTGTCATAAAACTAAGGGCAAGGAGGAGGACAGAACCCCATAAAAGCAGAAAATGAAGTGATACTGGAAGGCAGCCAGTGGAAAAAAAATGGGGTGGTACAAGTTCAAAGCTTCAGAAATGTAAAATAAGTGAGCTGAAAGAGAATCCCAAGCCCCCTTATCGACTACTACCAGAATAAGAATACCACACAAGTTGTTCTGTGTTTTTCCCTGCATTTTTCTTCACCTCACTTCAAAGAGTCTGGAGGAGCTGAGTAAGCAAGCTATGTCATCGTGCTTCCTAAAAGAGGCAGACCCTGTATAAAGTGCAAACACACAAGGTGCGGAAATTTATCTCCCAGTTACTTAAGTAACAGGCATTGTTGCTTTTTATTAGTACATCTTGCAATTTTATGCCATTTCAAAGATGCATGCTGATATTTTGCCCAGCAATTCTACCTGATTTGGTCTGCTACTAGGCAGAGTTGTATTTCTGACCAAAACATAACAGCTATATATGCAGCTGAGTGACACAAAACCCACATCACTCTGAACACAAATCTTTCAATGCTGGCATCCTGGCTGCATCCAGAAGCCAGACAGTACCAGCAAACACATTTTCCTGTTACTTCATTCCATGGGCAATTCCCAAATAAGAAGCTTACACAGCACAAGAAAACAGGACTGACTGTGGCCATTAAAATACCCTTTTCTCCAGTCTCGTGTTGTAGTCTGAGGCTGCAACAGCCGCTCATGTCACAGGAATTCTCTCCAGAGAAACTTCTGGCTGTACCAGAGACTACTCCAGCTGTGCAAGCAGAAGAACACATACCATGAAGACAAGTGCTGTTCTACATCATCCTACTTGAAAATCCAAACAATTTCTCCAGTACCAGTATACATGTATACTGATGAAATCCTAGAGAAACAGAGGAAAAATTTCCCTGATGACAAAAGAATTTCCAAAACTGTTTTGCCTTGAAACTACACAAAGATGCTGGTATTTCCTTCAGGAAGACATGTTTCTTTACTAAAATGTCACATCGGTTTTTGGCACTGGTATAGTTTTCTTATTCCAATTTCCAAAACCGTGACTTCAAAGAGTCTGCCAACAGGGCAAGGAGATAAACAAGTTGTGACATTAAGTCCAAGTAAGCTTGGAGAAAGGCACTGCATTTAACATTGATTTTTCCAAGAAAAATGCAGATAACAGGCAAACAGACACAAATGCTCAAATTCCCCCTCTCCCTTCAAATTCAGAAATCAACACATAAGTAAATGCTGTTGAGACAGAAGAATATTGTTTTCCCTCTCTAAAGTGATTTGGATAATTATAGCATGCAAATAGTGCTGAGCACTTCAAGAACTACTAAGTAATTAGATTTTGCAGGTATAATTTATTCTGAAAAGCAAAGACAAGAGAAAAAAAATTGATGCATGCACCTATTTCACCATTAGCTTCTTCAGGAAAATCCTATTATTATAGAAATGTACAACTGCCCATGTTTCAAAAGCCAGAATTCAAGTGATGAAGCATTAGTTCTGTCTAGGCTTACATGCACAGTGCTCCATTAATATTATTATCTTTTTACTAGATCAATAATAAAATCATCTCTGAAAGCTGATTGGAAAAAACAACCAACAGTTTTCAGGAAGCATAAGGACAGAAAATCTTTCTGTAGGGCAGTGGGAAGTGCTACCTATCAGCTACTGCTGCAAACAGGCTCCTTGTTCAAGAAGGACCTCGTGGCACACGGCGCTCCTTCCGAGAAAGTACAACTGCTTGTCAGCTGAATGGTTACGGACAGATCTGTGCAGCGTAACAGCCTTCAAGTCCTGAGCTAGGGAACCTATGACAAAGTAAAATCCTCTCTCTCATTAAATGGACTGAGGGTTTATCATCCTCCTGAAGAAGACCAGGAATTTTTCCAAATTCTCTTTACAGGTTGTTGTCACTTAGTTTGATGATACTCTCCTCTACATTCATTAGGTTGTTGGATTTTTATTTTTTTTTTTTTTTTTAACTTTAAGAACAAAGGAAATATCCTTTGCATTTGGCAGAAATATTAAAACCACATGACTACACACCTAAGTAATAGGAAAAAGCAGAGTCAGGAAGTTTTAAACAATAATTTCTACACTAAAATTCTATTTATTGCCTACCTGACCACAGTCGGCGTTCCCAGCAGGAAGCCTTGCCAGCACCCACCGCAGAGCAATGCGTGTGGCAGTGCCCATGCAGAACAGAGCCACACAGCACCAAAAGCTCTGCAAAGACAGGCCCCAAACCTGGAGCTGCCCTTAAAAATGCCCAAATGAAAACCAACTACCTGATCTGCCTCCAGCACCAAAGGCTAACACTGAAATGTAAAATGGGTCCTTAAAACAGAACTGACCTCAGGTGAATCTAGGACAAGTTTCATTAAGAAAAACATCACTACTGGAGAAGTAAGGTTTCTTCCTTCCCAACCCCTTCTGTAACTTCCAGCTGGAATTAACCTATTCATAAAGCTATAATAATTTATGTCTTCATAGTGTGATTATATTAGTTTCTAAATACAAATCTAAATTCCTTTATCTGAAAAGGAGTGCAAAGGAACTGCTAGCACTATGCTTTCAGAACATTTCTGCAGTTAGGTCTCCCCACAAACTGGTTGCAATTAAACAAAAATTATCTTTAGCCTCTTTTTGCCTTTGTTTATAACATTAACACCAAAAAACAGCCAGTGGAAGGAACAAGCTCAGCAACAGGCACATATTTATAGTACTTTGGTGACTCCCTGCTTAAAAGCTGTGCTGAACTCCTAAGATAGGTCTCCTAAGATAAGTCGTGTCTCAGTTTTATTAGGAGAAGCGTTGTGCTGAGTCTCTTGCTCTAATTTTTATGTGCACTGTATCAGTGTTGTGGTATATCCTACCAACAGCTGGAATTTATCCTGAATGGTATTTTGTTCCAAGTGTCAGAAACCTCCAGTTCTTGTACAGAAATGGTTTGCTCACTCAGGTTCCTCTGTAATTTATTAAGAACTAGAACATGAACACTTCACAGTTTGGTTAAATCTGTGTGCAAAACAGCTTAATCTACATTAAATCCTCACAGAAATATTCTTCAAGGCAGGAGTTAATCTGTCCATGGCCTCAGCCACCACTCAGGACAGTTGGACAACACTTTCTCAGCACTTCTGTTCTTCCCGAGCCAGTGCCTCTAATTTTCCAGTCTCACATGATTCTGTTCTTCAGGAAAGAATTTAACAAGCACTCAAAACGACCAGCTCATGCTGTTCGGTAATAAGAAAGCCAAAGAAGAATGTGATGAACAAGTAAATCACAATCAAAGAATAATTAAGGCTACAGAGGACCTCAGAGGAAGTGTCTACTGTAAACTCATGCTCAGAGCATGAGATCAGATCAAGCTACCCAGTTGGTTCCTGAAATCCGCTAAGGATGGAGACTGTACCACCTCTCAGTAAAATGCAAGATTGTCTTAAAAGAGGAAAAAAAAAAAAAAAAATTTTCTTACAACCAGTTGGAACATATCATGCTTTAGTTTATGCTCATAAATTTGTAAAATATTTTGCATGCTTCCTGATCTAAGTTCCTACTGCCTAATTAGGAGTGGTTTTCTCAAACCAAATGAGGTTATCTCTGTGACTGGACAAATGAAGATGCTGCTATGTCCTAGTTCAGATAAAGACCTACTGGCACTCCCATATCAGCTCTAGGGGCAGGGATCACACAGTAGTGACAATCTGATATGCAGAAGACCAGGAATTGCCTTTGAAAACTCTGAGCTCAGCAAGAACTGCGTTGCCATTGTTATACTGAGGTAAGCGTTGGAATTTGAGTGGATTAAATATTTAAGGCCATCCACAGCCATTAGCAATTCCACACAACATGTATATAGTAATTAATTCACCTCTTAGCATGACAATATGGGCCCCAGCATTTAGCATTCATGTCATTATTCAAATTAATTCCAGACAAGCAGGAATAAGAAGAGGAAGGGAAGCCCACAAACAACCTACAGTATTGTTGTACTTCTGTAGTGATACCATCAAAATAAACCAGAAGGGTAGAGACATGAGGAAAAAGCACCACAACTAGCATACCATTTTCAAACCAGCCAGACACAGCTAAGTCTGAGGTACAACAACGTAGACTGATATCTCATGTTTACTGCTGTGAAAATCCAAATTACAAAAGCATGCACGGCTGTTTAAAGATTTTATGTTTAACTAGAAATCTTATTTTAAGCTTTGGATTCCTGTTCAAACAATCTTACATACTTTTTGATTTACTGTGCATACATGAGATACAGTATCTCAAAGGTTAAAGGATTGATATGTCATTATCAATGGATTAACTCCTGTACAAACAGTACACAAACTCCTTTATCAGAAGAAAAAGGTGATATAAGTGTGTAACTGATGCTTGAAATTACCCGATGCTGAAAATTCTGCTGTATCTTTTACAGCAGAATGAAGCAATTCAGTTGGGAATGAAACTGCAGGAGTCATATTTTCCACCTTTTCTCCCCAAAAACAAAAACCTCACATATACCTTTCCTGAAAAAGATCTTGCCAGTACTGCTGCTTCTACCTAGAAGCATTCCCAGTGCTACACAGTCAGACAACGCAACTTCAACTTGAAAATGTCACTCAGTACCCTTAGCACAGAAAAGCTCTCTGTTCTGGTAGAGCTGACAGGACTCCACCACCTTTTGTCTCTGAACATCATCAGTTCCTACCAGCAAGAGGAATGCATACAGTGAAATTGCCCAGGCATCTTTTCAGCCTGCTGCTGTGACAGCTGACAGACAGGCAGAGGAGAACTGACTACAAGCAAAAAGCAAGCCAAGAAAGGCAATGGAGAAGTAGCACAGCTTGATTTATGTGATAATGATATTGCCGAATACAACTGAAAATTAATACCAGTAAATGGACTGACTGCAGAACTAAATTACCAAGTTTAACTACCTTTCTATGTCTCCCAGAAAAGAAGTCCTTTTCTTTAAGAAAAGGCACTTAGACACCAAAATGTATTTCTTCTCAAAAGATGACTAGTTCCAGACCAAACCCACAGTCTGAAACCTACCGATCTGAAAGGAGTAGATGATATAAATACCCTTCTGCTAACAGGAAGGTCACATTCTCTACCTGCCCATTCTTTCCTAAACCAATGCATTTTTAAGAGCAGCATTTCAAACAATGCTTTAAAAAGCCTTTCCAGAAAAATTAGTGTCTAGTCTAGAGAATTTAAACAAATTAGGAGGACCTTAAAAACAGCAATTTAGTGAAAACTGTTGTTCATTCTGCAGCACTGTCAGGCTCACAATGCATCCTTCACTGTTTCCCTTTTTAAAAGGGTAATGAAATCTATATTTCAAATCTACATAGTATCCGGAATCAAAAGGAACTAAGTTCTTTATTGGCATCTCCTTTTTTTTTTTTTTTAAAAAAAAAAGAAAAAAGATCATTTTTTATTTAAAAAAATTCAAAAATATTGACATGAATTCTCCAAATATCATCTATTATGCTATAAGGACTGCACAGATTTGCTACTAACAATAATAATATTCATAATAGAGAACACAGAGTACAGAGAGCATTATACTTTATTAATCGCAAGTTTTATGAAACTTTGCAGTGTTTATTTGCACATCTCAGGTAGAATATAATGAAAAAACTTTAGAGAACAGGCAACATATACAATTAACATTTTTTATTCCTATTTTCTTTCCCTTCCATGACCTATTTTCTTGAATAACATGCAGATCTAGTGAGGACATTAACCTGTTTCCATGTCATAGCAAAGCTCGTGTACCAATGTGCATTAGCTGTTGTTTATTGATCCATTTATAAATTCATTCCACTAGGAACACCAGCAGGAGGATTAGAAAGTGTTTTGCTATGCTATGCGACACTTCATTGGTTAACTATTTCCCAGAATATATTTATTTTAACATTTTGTGGAAATACTTACAGGAGAATCCTCCTCTTCAAACAGTCTCCCACATCTGAATCACTCCTATATTTTTAGCCCATTCATTACTTTCAAAAGTCAAAATGTAATAAATCACATAGAAGTGTAACATACAAGAATTACATTGTCTGCTACAAATACTAGTTTACATGTTACCAACTGTTAGAATTAACAAGCTAGCTGGTCTCTGCTCAAGAGTGTGAAATGCCAAATCAAGTTTCATGTGCACAGGAAAAAAAAAAAAAAAAAAAAAAAAAAAAGAAATAAAAGGCAGTTTCCTCTTCCCCAAAGACATCTCATCTGCAAATTGTTCCCCCCACACAGTATGCAATGCGTGCTTCTGTATAAACGTGAATGAGCCAAACTGTATCATAAAAGAGAATTCTAGACAAGACACTAATCCGTGATCATTTTTTATTTATTACCTTACTAACCTATACTATACGGCTTCTGCCGTTAGTATAATTAACCTTTGGAACAGCAATTACATACTGCTTATTTGCAATGTACATACTCATAAAAAAAAAAAAAAGAAAAGTCTTTGTGCTAAGAGGTGTTTATACCATTTTGTGAGCTTAACTACTTTTTAAAAATAGATGCCTACAATAAACCCACATTCACTGTCCCGATTTAAGGAGGCGGGGAAAGCAGCTGAGCTTTATAGCTCCAAAAATTCAAACTGCTACAGATGACAGGGGAAAGTAATTCCAAAAGCAGGAAAGTAATTCCAGCCTTCAAATCTGAGGACTGCAAGCTTGACCAAATCCACACATCAGATGAATTCTGGCAGAACATAACAAGCCAGGACATACTGCAAAATAATTAAGGAAAAGATCACTGTGGTTCATGGCCTGGCACACTTTTACAGCCAACTACAATTCAGTGAAGTTTTATCCACAACATAAAATGGTATCATTTCAGGCTTGGAGAGACATTCAGAAGAAGGAACCATTCATAGTTTTAAGTCTGAAGTTTAAAAACCGTATTCCTCTGACTGAAAAAAATAAAAGCAAAATGTCAAATGTCCTCTTAATGACAGAAGCCTTGAAAAATGAGTGAAATGCAAAGGAGTGGCAAAAAGTGACAGAACAGATACTAATCACAGCTTGTGGACCAGAAATGCTGTGCAAGAGAGGAAGATGTTGCTCTAAAGGGGGTGCTCTGACCAAAAAAGAGGGAGAAAACAAATGGGACAAAGGAAATGTTAGACAGCATGATCATATAAGCCTCATTTCAGTAATAAATGAGGCAGCAAATTACATTTTTCTCGCCTGCAGAAACATCTGACCGGTATCAGTTTTCTTCCAACACCTCTTTAATCCATTATCCAATTTCCAACATTTTGAAATAAGAAACAAGAAATCACAGAAGTAATTACATTCCTACAGACTACATGAAAATTGGTGGTCAGGTAAAGGAAAAACAACCAATTTGCAATTTTGGTGAGGGGGAAGTAGAAAAATTCACCCCTTACACATTTGATTTGTCAGCAGTTCAATCAGTACAGGATGTCCACAACACTGTTTCTTGTTATGGAAGACAGTGGGGTTAAAGACTGGAGGAAAAGAGATAAGGAGATAAAGAGACACAAATGAAATACAGAGGAATGTAAATTTCATTCTTTCTGCAGTTCACTGAAACTGACCCACAAACAGTAACTTGTTTTAATAGCCTTAAAAATGAGAATAACATGGGCAAGTATTAAATTTATTGACCTCCTCCCATTAAGTGGGTTGCCTAGAAACACCTTACTTAAGAATGAATGGGGAAATGGATTACGTTCTCCTATCCGCATATTTCAAACATTTTGTAGAATTTATTTAATGAGATCTATGGAATAGAAGTCATTTCCCCATTCTGCTTTTACAGCATTGAGCACACTGTAGATACTCAATGAAGAGTATAAAAAAGCTGATATGCAACAATAACAATAATACGCTCTGAAAAAAGCCTCCATAGATAAATACAAACCTGTATAGAGCATGCAGAAGTGCTGGTGTGATGACTCAGCTGCTAATGTATTTCATTTACGTTCATTTTCTTAGCAGCAGCCTGAGGTTATTAATAACTCCCAGGATGCCACTTAGCACTGTGGATTCATTTTCCTGTTAATGGTAGCAATGGGTTCCTTGTTAATGGTTTTAAGATAATGCTGGATTTTACCATATGGTTGGGTTTGTACGAGGGTTTCTCATGAAAAGCCAGAGAGTGTAAGAAATTGTTGCTATATTTAACTTCAGTGTCCTCACATGCACAGCAGGCAATTGGAATGGACAGTGTTCCAGCATTCACAAGTGCAAAGGATGCTCGATATTTACTGCACGTTGTGTTTAAGAGGACTACATGGACTTTAAACAAGAGAACATATGGATAGATCAGAGGGCGGGTAATGGAATGATGAGCTTTTCACCTCTGGGTCACTGGTTCAAAACTAAACTGGTTGGTAATGAAGGAAGCTATTACTATCCGACAGCTCTGGCTTTTACAAATTGATTTGTCAGGCTTAGTGCAGCTCTCACCAAACTTAAAACTCACCATTATAATTTGCACTTTTGCAAACAGTTTCACCCGGCAAAGTAACTGAAACTTGAACAGAGAGAGAAGTAACCTTTTTTCCTCTGGCCCCATCTCCAGAGCAGGGAGTGCCAGAGGAATGGTGAAAATTATACCGTAGCACATCATTCTATGGATAAAGACAACCTCTGCCTCTCAGACACCCAAATATAACTGCCTCTTTATGACAGTGTTAAGGGCTTTTAATACTGAAGAAGGCAAGGAAGAAGACATACCAACATGGATGCTTTGAAACTAAAATTTCAGTGTTGCATAAAGATTTCTTTGGATATCTCACTCAAAGATGTATTTCCTACGTCTAAAGATTACGAAGAAATTGGTCAGTGCTCTCTGAAAGGAACATCCCAACTTTAACATCCACTTTGTTATAATGCATTTGTAGCCAAAACATATAAACAACATTTGTAGGAACAACATGGACTTCACTTTTTAAAGTATTTCTTCACAGCTTTGTTAGTAAATTTGCAGATTAGTCCAGAACAGTGCATAACTTTCCACATGCTTTCATAATTTGAAAAAAAAAAAAAAAAAAAAAAAAAAAAAGCTTTCAGCCTCAAAACCCTTCTTCCTTTGCATCTTAGTAGTTTGACAACAGTCGCAGAAAGTGCTCTGCAGGTTTACTGGATGGTAACTGCTACAGAAGTGAATAGACACAAAGTTTTAATGTAGCACCTTCACAATCGCCTTTACTTCAAATATTTAGGGTATCACACAACAAAGTCTACTGGAATTTTTACATTCTGTGAACACAAAACATTACCTGTACATTAAAGACCATAACAAAATACAGACAGCTCACAAATCTTGTAAAGTGCTGAAAAATCAACATATGAAATAGCCTCCTCTCTTCCTGGCAGCCTTCTTGTTTTCTACTAAGTTGTTTCTAACATACTGAAGTTTTTCCTTCCTTTTTCCAACAACTCCAGAAACAAAACGTTTCCACTAACTTTAAGAAAGCCATGAGAAGTTTACTTCCCAGCTGAGTGACTGCACCTAAATTCAGCAAGTTGAATATCCCGAGGTGGAAGGGACCCACAGGGGTCATGAAGATGGCACGTGGTCCACTGCTACAAAATTAAAGTCACGTAACTAAGCGAGACCCTATTTCAGCTAAACACTTCTCCCGTGTCCCACAGACAAGGCCTGGTGAGATCCCCCTAAGAATTTAACTTCACCAGGACACAGCACAAGAAATCCCATGCATCAAGTGATATAACACAGAAGAGATGGAAATGGAATAAACTGCTTGCTCAACTTGCTTGTCAAGAGACCTACATGTTGTGTAATATCATTTAAAAACTGTCCAGGCTGCAGCCAAGAGATGTTGTTTCTCACAGAAGTCTCACGCACAGGGTACAAGCCTTGGAAAGGAGGCTCCCTACAGATAAAGACCAGATTTTAAAGACTAAGCCTATTATTTCACTTGCAGTTAAAAGGAACAATGGAGAGATTTTTGTACAAAACAAATCAAAATTCCTTGACAGTCAGTAGCAAGATTCTTGCTGCTCCTCTCTGCCATGAAGTACTGCGTATCTGTGCCAAGAAACGAACTTGAGTGATGAAAACACACAATAATGTTGGAAGGGTGACTGCAGCTGTTACTGATAAAAAGAAAAGTTAAAATGCCAAGTTTAGACAAAGGCAAGAAGTGGAATATCAGTGAACAAAAAAAAATGTTTGAATAAATGTGAGGGGAATATATGTTAGGAAACCGAAGAATGTTTAAGTAATTTACATTTCAGAATGTTACATGAAAAACTGAAACAACTAATAACTTCTGCAAGTGTTAATAAGCATGTCCATTACAGGACACACTTTTATTCTTTATGAACAGTAAGTCATGCACACAAAAAAAGAATAGCTGTGGCTTTTTATTACTCTTTCATCCTCCTGCCTCAGTTTGCATTTGTATCACCTGCTGCACTTTGCATAGTTGCACTGCACATTATTTGGGACAGCAGTTCTTCCTATCGATGCTTATCCAGCTCTCAGATACAATGGAACCTAAATTCTGATCGGTGGGGATACAACCTATCTTTAAGTAATACTGTTTATGAAGCGCCAAAAACTGAAAAATAAGAATACTTTCTCTTTTAGGTACTCTTCATGAAAATTCGCGTAAGAAGGCTTAATGCCTAATAACAACATCAGGACTGGATAAAGAAGGATTTAAATTCCCGTTACCCTTGTTTAATGAACTAGTGAGTACAGTACCAAAATAGATTATTAACCCAGAACAGAGAGGAGAACCAATATAATTTTACCTTCACTGACTGAAAGAGATGAACTGAAATGCTTTCACAGTCATCAGCAGTAAAATTTCTAAATTCTCTAAGATACCTGTACTGGACAAATGAAGCCCACCCTTCTCCCATACCCCACCCCAAGAACCCCGTGGCTTCCTGACTGGCACCACAGAGCAGAGGCAGAAAACCCTCCTGTTTAATCCTGCATGAACGACACGCAGCGTGCTTGATTAGACATACTCTCGATTAAGTGATGGAACAGAATTTAAGGAGTAGCCTGTCTACTACAAGTATTAGTATTTCTACCACTTTCTAAATAAGAATAGATTTTAAAGACTCATTCATTTTATTTTATTTTTTAAGTCCATAATACCTTTTTGGTCATTATTTTTAAGAGCTGTCACATTCCAGTTAAATATTAACTCAAGAGACTTGTTCTCTGCACAGCAACGTTTTCCTTCCCAGAAATAAGCACGCTGCTCTACCTTGCTGTTGTTTCCCGAAACTGCTGTTGAACTTCAGGTAAATTGCAGCACAAACCCTCTCAGCCTGGGATTTACGCCCCAAAGCCTGAAGAGCAGCGCGAACCCAGAGGGGTTTGTTTTCCTTACAAACTTCATTATTTCAAACTGCATGGTTATTTTGCCCCGAATTTGGCACGCATGCTGTCTCCACGGACCGTAACAGGGAGAATTTGTTCCAAACCCCCCAAATCTCCCCGGGCCCCTGTCCCGTGTGGCAGCAGCCCCGGTGCCCAACAGGAGGTGTGCGCGCACCGGCAGGGCGGTAATCCCCGCTAATCCCCACCGATCCCCACCCGTAATCCTCCCGCCGAACCGAGGCTCTCAAACGAAATGAAATGCTGGAAAAGCGAAAAACTGCTGGTTTTAAAGGAAAAAATATCATACATACTTCGCCTTCCTCGGGCTGCGCTGCAGCGAGCAGGGCAGCGGAGCTGAGCGGCGCCTTCCAGCCGAGAGCCTCCCCGCCAGCCCGGGAGCTCCCGATCTCCCCGGGAGCCGCCACCCCCGGGGCTCCGCGGTACCCCCGAGGGGACGGGACAGGGGGAGGAGGAAGAGGCGGCGGCGAACTCCGCGTGTCTCCGAGCAGGGAACTCCTCGGGGAGCCGCTGAGGGGCGGCGAGCGGGACCCGGCGGCGGTCGGTCCCCACCTGGCGGCGGCCGCTCCCTACCTGGCGGCGCCGCGTCCCCGCCGCCGGCCGCCCTCCTCCCGCTGCTATAGCTACGGGCAGCCGCCGCGCCCGCGCTCTCGCGAGAGCCGCCATTTGCCTGCCACAGCCCCGGGCCGCGCCGCCGGCGGCCGCCTCCTCTCGCGAGAGCGCCGCGGGGCGGCGGGCAGCGGGCGCCTGCCCTCAGGACGGGGCGGCGGCCGCGGGTCCCCTCAGCGGGTCCCCTCTTGTCACGTCCCCTCCTGTCACGGCCGGGGCAGCCTGACCCTCACAGCTGGGCCTTCAGCAGAGCTCGCTGCATAGAGCTGCCGGGCACAAACGCCTTTTTCTTGCCGGGGGGAAAATAAGCGTGCTCGCAGCTTGTGTGTAATCCCCAAGGGCTGCGGAGCGCCGTGTGTGAGCGCTGTGGGACGCGGCTCTGGCCGAAGGGAGCAGGCCGCAACGTCCAGTTACACCAAAAGTTTGGGTGTAGTCAGCACTAGAGCTGGATTTATTCACAGGTTAGAGCCCTAGCAGCAGCAGCATCCGTTCAAGTGATGCAGGCGTAAATTCGACTTTCACAAGGTCCGGGAGAATTTAAATAAGTTCTTGTGTACGTTTGTGGTTTGATTTTCTAAGTACTAGACAATGTGTAAGATTAATATTAAGCTCACATTCCCCAAATTGCATTGGCTGTGGTATGTGATTTACCTGTTACTGCCACAGCGTACCAGTAAAACGCTACCTCAGGCAGCAGTAGTTCTGGGGATAACCAAAAATACTTTTCAAGCCCACTGGAGGAAGTTCATTTCCTATCAATTCAGGACTGTTTGTGTGAAGAGAGACTGAAAATGAGTGGACTGTCCCTGAACAGTCCATGTTTCCACAAATAGTTGTATCTCCATGCTAGTATTACACCCACCTGGATAAACTGTAATTAATTACTCAAAAAGAAGCCTAAAGACATGAGGGCTAATGCACTTTCGTTTGTGCTCTTGTATTTTAGTGCTCCCAAGGTCTCAGAGATGCTCTAACAGTCCTCAGAGCCATGCCACCAATTCTGTAAGTTCTAGAAGTTCTTTATAATGAGTTGCTGAGCCCCACTTTACGTATAAGAAATGAGTTAATGCATAATGGTATATATTTAAAAGATGTGTTTCTGTATGCCAGAATTTCCCACTTCAGGTAATTCATATATACCTTCAATAGTGTACCAGGTGCATAAGGTATGCCTGGAGGACTGGAACTACTTTTTGTTCTGCACTTAGAGTGTACTAGAACGGTATGCATGGGTGTCTGGTATTGGTAACATGACATCTCTAGCACTACTGAAATAATACAAAAAAATATTTATGCATTTGGAAAGATACTTGTTTATTTGTTGTGACTTTATACCCCATTTCAGTCTTTTGCTTTGGGAATCAAGCCAAGCATATTGGTAGAGAGAGCAACTAAGGAAGGCCCCAACCCTCTCTTGGGGACCAAAGATAATTAAGAGAAACATTTAGAGAGAGCAGATATAATGAAGCCCTGAATCCATGCTAGCTTCCAGCCCATTAAAATATGGCTGTTTTTATAATAGAATATGGAAGTAATTATTCATCTGAGCCAGGCACCGTGGAGTTAGACTAAAGCGCTCTTCAGTGTAATTGAATTTGTACAGCATCTATGAGCAGGGGAGGTCCTGTGCAATATGGCCCACAGATTGTCCTTAGGCTGGCCAACAGGCAGTTTCTCATTTTTCTGTTCATTCTCCTTCCAGGGGCCACTTTGTTTTCCCTGTGGTGAGTGATGTATAATGAGATTGCTGCTCAAGGCAGGAACTTTCCCCAGTGAGAAGGGAAAGTCTGGAGAGTCCTTATTTACCCTTTTGTGTAGAGGGATGTTATGCAAAAAATGCTTTGCGGTACAAACAAAGCATTGCTTAGTGGGTAGCCTTTTTCATTCCTCAGTGCCTTCCATGTATTGTTTCTTCTCCCCAGCTCCAAATGTAGGGACCTGGAGTGAAACAGCAGTGCTGCCCTTGGCTCATGTCTGCGCCAGGGAAGGGTTTAGACATTTATCAGCCTTTCATAATGTCATGCCTTCCCTGTTCAGATTTCCAAAAAATAAGCATTCCCAGTAAGTCCTGTTAGAAAAGCAAAGAAGAAAAACTCTTTTGGCTTGATGCTAAAATAATAACTTATAACCATAAATTAATCTCTCCTTATTTTACACATTTATTTGTTCACTGTGGACTTTTGAAAATGTTCATTATAACTTTGGCTGGAGCTATACCTCTAACCTTTTCTTGTTTTTAGAGGAGAGTGGTCATTGTCTGCAAATTTATCTGTGCCAATTCTCTCTGAAATTAGACCAGATGGAATTTGCTTTAAATTAAGAACAGATTTTTAAAACTAAAACTTTGCACATTTTTTTATAGTTAATCAGAACAAAAAAGAAAAACAGCCTGCATGTTTTCTTAAAAAAATAGAAAATACACATTTTAAGGTTTGATATGTAACAAGTAATGTTTCTAAAACATTTAATTGAAAATTAAAGGGAGAGTTTACATCTGAGATTTTTTTAAATCTGACTGGAGTTTAGGTTGCCCTTAGAAGCATTCCTTCTGGAGATTTATGTGGTTCTCTCCCCTTTGCTGCATATGTTAATTAGCACAATATATATCTGAGCAAGTACTTGGACTCATTAGAGCATCATTTATGGTCTACTGTAACCAGGAGATGATCATCAGAGAGAAGATGACAATCCCTCTGTTAAATACATAGAGAATAAGAGCTGCAGCGCAAAGGCGCTACTAATTTATTATGCTAGCTTAAGATACTTCTACTAGTGGATATATGATGCCATGAATATAATTAAGTGTCTTGAATCCCATATACTCAGCAGTTCAAAAAAGTTGTAAGGTTCCACAAAATGTGTGCAATCTTGCTTCTGCATGTGTCTGCAAATTCTGCTTATCTGTGGTCCTAGTCAGGCACACCTCCAAGACAGACCGCACAACTTGTCTAAGCTAGTTTGTAAGTTGCAATTTGAGGACTTTGGCATGGAGGAGATTGCATATAAATGTATTAATGTGCCCTGAGCCAGCAGTTTGGCTTGCAAACTTTTCTAATACGCATCCAAGAGGAGTTAGCGTACAAGCTGCTGATGGGCAGCTGTGGACCCCGTAAGTTGCCAGAGAAGTGCTCACAGCAGCTTGCTGTGCCAAGGGACAGTCCTTTGGAAGTGGGATGTTTGCCAGATGATCACACCTGTGGCTGTCAGTCTTGTGTGGAAGAGAGCATATACTTCTGGCAGGACAAGCTATGTAGGAGGAAAAAAGCCTTAGTGCAATGAATGTGCAAGCCTTGCACCACAAATCAGTGCTCCCTGTGCAGGGACAGCCACGTGTAAACCTCTTTGCTCCATAGCAGAACAATTGTTTTCAGGCTCGCTGTTTGATGCCCGCACAGTGTAGAAGAGGTGTGAATGTGTAAAATGTATACATACATTTTGTATGTGTGTAAAATGAATATGTACCATTTTGTATGCACATAAATGCAAAATGAATGCATGCTATGTATTCACAGGATGATTTTAAAAAGCCAAACAAGACAAAGCCATGTTCTACTAACAGCCTGAAACTGTTTGAGATTTTATCTGAGAGTCCCTAAGCCTAATGACAAAGCCATCTCCTCTAAATGCTCTGTCAATAACAGCATCAAATGTAATTCCCAGATGTTAGTTGTATAAATTATTTCATCATCACCACTAATGGCAAGCAGCTCACATGAGGCAGTCTATTATGAGATGCAAAACCTTTGATTAGGGAATACATTGCAGTCAAATGGAAGATCTGCTCAACACAGAAAAGCTGTGCCACTACCTGCCTTACAATTTATGCCATCAGATATAACTTCAGATAGATTTTAAAACACATCAGTGCATATTTGTGGATAGTAACGTTGAAATCCGTTGAGCACCTTTCTTCTACATTAAAGGTATGCACTACTTTTTTTATGTGTTTTCAGTATGACTTGAGTTCTTCATCATACAAGTTGTGTTACATGAGAGACACATTTCAGAGTCTGGAAACTGCAAGATAGTATTCCTAAAAATGACACTGTAAATAACTACAAATGTAAGAACTTTTTGTTCTAAATGGAAGAATGTCACAAAATTCTATCCAATCTTTTTTTCATGGGTCAGCCCCTTTCTATTAAACACATTCTTGGCTGCCGTTCCATGGAATATGAGGTTAAGATAAAATCAGTTCAGTACATAGTCTAAGAGGGGACCGTATCCTGCCCGTACAAGAGGATGGGCTCAATAATTTGTTAGGTCTTTTTTGTCTGTGACTACTATGATCCTGCTTAAAATCAGGTGACTGAGTTTCCATTCTGCAGCTTCCAGTATGTTGCGGAAATCCACTGTAATTAAATCTTATAAAATCCTCTTATTCCCCATATAAATAATTCTCTGACATAGGAGATTCCCCTGAGTCTACATCATAGCCCAAGGAAAACAAAGAGCAGAAGCAGTTACTTACATTCTCTTAAATATTTGATCATTTTGGACAAATTTCGGCACTGATTACATTAGCTGCAAGCCTCACTGAAATTAACAGAGATGTACCAATGATTTTTGTGACAGAATTTGGATTATCGATTTTTGTCACTTTTAGCATTAGTTTGAACAATGACTAAACTTGCGAATATTTTGAACTGTATAAACAGCAAGATGGTAGTTGTCTGAATTGTTCTATGAAGTGAAGTGTAAGATTTCCCATTTTGTACTAGAAGCAAAAGCACATAAATCCTGCTTGACAGGATTTAAGATTGAAAGTGTGCTGGCAAAGAAGAGCTATATGCCTCATTAAGCTGATTTACCAAAACTGAAGGATCCTCTTAGCTTACAAGTAGGAACTACAGCAATATTAGTAATAATTTGTAATCATAAATACTTATTCCGAGCACATTGCCACTTCCAGTCCCCATTTAGGGTTTGAGATAAAGAGACACACAGACAAAAATTCTTGTCCAACAGTATCTTATGAACCAGAGAGTGCTTTGGGAATACACCCAGTCCTTTGACCTACTTGCTGAATGATGCCGTCTCCCTTGTATGCAAAAACTTTGAAACTACACCACCAGAGAGCACTGTCCTATTTCTGCATTCACCTTTTCCTGCATGTTTGAGGATCTATTTTATTTAGTCTTTCTTATTTATTTACTTATTTTTAATTTAGTCTTTTATTTTCAGTCTTTTTTTTGGGAACTTAAACACTTTTTAAATTTAATCACAAAACTGAGTTATGGATACATCTTAATCATTAAATAGGGCATATAATAAATGTTCTCTAACCATTTCAGCAGAATGGTTGGGGAAGTACTCAATCATGACTTCTGCAGCTCAATGCCATTAGCATGATTTTTAAAAAATCTCAGGGTAGCCCTGGCAGACTGGCCCTTTTAGAGGGGTGTAAGAAACCCAATCTCATACCTATACAAACAATAAATATCAAATATCCAGTTGTAGGGATTTCTAAGCAAGGGGGTAAAACTCCTAAATTAAAAGTGCTTCAATGGAAACTGTCCCCGCAAATAAGCTGTTTAGTCCTGTTCAGCTGTTTAGTCAAAGAAGACATCCAGAGAGGAAATTAGAATCATAGAATCATAGAATCATAGAATATCCTGAGTTGGAAGGGACCCTTAAGGATCATCAAGTCCAACTCTCGACACCGCACAGGTCTACCCAAAAGTTCAGACCATGTGCCTAAGTTCACAGTCCAATCTCTTCTTAAATTCAGACAGGCTCGGTGCAGTGACCACTTCCCTGGGGAGCCTGTTCCAGTGTGCAACCACCCTCTCTGTGAAGAACCCCCTCCTGACGTCCAGCCTAAATTTCCCCTGCCTCAGCTTAACCCCGTTCCCGCGGGTCCTGTCACTAGTGTTAATGGAGAAAAGGTCTCCTGCCTCTTGACAACCCCTTACGAGGAAGTTGTAGACTGCGATGAGGTCTCCCCTCAGCCTCCTCTTCTCCAGGCTGAACAGGCCCAGTGACCTCAGCCGTTCCTCGTACGTCTTCCCCTCAAGGCCTTTCACCATCTTCGTAGCCCTCCTCTGGACACTCTCCAACAGTTTCATGTCCTTTTTATACTGTGGTGCCCAGAACTGCACACAGTACTCGAGGTGAGGCCGCACCAGCGCAGAGTAGAGCGGGACAATCACCTCCCTTGACCTACTAGCGATGCCGTTCTTGATGCACCCCAGGATACGATTGGCCCTCCTGGCTGCCAGGGCACACTGCTGGCTCATATTCAACTTGCTGTCTATCACGACCCCCAGATCCCTCTCTTCTAGGCTGCTCTCCAGCGTCTCATCGCCCAGTCTGTACGTGCAGCCAGGGTTTCCCCGTCCCAGGTGCAGGACCCGGCACTTGCTCTTATTGAACTTCATGCGGTTGGTGATCGCCCAGCTCTCCAACCTGTCCAGATCCCTCTGTAAGGCCTTTATGCCCTCACTTGAGTCAACAACTCCTCCAAGTTTGGTGTCATCAGCAAACTTGCTCAAAATACCCTCTATTCCTACATCCAGATCATTTATAAAAATATTGAAAAGTACCGGCCCTAAAATGGAGCCTTGAGGGACCCCACTGGTGACCGCCCGCCAGCCTGACGCAGCTCCATTTACCATAACCCTTTGGGCCCTGCCCGTTAGCCAATTGCTCACCCATCGTATGATGTTTTTATTTAGCTGTATGGTGGACATTTTGTCCAGTAGGATCCTATGGGAAACCGTGTCAAAAGCCTTGCTGAAGTCCAAAAAAATCACATCAGCTGGTTTCCCTTGGTCCACCATACGGGTGATCTTATCATAAAAGGAAATCAGGTTAGTTAGGCAGGACCTACCCTTCACAAACCCATGCTGGCTGGGACCAATAACTGCTTTGTCCCCCAGGTGCGCCTCAATGAGTCCAAGAACCAACTTCTCCATGATTTTACCAGGCACTGACGTGAGACTGACAGGCCTGTAATTGCTAGGGTCTTCTTTCTGACCCTTCTTGAAAATTGGCACAACATTTGCCAGCTTCCAGTCTACTGGGACCTCTCCAAATTCCCAGGATCGTTGAAAAATAATTGATAGAGGTTCCGCAATGACATCCGCCAGCTCTTTCAGCACCCGGGGATGAATCCCATCCGGACCCATGGACTTGTAGGGATCCAGGTGGAGTAGCAAATCCCGCACACGTTCAGGGTCAGTTGGGAGTTTGTCATCCCCACCGTCCCGGTCCTCCAGCTCAGGGCACCCTGGGTCCCGAAGCCCATCATCGACATTGAAGACAGAGGCAAAGAAGGCGTTAAGCGTCTCTGCTTTGCCTACGTCATCGTCTGTGAGGAGACCTTCCCTATCAAGGAGCGGCCCTATGTTTTCTTTAGTTCTCCTTTTTCCATTTACATATCTAAAAAAACCCTTTTTATTTTCTCTCACAGGAGAATTTTCTCCTGTGAGAGAAATTTCTCTCAAATTCCAACCAGTCTCTGTGCAGGTTGAGCCAGGGTACAGTGGTAAAATGGTGGTCTGTATGTTATGTGTCACCATGCAAGAATCCATGAAACAAAGCATTTTTTGAAGAAAAACAATGTTCTTCATTTGTTTTCCACAGTGCCTGGCTTTCTGCCCGTATGTGTGGCATCGATACAACTGTTACAAGAAATGGAATAGATTTTGAAGCTGCATATTTGAGTAAGTATTGGTTGTAGTGGGTGTCAAAGTATTTCTGTTGTAGTTAAGACTTCTTACTGCTTGCTCTGGAACTTTAGGCATCTCACTTGGGTGTGCCTCTGTTTCCTCCCAGCCCATTGCCTTCTTGTTCTGTCTATATGAAAAACAACTGCTTGAGCTATCACCTGAGTTATACTCTGGAGAACTGGGAAATTTCAGGTGACACTGAAATACTTTAATCTGTCTGTTACATTTACAGACCAACTTGCTACTTTATCTCTGATGATATTATGATTACCTGTATCATTTCCTTACAAAGTAATCATTTTTCATCAGTTTTAAGGTTTTTATCCAAGCCACCTTGATATATACCTGCCTACCTTATGACCGTTAGTCCCATATCTTTCTTCCCATGACAGCAGACTTATGAGACTGAATCTTTTATTATTGCTAATCCCCAAATAGATTCAGCAGTATTTTCAAGAGAATTTTTTTTTCATCTTCATGTTTTATTACTTGTTAATATATGACAAAACAAATTTATTATGAAGCAGACAGGCAGCATTTAGCATTGCTAAACAGAAAAAACTGTTCTAATTTTGCCCTTTTATGCCCTGGTGAATAAAAAGCTCCTTTCCCTCAAACTGTTTCTGATACAGATTAACATCACAGCAAAGATTAAGTTTAGAAGCTACCAGGAGCTTGTCAGGGTTAAGGGCAAAAGAAACGAAGGACTCACAGGACTAGAATTGCACTTTTCACCTCCTTACTATCAACTTGCAAATAGAAAGGGTTGAAAAGAAGAAAAAAAAAAAATAAACAGAAAGACTTTGAGGGCAGGGATTTACAGCTCTTCTGTTTCACCACTTCTTGGCACATTGACCTCAGTATGATACTCAGAGGACTCTCCTGAAGGCATCCAAGGTATTGGGGTTCTGTTGAAGGAGGGTCTGTTCCTGAAATTTTGATTATATAACATGATAGATTCTGGAAGCAAAGGGCAAATATCAAACTGAGGCACCTTGAAAGTCATCCGTTTGGCTGCTTTCTCATAACCCCCATAAGGCATGGCAGTCCTGGCATAGGAGAACAAATGGAGTTAGCGCACAGAACATAGGTAAACAATGGGACTTAGAAAATAAATTTATTGAGAATGTAAATTTTACAACTGTTGCAGTTAACTGGCCAACAAATCCTACCCAAATACATACATAACCATTGCCTATGTGCTAAAAAAAATGATTTAAAAAACAAAACAAAACAAAAAAACACAACCACAAACAAATCCCCTCTGCTCCTGTGTACTTCTTTAATCCCTGCTGCATCAACCTCTGTAAAACCATACACCTTTCACACCTGTTGGTATCCCATACATGTTGGAGGCAAAGGCTGTGTTATTGCACTCGAGTGGGATTTGGTTTGTCCTGGGTAATGATGTCCTGAGGCTATGTAAGTAGGTGGCAAAATAGAGAGGCTAACAGAAAGTTGATGCTGCACTAGAAAATCTGTCAAACTTTTCATTCTTATCAGAAGCAGCAGGAAGATCCTAATTCTTATCTCAAGTACTGGAGGCACTGATGGCTTCTGATGTTAAGTATTTTTCCTGAACTCTTGAAATTTAAATGGCTGCAGTAATAAGTATTGGCATGCCGAATTTCCCTGGTCAAATGTGGGGAGAAAGAAAGGGAAATAGGATTAAAGTTGTGTTATCCTGCTACATAGGTTTCCCATCCATAAGCTGAATTCAAATCTGTAGCTCTTAACATGTCTTCTCTTTGTAGACCTCCAAGCTTTTCATCCACGGGAGATTGCAGTAAGCAAAATGACATGAGACTAATAATTATTTACATTGCACAAGACAGGAGAGCTATGTCCAGGGCTACTGTAGTTTTTCTTCATGCAAAGTAAATGGAATTCAATATCCCTGAACACTTACCTGTTAAAAGATTTGTAATGGGGGAAATCAGCTTTGGGACTGTAGGACAGTAAGTCAATGGTCAACTGACTTTTATCCTCAGGGCTAATACCCATCGCTCGTTCCCAGGGGGAGATGTAAGTTTTAAATATAGTGACTTTTTTGCCTCCTGACTTTCCATCTGTAAACAGAGGAAAGTAAAACACTCAAGTTAGATGACAGGTACTCCACATACAACACCTTTCTATACTCTACTATTGAAACTGTGACACCAGCTTTGTCTTTTTAGATCCTTTGTAACTCTTAGATCAAGTCACAGAATGTATGGTTAGATTTCTCTTAAAAGAGACTGTTGTGGGCCACTTATCCACAAAAGTAGAAGTACCACAATCTAAGAGCCACTCATCCAGGAACTTGCATTAAAGCATATACTTGAAAGCTAGTTTTTCATTGTTCCCTCTGGTTGCTCAGGTAGAAACCTCTTCCCCTAAGAACAAATGTCTTAGGTATATCATCTCTTCCGCTACCTTAGGGGAAATTTTTACGCAAGGCAAAATGCTAACCTCATTTCACAGATTTATATTTCATGGGGATATCCAGAAATATCAAAGCATATTTTGATATAAAATGCACACTCTTCCAGAATGTAAATGAAAACCTTGGATTTTACGAGTCACTCAAAGTCATTTACAGAAGCTGTTCGCAGTTCCCAAGCAAATTTGCTTTTTGTTGTTAAAATGCCACAGGAACTGTTAAAATAACAATTTCACCAGCTGATTTTCATACAAGAGATTTGATTCTAGAGGCTTCTGGCCAAACTAAATGGAAGGTAAAATTATGCAAGGACTAAAATCAGTGAAAGATACCCTGCCTCGTAGAGATATTGCTTCAGTTCACTAGTGCTGATTAGCAGATAACATTTAGAAATATTGCTGCTTCTTTCTTACTATTATCCATAAAGTGCTGTTCATTCAAATGAAAACTTTGATTTGAAATTAGAGTTGATATATGCACGACTGATGTGTCAGGTCAGACTGCTGAGCTAAAGAGCTACTGCTACTGTCTCCAGTACTGGTCAGTATGAAACCCTTCAAAGGGAAGGTAGAGCTCCCTACTGGTGTACTGCTGTCTCAACCTCAAATCAGGAGTTTTCCATCATTTCTTTTGTTTAGCCAAGGCGGTATTTCTGCTTCTTGCTTATGAATGAGCAACACAGAAACATGCAATCAAAATTGTCAAGCTAAAGACAATTCAACTTTTTAGACTTTGCAATGCAATTTTATTCGGAAGAATTGAGGTGTTACTCAAATTCATTCACTGGTCCCTAAAATTAACGCTGCCACAAGCCCTAATAGCTTTATCTATTTCTTGATCTTTCAGAGAGATACTTGCCTTTCTCAGTACCATCACCTCCTTCTCCACCACTTCCAGCTGATTCTCCTGCATGCTCCCCTTCGCCGTCCCCAGGACCTCCTTTGCTTCCAGGCCTTCCAGGAACGGCGGAATACTGCTGCTTACCAGAGCCGTGCTGCCCTGCCGTCACTCCTCCTACCATCCGCCCGTGGGCATAGCCATCAGCATCTTCCCCGTAATGCCCGCCCGGTGGGATAAACTTCTGAAAGTGATCCTAGGGCAGGAAGAAAGAGAGTAGAGGTCCCTGTTATGGGGCACAGTCTGTTCACACTTACAGGCTTGGTACTCCTGAGTCCCTGCGGTCTGACCAGCCTTGTCCTGATTACAAAACCCGTGGCAGAACTTTGTGTCAGTTATTCTCTTTATTCAATATAGGAGCACTTTCACAACATCAGCAAGGGCAACTGAAGGACATTTTTTCATGGGAGCCTCATAGCCATTTTATATGAACAGGGTGAGAAGAGGGGGTTCTGTGTACTGTCCCCAGTGGTGATCAGTATGAAATACAAGAGAAGGAAATGAAGCTTTTGCTAGATCAGCTGAAAGTCTAAGCAGAGATATATTGGTCAAGCTGTGAGAAAGCAAGCTGAACAAGAAATAGAAAATGTTTCATGTGGGAGCTAAGTGTTAGAGGGCACCAGAACAACGGGATACCGGTGAAAACATAAAGCCTGCCAGGTAACTGCCAATATGTCTGCCTTCCATACATATGAAGGTCTGCATAGAGAGAGGTATTTACACACTGAGATTTACACTAAAGAGATAGCAGCCTAGTTTATGTCTTTTCTGTGGGACTAGGGCATTGGCTATAGGTACACAAATGTAACAGAAATAAAGCCGAAACTGACTGAATCTGTCTTTCCTCATGCAGCAATTCTGCTTCTCTAAATTCCTCTCAGGCAGTCTATGGGAGGTGCCAATCTCAGGGCTCCCAAAGGGTTAAGGCTTTCTCCAGGCTCTTACACCTAGTACAGTTTAGCAAAAAGAAGCTTTCCAGGCTGTAAACAGGCTTCCAAGGCCAGCTGTTCAGTCAGCTAAAAATAGATGAGAAGTGAAAACCCCACAAGGCTCTAGGCAGAATTATCTAACCCTCTGCTCCCTGTGTCTCCAGCAACAGTGTCCAGGGTTTCACAGCAGGTCACCAGGCTGCAACCCAGGCAGAGAGCCAGCTGCAGGCTGAAGTGGCAGAGCTGGTGCCTCCAGGGCCTTTAGGGACTGTCTGTCCTTCTCCTAGCTGCAGGGAATTCCCTTTTTAGGAACAGTGGAGATAATGTTCCCCTGAATGTCAGGAAGCACTGAGAAGGGAGAGGATTGTGAGCATGAAGCTTAAGCTATACACAGGATCTAGCAGGGCAATCTGTTCAATTATGTGTGGGAGCCATGTAACTGTAAAAAGGCAACCTGAAACAAGGATTTTGTTGTTGGTGGTGTGTAGGGGTCAGAATGAGGTTATTCTCAAAGCTTAATATATGTGGAAGATTAATGCTTCTACTGATTTGCTCAGTAATTTAAAAGCAGCGTTTGCATCTATTTTCCTTTCACCCATGCTATGTGCCATTCCTCAGAATTAAATACTTATTTCTTTTTTGTTCTGCTAACTTACATTCAATTTCACAAAATAAATAAATAAATAAATAAATCACAAAGCATAAGCGTAACATGAGCTACAGTAAAATGGGCTGCTTTGATCTTATGTGCAACGGCAGTATTTGATGTGGCCAGGAAGGGGCATCATTGTCATCTTGTGTTATTTTAAATTGCAATATTATCACTAAGCAGGAGTGAAGTTTTTCTGAAACACAAAGCGTGCCTCAGGAAAGCCACACTTAAATACTATTTAGCTGCAAATGAAATTAGTTGCTGGGTCTTCAACCTAGTTCATGATTCTTCACTTGGTCTATGTTCAGGAGACGTCTCCATTCAGATAGGAAAGACCCATGGACCATGGGTTTTCCATGCAACACCCCAAGTCTACTCACCTGCTAGAATAAAAGTCTCGCTTTCTTTACTTTTGGCTATCACAGTGGATTTTCTTAACTCAAACTTACATAGAGATCCTCTTTTTATATAACAGGAGGCAACAACAAATTCATCTTTTTGAAATCTTGAACCTTGCTGGCTTCAAACAAGCTCACTCCAAGACAGTGTTGCTCAGGAACGTCGCCTCAAACAGGAGTCTTAACACAGTCAAAGCTGGGTAAGTGCAGCTTTGTCTTTGGTATTTGCAGCATGCCTCTCGGCAGGGTGTTTGGAGTGAAGAGAGATTTTACTTGGGTGGAACATGTGGCTCATGCCATTGGTAACAAGTTGTGGAGGTTTACATATATGCATATTCATATCACAAAAGCCACTTCTCAGTTGGGGTTGACTGAGCCTGTTGGTGGAAGTCCCAGAAGAAAAGCCCAGGAGTGTCAACTGAGAAGGCTGATAACCCTCTCCACTTGGCCCAGGGGACAGATCGCTGTCCCTCTGTGGTAAGGTCTGCCTTGTCTCCGTGTTTCTGGAGGAAGTGGACCGTATCAGTCCCTGGACATCTCTAAATCCACTCAAAGAGAAGAACAGTTGTGGCAAGTTCATATAATGCATAGTCCCCTGGCTTGCCTAAAAATTTTGGGCTCTTGTCTTTTAAGTTGGTATCACTAGCAAGAGCCTGATCCTGCAGGCTGAGTGCCTGGATCAGATGAATTCTGAATTCTCAAGGGCTGCTCCATGTGTCTCATGAAAAATAGATAATGAAAGATGATCCAGCTAATAGAGCTGAGATCTCTAAGTATCTCAACGCCCTGACGTCACTGCAGGCAGTCCCCAGGAGGAGACACCGTGTGCTCCCCGTCAGCTCCTCACTGTGCCCTAAAGAAAATGATTGAGGCCAGCAAATGTGTTTCTATTTCCGCCTCACCGATAAAGAGCTTCCCAAAGGCTTGATGCCTATGTGGTTACTAACACTTCTGAAGTTACCATGACCGCGTCCTCTCAGTAGCAGCCACTCAGATGTTCCTTAGTGGTGGGATGGGTGGTTTAAAATTCAGACACTTGAATATGAGAGTAGGGTTGACTGCATAAGAGTGCCTGCTGTTTTTTTCAAAAATAAGGTAATGAAGTGCCCATTGGTCCTTAATTTGGCATTGCACAACCTTAAACCTGTGATTCACTTTTTAAAAAAGGGTGAACATAAAAAGTAATCTCAGCTGTAAAAGTATCTTAAGCTATTTTTTAATCACGTTCCCCCAAGAGGCATAGTTTAGTTGGTTGAGCTCCTGCTTTCTATTTCCAGCTCTACTTCTGACTCGCTGTTTAATCTTAGAGAAAGAATTTTTCACCTCTATGCCTGAATTCACCGGTCTAAATAATGATAATTTTTACCTAATGCTACAGAAAAAATTATTTATATATTTTGTATCATCCTTGTCACATTTTCTTTGTTGACTAAAGTAATTGTGTTTCTAAATTTCTGCATTTCACTCCGAAGTTCTCTCACAGTGCTCCAACAAATGGGTGGAGAAACAATGGCTCCTCCTCTCTGTCATTCTGCTTTTTCCACACCAGTCACTTCTTGAGCAAGAAGCCATCAGACTTATGATCATTCTTACATAGTTTGGGGTGTAGTTGGGACCTCTAGGTCTTCTGCATCAATTCAACTCCAGCACAGCAAGGATCATTTTATTAGATAGAAAAGTTACACCTCGACTGGCTCACTCCACTTAAGTCACAACCTGGGAGGTTTCTTGTATCTCAGCTTGTACTTATCCCATAAGGTTTGTTCAAGAGATTTAATATTCCCTGCAGAACAGACTTCTAGAAACAGTGCTTTTTCAAATATTTTCCCTTTAAGCCTACCTCCAGTGATTTTGTTTGTCTTTCTGCTAAGTACATTAAGCAGCAAACTGTCATTGGTTCATGCTTGTGCCTTAAACTGAGTACAATAACTGCACAATAACTTTTCTGTTCCTTCATCTAAGGATGGAGGATGCTTTCATTCACATACTGTATCATGTCTGGCTATTTAACATGTAAGATCTGTGATGCAGGTTGTTTGTGTACTTTTGTCTGTTGTGATGCACCACTTCTGGCATTGTAACCTCAGCACTTCCATTTTCTACCTGCCACTTCTGCTTACTCCTCTGGGTTCTTGTTCAGCAGCAAAAAAAATAAAATAAAATAAAATAAAATAAAATAAAATAAAATAAAATAAAATAAAATAAAATAAAATAAAATAATAAAATAAAATAATAAAATAAAATAAAATAAATAAAATGCAGAGTAACTCCCGCCATTATCCAGAAGAACAGGAATCCAATTCGTTAACTGTTTTTTACTTCCTATGTTTTGTGTCACATTTGGAATCTTAACTGATCTGAAGAGACCTCCTGACCTGAAGACCAACAGAAATTACCTACCAACGTATTGCTCAGCTTGTTTTCCTACGAGCATTGCCAAGATATGGCAACTGCCTCTGTTTAACTGGTGGGCTACTCTGAGAATGTATCAAGGTGGGTTTTTTGTTTGTGGTTGCTGATTTTTTTTTGATGTACTACTGCTGATAATTGCCTCCTCACATATGATGCTACCTTCCTAGTGCTTTAAATTTAAGATATGGTAGGTAAAGCAGAAAGAAAAAAAAATACAGACAAATCAAGTCTTTCTGTAAGATGTTTGCTGCATGTAGCCCAAATCAGGCCACAGATTTTGACTATTAGAAAGACTATTTTTAAGGATCCTCACTAGAAGATAACCATCATACCAGCAACATCCAAAAAGAATAACTATGGTTTTGTTCTCAGTTTCTACCAACTGATAGCAGGAAGGTCTTAGACAGAGTTCCCAAAGCACAAGTGGGATCTTGAGATGAATTACAGCAATAACAAGTGGAGCTACACGGCTAAGAAATGCAGTTTCACACAATGTTGATGTATTTGACATCAAATAACTTAGTGTTATGAAGTGAAATAAAGGCCTGTGAACTACTGATCTAATTTCTGAACAGTAAAATGGGATTTAAGAGACCCAGAGGTAAGATGAGCCCCTCTCTGTGATACTGGGTGATTCATTAATATACCCCATGTCTCAGTTTGATGTTTAAAAATGGATGTAGTGATTTTCTTCCTGCTGTGGTCAGTCAGATGCTACAGTAATAGAGCCACAGCTAGCTAGGATTTTGTAATGGTCTTTAGTCAGTAAGAAATTGCATCTTGCAACTCCACTATGCGGTTGATAATGTCCTCAGAGGCATGGATTGAATCACAGTTTCTTTGACATGAATGGCACAACATGGGGTAGGGAGAAGAAGTCCTTCTTTTAATTATTAGCCAGGGCCAGGCAGAGCCCAGCTCATCCAGCATGGTACCAAAGGAGAACTTCACAGGAACTCTCCCAGTTCGACAAGATACCACCGTGTTGTAAGTGTCAGACTCAGTCCTTCCTAAAAACATCCCCTTGTACTGTATTCTTGCAAGGGAAGAGGGACAATATCAAAATTGCTGCACAGCAATTCATTGTATGCATTTCATTGTGCTCACATTGGTAACATTCAATTGTTTTGACTGGGATTTAGCTACAGTTTGCCTTTAACTGGATGCCCACAGCAGTGATAAGAGAGGGAGTGGCAGGTTCTCACTTCTGTGTGGGTCTGTCTGGCATTTATGCACATGCAATGCATACGTTTTCTCTGCTAGAAGTAAGGAGAGTGACCTCGTTGCCCAGTGTGGTTGTTTGGGTGGAGGAGGAGAAGGAGGTGGAGGAGGGAAGCAGGAGGGTGGATCAATGACACATGACTGCTGAGATCTTTTCCCATGTGTGGAAGGTTTATGGCTTTAGCACAGGCTATTCTGGGACCCCTTATATGGTTTGGATTTATTTTTAATAACCTTTCTCTTTGTCCTGTTTTTATATTACATTACCTTGCTGTTAAACTTTTTCTGGGGGGAAGAAACAACCTGTACTCCATCCCAGCCCTTTCTTGCTCTGCTTTATCCTTAGAACTTTTTCAGACAGTTAACAAATCCATGATATAAAAACAAAAAACAAACCACCAGCTTTAAATCCCTTCACTGTCCCACAGCCTTGAAGGCACAGGGACTTCTTTGGGACAAGTAGCAAAGGACATGAAAACTAACTGAGAGGAGGAAGTGACTGGAAGAAGCAGTAGGAATTCTCTGCTCTGCCATTAGCTTCCTCTCACAGTTCCTTTTTGTTTAAGCCTTCTTTTCTGTATCCTCCTTTGAGCAGAGCCAGGAGCAAGGAAGGAAAGGAGTAGAGAACTAATCAAAAATTGCAATCAAAAAGGTTTTTTGATAAAGTGATTTGATGCTAAGGTCAGGCATTGTCCTGATGGTTTGGAAGACAACAGTGAGGCCACAGATCTGCTGCCTGTAGCTGCCTGATAGCAACCAGTCTTCTGAGGGGATTGCTTCGTTGCTGAGATCTCTCAGCTTTTATTCTTGCTGCTCTGGCTGCCAGCAAAGGTGCTAATTCATGCTGGCTGTGATGATGAGAACAGTTATCCACAGAAACAGTGGATGCAGCCTGGCAGAGCCCTCGCACAGAGCGCACAGAGCAGCCAGCAAATGGTAACAATCATGTTTGTAATCGTGCTGAAATGGCCCTGTGCAAGGGCAGTATGGCAGACTGAAGTCTTCCTGCACCAACTGATTCATTACCTGTACCATGAGTGTGGAGAAAAGAGAGCCCTGAAAGTGAGTCATGGAGGATTCTAAAGCAGAGCGCCAGCTCCTCTTTGGAGCCTCTGCCATTGTTGTCATTTAGCAAAGCCCTGAAAAAAATCCTAGGCTTGCTAGGGTCTTGTCTAACCCCCAAATACATGTCTCCACAGCAAAATGTCTTAACAGTCTTGCTCAAAAAGCAGGGGAGCAGGGGAGCAGAAAAAATGTAGAGGTTCACTACAGAAAGGGTATGGAGTCAATGTCAGGTGTGGATGAATAAACAGAACAAAACAGGAAAAACAGTGAACAGAGAGTAAGTGGTTGTCTTCAGCCTTTGTAATCTAAGTCTTGGAGGGACCCACTGTCTCTATTAATACTTCAGGGCCTCTTTGTTTTTGCATATCCAGTTATTCATACTCAGTTTTGCATATCCAGTGAGCTCGTTTGTCACAACTCATTGACTGTATTTCTTTGACTGGACTCTCAATTTTTTGGAAGTTTGGACTTCAGCCTTTTTATTCCCATACATCATTATTTTCTCACTCCTCCTGTTATCCTCACTGCAGTCTTCAGATTCTGACACATGAAGTTGGCCCTCATACATTTTAGGAGCTCTGAGATTGCTGAGTATGTATAAAAACAGCTTGCATTTCTCTAAGGTTTTCATTCAGAGAGTTCAAAGTTCAACACACCAGTCATTCTGACATCCCTTCTAGGAGGGAGCCGATTGAAGAGAGGAACTGCCTAAGGCACAAAGAGATGAAGAAACTGCACGAAGTCCAACAACACCAGATATACTTGCTGTATCTCTGGTGTGTCATCCCTGATCTGCAGCCTGACCTACTGTGACAATTTTAATGATTTCTTTTATTTCAGGCATCTTTCCACATCCTGCTTCCCAAATTGTCATTTTTAGAAGTCAACTACAAAGGTCTACTTGCTGCTTTTTAAAACATCAGAGAGCTAAAAAATAGTGTGTTTTCATTTGACAGAACATTAACTTCAGCTTGACTTTTATTATTTTGCTTGAGTTTCCCTGGACTGGAAAACAGATGCCATAAAGGGATAAAACGACACCAAATAAAGTTTAAAGAGCATCAGAAGATGAGATGCTGCATCACAATGTGCGTGAACCTGAAACATTTTGTATTTGTTTTACTGAATTCCTGACAATCACATGAAAGGGAAGTTTCCATTTGTAAACGTTTACGTATCTTCAGAAGGCCTTACTGAAGAAAGAAGTTCAAAGGTTAGCTAACAGAACTATCTCATGGGAAAGGGGAAAACAAGATACCATGTCTTATAGGGAAATACTCCAGAAAAACAAAACAAAACAAAAAAACAACCATAGATTCTAGCAAGTAAACTGAAGACACTGCAGTATCATCTTAGAGCTTTCTGTCTGAATTTTCATTTACAGAGCTTCCTGCAAAAATGAGCAGAGGACTCTGCACAGTAGGAAGAATAAAAGTGTATCCTAGGCTAAAAATAAAACTGCACCCACTGGTGCTGAAGCAGACCTGACTGGATCATTTCCATCTTGCAAAGAAAAATAAGGGAATGGGTACAACAACAATTAGTCCTGCCCTGTGCAGCTATGAACACCTGCTGTACACACAGTTCTCCCTCTTCACTCAGTACTGGCTTTTCTCATGCTTCTGCATGATACCAAAGTATTTGCCAAAGGAAAATAATGCTGCTGCCAAAAGGAAATAAAACTTGTGTGTCCCTATATATATATTTCTTTTTCTGCACTCCTTTGCCAGTGGATCCCCCCCTCGCCCATGCACATACATTCAGAGAAGAGCTCAGGCACTTTCTATTCCTATTTCCCCTGGGGGTATGGAGTGGTTTGAATTTCCAACCTACCACAGAATTGTCGGTGAAGGCATCAGGGTTATTCTCATAAATGAACTTCTCCACCCTCAGCTGTCGTAATTTGAACATCTTGGATCCTTTGTTCGTGAGGAGAGAAAGCTCTTCGAGCATCACATCTCTGGGGATGCTGATCTTCTTCCCCAGGTTCAGCTTGGATACCTCTTGTGGCATGTCTACAAAACATATGAAACAGGACACTTTAGGAAGTGCTCTGGTCCAGCTCTCTTGTCCATTGCTTCCCAGCATCAGGGATTTCAAAGCAGCCAAATTCTCTTCTAAATTAAGTTTTTAGGAAATAACCTATGTACTTTTTTTTTTTTTTTTTTTTTTTTTTTTGTGCATTGATGAAATTTTATATATAGGTGGGTGAAATTTACTGTGGATTGCAATCAGGATGTAAGGGTGCATGTATTCTACATGTAGCCACATCTGAAGCACCTCAGTGCAGCAGAAGTTATTGGTATTGCCTCAAAATGTGCCCCTGGCTTGTCCAGTTACTGCCTGATATTCCCCTCCTCTGGACTGAAATGAGTGGCAGTCAGCTCTTCAGATCGTGCTGTCACACAGTGAACAAAGACAATTCTGGCATGCTTTGGTTTAAACATTATCCTGTAACCATGGCAAGATTTAATGAAGTTATATCATGTTTGTTTGTTTTAAGGGGAACTTTTGGAAGGAAAAGTGGTTGACCTTCTCTTCAAGACAATAGGCTGCTTACTGGATAAGTCCCTTTCCATATAATTTGGTACCACCAATTCTCTGTCAGAGCAATGGATTCAAACATTTTCAGTGTAAAAATCTTGCAGAAATGTGGTTAA